>NC_026657.2:29159731-29759731 GCF_000004075.3 Cucumis sativus
AATTAAGGAAGTGTTACATCTTTGGTATAATTGAATTTTATTTCTAATCCATCTTTCAATTTCGAAATTTATTTCTAATTTATTATTCATAATAAATTCGAGAATAAAAAAAATATGACTTGTTAACACCATCCATTAATTGCACCCAAGTTTATAATAACCAAACAATTAACCCTATCACAAAATTAATTTCAAATTCTAGAAACCATTTATAAATAAAATTAAAGTGAAATTCAAACTAATATTTCTTTTGTGCCCAAGTTAGAATGTCAAAAAAAGAAGAAAAAAAACTTTCTGTATTTTCATGATGATGATATGATATTAGATTCTACTTCTAGACTTTACACAAAGTTGTGATATCATTAAGTAAAGGCCATCATATCATATCTATGTAGTGCATAGAGCAAAATTTGTAAGTTTTGAGTCTTGTTTGCATGTACAAGAAATAAAGAAGCAGCAGTTGAGTCTCGATTGATTTGGGGTACGTATGTGTGTGTATTATATTGAAGAAATTAGATTTAGAAGGGATAAAAAGAAGGTTTAGATAAAATAGAAGAGAATAGTTAAGATTGGAGAAATAACATATTGTCAACAAGAAACAGTGTGATATTCTTTTTCACTTTAGACATAGGGAAATGTATATAATAAGTTTTGTTTGTTCTACTTTAAGAAAGAAGGAGAGAATGAGAGAAAGAGAGAAAGAAAGAAAGAAAGAAAGAAAGAAATTGTTGTTGTGAAGTAGTGACAGGAGACGTGGAAGGATGAGAGTGGAGTAGTGATAGTGAAGGTGGGAGGGGGAGGGGATGTGGTCAAATGATGAGATGAAAGGAATCGGAAAAAGAAAGAAAAGAAAAGGAGGGTTTGGTAAGGGGAAGGGCGCAAAGCAGAGAAGAAATGCCTTTGGGTTTGTTGTCTTCGGGTTGGGTTACAAAATTAAAATAATAATGTAATGTGTAAATGAAATAACACATACACTCTTTCTTTCTCTTTTCATTTTTATAAACTTTCCACATCGAAAATGGAGCTTCCTCATTAAGTTATCCATTTTTCTCTCCTTTAATCATTAAAACTTGTTTTTCTCTGCCCACCAACAACAAAAATCACATGTACACCTAAAATTTTTAGATTAAATGCTATGTAATCACAATTGGAATTGAGGGCCAAACAAAAGTTCAAAATTATGAAAATTAAACGTTAATTCAAATTCTTTCAACTATTTCTATTCTCATTTTTCAATAATAGACTATAATAAATGTTGAAAATAGTTTGATCTTTTTTTTTTTTATATTTCAAAAGATCTCTTAAATTTGTGTTATCATATCCACGTTTACACTAAACATTTTAATTTTACAGAAACTATGATTAAAAATAGTAAACTAGAGTTTTTCAATATTTTCATCAACCAATTATAACAACTTGTAGTCTATTTTGTATATAAATGTTTAAAAAATTCCATGGACTGTATATATGGATGCTGATAGTTGAATCAATTTCGAAGCTTGACTAACGCATTTGGTACGAATTAAGATTAGATAAAGCATTTAATGTTAGCGACAAAAGTAAAGAAACTGGTAAGCTTCACTTGGGAGGTGATCCATTTGGCATTCGCATCAACAAGATGTTTGTGATGAAAGTGAAATGGATTGCATTTGCATTTTGCATTTTTGCATTACAAAGAATGTCATCAAACGTATGGAAACAACCGAGAACATAGATTCTTGTGTATTGTGTAGCTAACAGATCTTCCAGAACCTTTTTCTTTTTCTTTTTCTCTTTATCAATTTTCAATTTTCAGATTTTTTTTCTTTCTCTTTTCATTTTTCGTTTTGTAATTTGTGTCCCCCACTTCCTTCTTTTTCTTCTCAGTAATTTCCTCTGAATTCTCTGGTGACCCATTGCACGTTTCTGTTCATCTTTGCAGTCCTCACTTCCGTTCAACCCCTCCAACATTACACACAGAACCTCTGTCTCTCCAACCATTGTCTTTTTCTTTACCAAATCCATTCTAACTTCCTCTACAATTCTATATTGCAAGCTTCAATTAATGGAGTTGAAGGGTTGTTACCAAATCCAATAGCCCACTTCTTTAAATGCCAAAGTTTGGACTTTGGAGAAATTAATTTGAACCCTCGACGATTGTTTCTCTGATATGTGCTGGAAGGGGCTGTGAAAGAGTTTTAGCTTGTGGGTTAAGAAAATGGGGCCTCAGGAAGTTTCCCAGTCCGACATTGATTTGGAACAGGGGAATCATCGGCGGTCTGTCAGCGGTAGTGATTTGAGCGCCGATTGTAGCGTCTATTTCTCTGACGCCGACGAGGGTTCGTGTTATTCTCAGTTTTTCTCGACCAACGGTGGTTCTTACGATGAGTATAGGTTTGCTTTCGTTTCTCAGCCGGAGGTTGGGGTTGTTTCGGATTCTCGGCGAGTTTCGTCGGTTTCGGATCGTTCTGTGGAGGTTGAAAATGAAAATGGGATCACTGAAATTAAGGTGCATTCAGCTAAAGTAGAGAGGGATTGCAGGATTTGTCATTTGGGTTTGGAGAGTAATAGCCAAGAATCTGGAATACCAATCGAATTGGGTTGTTCGTGCAAAGATGATTTAGCCGCTGCTCACAAGCATTGTGCTGAAACCTGGTTCAAAATTAAAGGAAATAAGTAAGTCTAATAATTTATTTTCATTAAGTTTTGATGTTTTTTCTTTCCATGGATTCTGATCATATTTTTCACTCAGGCTATGTTTATGCTATGCTTCTTAGTTCTTTTGAGTTCATATTTTCATATTATTTTCTTGCTGCGCTTCTTTGGTGTGTTCTTGTGGTGGGCATCTTCTGTGTTAATCCTCATGGGTTGGACCATTCACAAATTTAAATGAGAGAGAGAGATGTATTTAGACTTAAACATTACCTTTTATTAGCTTTAAGGTAAATCCCTCAGTGTAATGAGCTTGAATGTTGCAGATATAAGGATGCTTGCTTAGAGGAAAAGCTTAGACGTATGACAAGTAATAAGAGTAAAGCATACGAAAGTGCATTTATGCATCTCCAAGCAAGTTACACTGATTATTCCTTCTTCCTTGGCGTTTTTGTGATGGCTTAGGAATCTCTTTCTTTCTCTCACCCCCCCCCCCCCCCCCCCCCCCCCCCCCCCCCCGCCCTCGTGTAGTGGGTACTCCATTGTTATACTGAAGCATAATTCAGTTGAAGTGGGGAAAAGTTATATTGATCACTCAGCAGATCACTTTAAGATCTCTAGTTTCTTGATATGCCAAGTTTGCAGTTTTCCCGACCTGTTTAGTCACTCAATTAACTCCTTCAGTTCCTAACAAATGGCCGTCCATCTTCTGTTAACCAACTCTTGGTTCTCCACTAATAAACATATTGATCATGGAACTTTGTCTCAATACATTTCTAATGAATCCATTTCTCATCGATCTGATTCACGCCCGCCCTTGATCTAACTATCCTTACAGTACAATACTTTTTGTTCCAATTGCTTGGCTCTATCCAAGTCACTCCTTGAGAGTTCACTGTACTGAGCTGCTTTAGAAGCGTACTATCCATAATTGCTTCTCCAAGGAAAATAATGTTGTGGTGTTTGTTGAATGTCGTATATCTGCTGTTATATATAGCCAAAGGAAAGATATCCATAAAGAGTTTTAAGGCTGTCAGGATGTAAGGTTAAGGGTTATGCGATCTGTTGTTGAAACAAGATGATCGATATTTCCTTCGATGTTAAAATTACTTTTTCAATATCAATAATGAATGGAATATGTCAGCACACATTTGAGAAAGGGTTATTTTTTAATCACCGAGAAACAAACAGGCAATTTGTTCTTGCACTTGGCTCTGAATTTCATTGACAATTGATTTGACTCCACTCAGAAAAAGGTTCCCGAGTATTATTCCTGGACAAAGATATAGACATAAGTGATTTTAGGCATTTTTAATCAACTATTTATTGTGGGTTTCGATCAAATTTCTTATTAATTGGTGACATTGGATTGGGGCCGGGCTGTATTACATGACAGATTTACACCATGTGATTTTTGTGTTGACAAATGACAATTCTTCAATTTCTTTTCAATGCTTCAAAATGGACAAGGGGATTCGGATATTTGTTCCTTTGACTACTTCAAACATTATTCCTAATCTTTTTCAATCTCATTGTCAGGACATGTGAGATTTGTCATTCCATTGCTCGAAATATTCTCGGACCAAATGAGGTTGAGCTAACAGAGCAGTCTAATGAATCCAACAATGCCTCCTCGACAACTACAGTTGCTGCATCAATTCCCTCATCAGACAGCCAAAGTTTCTGGTGTGGGCACCGGTTTCTGAATTTTCTGCTCGCTTGTATGGTATTTGCTTTTGTTATATCTTGGCTGTTTCACTTCAATGTGCCCTCGTAAACATATTGTTGCGTAGAAGAAAGTAGTATCGAAACGGGAAAATCAGAACAAGGAACTTGCAGAATTAGGAGCTGCAAAAGACCCTCCAGAGAATTGCCTACAGAGTGTCCATAACTTCATATAGATTATCATCCAATACACATGTACCTACCCCAACATTCCCCACAAAAGTTGTTTTTTTCACTGCACTTCCATTCAATTCCAAGTTATAGAGAAATGTGGCTCACTCGTGAACATCCATGATGATTCTAAGTTTTCCAACGAGCATCATCTCTTTTTTTCCTTATCATTACAAGTTTTCAATATGGTTTCTCTGAATGATATCTTGTTAAACTATTTGCTTGTTGAGCATTACGATAATGTATAGGAGAAAGCCATCAACATCAACAAGCTCCGAGCTTTCTCAAGGCCTCTCCATGTTTGTAAAGCAAAGCTTGGAATTTAAGAGAGTATTCTTTTAATTTTGCTTAAATGAAGAACAAACAATTTTCCTTGTGGCAGTACAGGAACATGTTTCGTCCTGGTGTCGGGGAAGACGAGGCGTGTTTGGGATGGGACCTGTTTGTTGTCAAATGCAAACAAAATTTTGTCAGGAAAACTCATCAAACTGTGGGGTGAAGAGCTGCCCTTTTTATTGGAACTTCGATAGCTACGAATCTGTACAAAAACTAAAGTGGCTTTTATTTTGGGACTTCTTTGTTAACACTGTTATTGTTCAAAGAAAGAGATGTTTCTTTCCAACTACCATCATATATCCACTATTTTCGAAAAACTATAGTAGAAAACTTTGAAAACTTTGGAGACCTCGATTTTGATGAATCCGATCTAGACTTGTCCTTTCTCTTTCAATGATGTTGGAGTAAATATTCCTTCCTAATGAGAAGCCAAATGGAATTACTTTGATTTTCTTTCCACTCAGGTTTTTGGTGAAATAGACTTGACATTAACATTTGTCTTCTTCAAACGCACATTCATTCTTGACCGCACTTTAAAAAGTTTACCATTTTTCTTTCAGTATAGCGTTGGAATCTCAGAGAAGAAAAATTGTACTTTGGATAGTCGAATGGAAGGTAGGAATACCATTTGGTTTGTTTAATATTAGTCCATACACTTAAAATGGGTTTAAAATCAGTTTGATGAATCTTGCATATCATTAAATATAACATTATTATCTGATTGATTTTGATAAAAACTAACTTTGACTTAGTAGACTTAAGATTATAAGAATTAAAATCAGAAGAAAAAAAGTGGATTCCTAAAATTAAAAAGAAAAACTACTTCAAAAACCTTAGGGGACCATGATGGTATTTCAACCATTAAAAAATAAAAAGAATCTGCAACCGAGATAGACTATTTAGCAGAGATGGACATATTTTTTCATCATTTGTGTAATCAGGTATATTTTCAATCAGAATGAAAGTGACTTTTGCAGGCCTCTTTGTACACACACCACAGCCTTAAGAGGTTACATGTGAAGGAGTATGAAAAAACAGTAAAATTGAAACAATAGATTTCCAAGAAAATGAATGAGGAAAGAGACACAATTTCATAGTTGACCATGGGGTTGGTTTATTTTATTAATGTGGGCATACCGCATACCCATTGCATAAGGCAATGCCATGTGCTCCCATATGTATAAACCCATTTCAAAGCAGAGAAACAGCTTGTTAACTTCTCTTTCTACCTTTTAAATATATATACATACATACATACATATATATATATATAATAATCACTAATAACAAAGCCTTCTACAACCCTCCTCGCATGTCTCAAAAGTCAACAATAAAAATTTTAAAACATCAATAAACTTTCAGTAATCTATAAAGGGTGTAGATCTTTTTACAGAAACTAAGAAAGTGATTCAAAATGATCTAAACCAATGAACTTAGAGAGAGGTTAGATAACGTTAATTCCTTGATCCAACTAAAAGAAAAGAAGAGGGTCCAGTAAGTCCCTCTTAATTCCTGCCTAAATTAATTGCCAATATGCAAACGAGAATTTTTGGAACAAAAAAATAATAATAAACAAAGGAATGGGATTGGTAAAGAAAGTAAAATCTAAAAACTGCATTTCCCAATAAAATAGATATATAACAGATTACCAGTCTTGGGAAAAGGAGCCAACCATAGGCAAGGAAAGCCATTAGTCTCTACATTGTAAGAAATAAACAATCCTCCACAAGCAGTTGTGTTGTTTATGCTAGGCCCCATTCATCGTGGTATTAACATGGACAGCGTTCCCATCTTCGGGAATCTTGCCATTTACTTGATGAGTCCTTTGCCTCTGAACAAACAACAAAGTACATGTTATGTTAGATAGAGTAAGATGAAGACGGGTAATTTTAGAATCCCAACTCCAAAAGGGAAAGGAACTATTCACCATACATACCCTATCAGTGGGGTCCACGGAATTCCCATTCAAGAGCTTGTGACTCTCATCTCGGGTCTTTGTATCTCTCTCTTTTGAGCTCAGTGGCAATAGAGCAGTCCCATTAGTTCGATCAGGCAACTCTGCAAAATGAAATCCCAGTAGATAATAAGATAAACTTTCTACAGGATCCCAAAATTAGGACTTCAATAAAGCCATGGTTACAAAACTAACCTGGTAGATTCTTATCGACGAAAAAGACCACCAAATTAACAGTATACCTACACGGAATCAACCGCTTTCGTATTAGTGGTAAAAGAGATGGTACTGGATATGGAAAGATCTCAACAAGAACACATCAGTCTTACCATGCAACCACAACATCTACGGTGTAATGTTTGCGGGATGCTATAATCAACAAACTCTGAGTCACAGCAAGCAACCATGCCAATTGCTTTATAAATCTGTAGTAATTAACAAAAAGTAATTGGTATGGATAGGCAATTTACAGGTGCACATGGCAACACCAAGACCAAAAAGTATCATTGATGGATAAATACCTTTGCGTGCCATATTTCTGATAACTCCGGACAAAAACAAGAGTGAAGATCATGTGTGATGAAAAAATCAAATCACCACAACCGTATAATACACCTCTAACTGCATTGAACCAGCAAAGTAAAACTCGTAAAACAAATCAGTTTCGAAGGAAGAACAAAAACCAGAGAATGAAATTTTTATACTATCAAGACACTTACAATTCATCAATAGTACTTCATATGCATTATCTGGAGGAGGCAATGTGGCAAGTCTTGAACCCTGTATAATGCAGTCAGAGTTCATAAATTACAACGCTAAAACAATGATCAAGTTTAACTACTGCACAAATAGTTTATAAAGAAAGATTTAGGAATTATGCCTCTAACAAAGGAAAATAATTAACATGGAAGAGGGTGCGAAGGAAAGAAACTCATAGAGCATTTAATAATAATAATTATTATTATGTTAAAATGTACCTCACGACAATGATAGTTTGGACCAGGCAGTTGTGTAGAATAGAATGTTAGGATACGAAGAATTTGACAACCCTGGTGGAAACAGATTCAATCACTGAATTAGGGGATGCAACAAAATTTTAATGTTTTTAAAGAAAGATAACCAACTTGGAGAAATAATGAGATGAGAGAGTAGAAAATGAAAATACATAACATAACAAATTTGATATGATAAAGGAATGAATACTCATACTCACAACTAAAAATGCTAGAACCCTGCACCATAAGAGAACTGTATAGATCCTTTTGCTCTTGAGAATAAATGGGTGGAAAGACCACTGCAATTATTTTATTTAAAAAAAACAATTAGTACACCTGAACTGCAAAGAAAGGGAAAAGGAGGAAGTAATTCAATCAATGGGAAACAAATAAATGGCAATTTGCAACATATGTTGATGCACAATAATATCAGACGGGTGGGCTTTTGCAAACAGGGAACCACCTAAACAGGCTCATTAAGAACAACAAAAAGAATCGTGGATTATTGTGTCTGCCTAGCCTGAAGAGCTTGATATACTTATATGCCTTGCTAACATTAAAAAAAAAAAAAGAAGAAGAACGTTCTGATGAAAACCTTTAGCTCAATATGATCAGTAAACTTAACTATTCAAGAAATTATGAACAGAGAAACGGCAATTCATCACTAACAGAATCTGTAAAAATAAAAATACTAAAACAGTCTATCATAATAATTTCCTTTATGCAAATGGGAGTAATTCATTGGTAAAAGATTTGAATTTCCAAGGACTCTCATACAGTTGCACAGCAATAAGAAAAAAATTGTGCAACGTAAGAAACGCAGGGTGGTAGGAAGAAATTAGAATAACAATTGAAAGACAACACCATCAAGATACCACTTACCGCAACAAAGGATAGAAATATGAATGTGAAAAGAGTCTCACTGAGGTAAGCTTTGTCTGGACCTAACTCCTACACATTAAAATTCGCAAACTTAAGCAACAATAATAGAATAAAAATAAAAGATGGGAAAGGTAGGAGTGAGAAAGATCGATACTGACCGGGAGAAGGAAGAAACCAACGTCCTGAAGAATTGGACCTGGCCGATGTATGTAGTGAACTCCATGAGCAGCAACTCCATGTATGTACTGAGGAGAAGAAAAAAGCTATACATTAGGCTTAGGCATATAAAAGAAGACAAAATGACAAAAGACTAGGATAGAAGACTTAGAATCATGTTAGGTATTTAAGTTCCTAGAATTAGAATAATGTATTTCTCAAGTCATAAGAAGGAGAAGATAAAACCAAGAAACTGCATAAACCAGTTAGCTAGACCAAACATGGCTGAATGGACATTTCCTAAATTTCTGGACAATGTATAAAAACATAATTTAACCTCCCGACAGAAAATTAAAGATGCTAAGTACCATAAAATTTTCAAGAGTCCAAAAAAAATGTAGAATTATATATCATACTTCAGCCATTCATAAAAAAAAGTTCCATTTCCAAGAGAAAATAAAAGTTCAGTCGTCACCTCTACTTTGGATTTACTGGATGCAAATATTAGATATGAAACTTTATTCAATTTAAAAAAGGTGGGACAAATTACGTGTTCAAACTTTACCGGTTCCAAATGTTTGGTTGCATAAGAAAACAAATCATATAGATTCATCAAAGTACCAAAACCAATTCAAATTTAAAAAGAGAGTGGGTGGTGGGTAAACAAAGGCTACCTGTTCAAAAATTCGTAACAATATAAAGGATCTGATTTTCCTCGAAATTCTTTTAAGATTAACATTAGAGAATAATGTTTCCATTAGGAAGAAGATGAGTGGAGAAGGGCCCACAAACAAGCCGACCAACATTTTTTAAAAGAAGGGAGAAATAGATAGAAAAAAGTAAAAATGCTTTAATGCAAAGATGATTCAAAGAAATAGAGATTGAAAGAAATACCTGAAAAACAAGTCCACCAAGAAGGTATTTCCAATTCTCGATGAGAAGGCTGATCTCCGTACTAATCTCTGCGCAGAATCTTTTCCATAGCTTCTCACAAGGAAGAAGAAAAAAAGGAAATATAAGAAAAGATCATTTCGGAAACACACACACACACACACACACACACAAACCAGAAAATTTCAAAAATTAGGATTTAAGAAAAGAGAAAAAAAAAAGCAAAAAACAAAAAACCTACCTTTGACGCTTCGCGACCAATGTAAAGATTCATTTTGAATGCGCGTAACCACCAGTTCCATATTACTTCAAAGCCAAAATCTGAAGGTCAACATCGCAAACTTCGATATATCTCGTTAACAATCCGTAGAATCAATCCAAAACCCAAAAATAAATAATCCGCTCCGTAATTGGGGTCAAAAGGAAGCAAAGAGAAAAGAAAATGGGGGTTGGAGAAAATCGAAGATCCAGTTGAAAATCAAGACCCAAGTCAGCGATTGGAATGGAAAATCAAAAGGGTAAGCGATGGATGAGAAACAAAAAAAGGCATTACTAGAAAAAGAAAGAGGGTTTGTGGGATAATGGAAGATAATAGTAGATAGAAGAAGAAGGAGAAGAAGGAGAAGAAGAAGAAGAAAAGAAGAAGAAGGGAAATTGATCGAAGAAATGGAGAAAAACAGTTGAGAAAAAGGAAAGAAGAGAGGGGGAAAGAAAGAAAGAAAGAAAGAAAGAAAGGGGAAAGGCTGCTTATTTTAATTGAATAATAATATTAATTTTTGTTAGTAGAGAGAAAAGAAAAGAAGAAAATGAAAAAAAATGAAAAAATGAAAAAACGAAAGAAAGATTTTGCCGTTTAGGGTGTGACCTTTTCCACTACCACTACTTCCATTTTCTCCGTCTAAACAAAATATTAAATAACCCACCATGTGGGGGAGCCTCTAAATTTAAATTACCTAAATTTACGCCCACTTCTACAAAATACCCTTTTCCTTTTCCTTTTCCTTTTACACAAAAACAAATTCATTCTTATATAAAACCAATATTACCTCAAAATAAAATAAATAATTTGTTGGCAGCTCCCCACCCAACCTATAGCTTACTTAAACACTTACATCCTCTACTAAAACACTTACTCTCTTTTTTATTTACTTGGATGCTGCATTAAAAACTAGAAGAAAAATACACACACACTAGCCTTCTCATTTAAGGGTTTAGGGCCGCACCCACAAATGCCAATACAAAAAACCACTTAAATCTTCCATCTTCCATCTTCCATCTACACTTATCTACCACACATACTTCAAACCATGTTCAAACACTCGAGCTTCCCAATGCTTTTCAATTGGAATCAACCATGCGTGTTCTTCAATTTAGAGAGATTCTTAAACTGACATTTCTTAATTAAGTGTAAAACTGGTGCAAAACAAACACTCTCATTTGAAGTCATAAACAACCCTCTATTGTCTAATTTACATTCTTTTACATCAAAATGTATTGGAATTCAACCTCCAACAGTTGGTCCTTGGTGGAGTCCACTACTTTTCACTCACACAACTGTCTCAATCTTCAAAACTCTATATAAAACTGTATAATAATTTTTGTCTAAAGTATTAATGTCTAGCCATTGTCAAACTTCATCCAACTTTTTGCAACATTTGTAACTATCAATATCAACATATCTTAAATGGTTAAGCTAAAGTTTACATACACCATCTAAAATTGTTCAATTCCTAACTCTATGTATCCTTGAATATGATAAAAACCTTTACCTAATATCTTAAACCAACATTTTGGTAGAAATCTCTTACACACGATTAATTTGGGTCTACCACAGTATTAATGAAGCTCATTCAAATTACAATATCAACCACATAACTTCATATTTAGTATTCTACGTACTAGACATGTGTTTTGTAAATTGTAATTCTTCTAGTTAACACTATGAATTGAAAATGTAACTAGTATATAAGTGCACATAACTAATTAAGATAATTCACACGGTAGTTTCTCTTTTCAAACAAAAAGTCTAACCATAGAATTATGAATATATTATCAAAACTTTCCTATTTATTTATTTATTCCAAAAATATCTCACTATTCTTTGAAACCTTAGGAAATGATATTATAGATCTTTTGACCAAACCCGAATAAGTAGCCAAAAGATTTTGTAAAATTATAAAACATGGAGTGATTGTTTTAATGATAGTATTTTGGTTTTAGTTTTAACATCATTTGATTCGATTATCTTAAAGGACTTACTTTTCAAACAAGGAATTCCGAGCCAAGATTAACAAAAGGCAACTATCAATATCAAGCCGTTCTAACTATTAACACTATACTTTTGTTAAGTTTTTCAAATGGTTAACATTCTATTCGAGTTGACTGCTCAAGTATATATTTATACATTTTCGTTAAAAAAATACGATTCAATTTTAAAATTGACGAGTGATGATGAGAATAATGAGATATATATATTTCGTTAAGAGGAGGTACTCTAACCAATGAATGAATTCACAAATATTCCTATACATTTTTGTAAGAACTAAATAAATAAAACTTAAACTTAAATCATCCCCTCCATATATTATATCCTCATTAATTGAACACTAATCTGAAGAGTTTTACAACATATAGCTTAAGAAACACAGGACATTGTTTGTGTACATACAATGGTGAGAGAGCTGACAGTGTGTTATATAAAAAGAGAAGAAGACAAAGAATTTTGTTATTTGTAAGGCAATGACAAGTCAGGGAGCAAAAAGAGAGGGAAACTCTGATCAAATTTTATTAAAAGAAGATAGAGTTTTAAAAGATTCTCAAAAATACAATTTGTATCAAAGAGGTAAAAAGAAAAGAAAAAGAAAGAATGCTGAGGGCTGACACAAAACAACACCAAAAACCCCAACCAACAGTACTCAATATCTCATACCATCCATGATTCTAAGACAAGCAACATACAACCAACTTAGCCCAATGCTTATTTTTCAGTTCAAAAAGTACAAAACGACTTCGTTTTTACCTTCGTTTTTTGTTTTTTGTTTTTTGTTTTTTTCTTTTCTGACTAATAAAAAAGCTGTGTAAAATGCTGAAGCCCTGAAGATAAAGATGAAGATGAAGAAGAAGAACAGTCAGTGACATGATTCAAAACCCAAATCAACTATGGTGGTTAATTAGTCAACTTGCTTAATGCTTATCATCATACATTATTGAATAGGAAGTATGAGCTAATTGTTTATGTGTCGTCACTTCTCATCTCCATACCTTTTAGTATAATATATAAACATACCATATTTAATTTAATTCAACAAGCGTGGAGTTGGAAATTTAAAATTTATATATATATATATATACTGACTTTTGAAAAACTATATATATTTTGTGATATTTAGCTTTGTCATGTGGTAACAATGTATTATTAAAATTTAATATAAAAACATTATATTACATACCTTTTTCCAGAGGTATGGGTTATGGGCTATGGCTATGCTTACCGGAAGAGCCCAAGACAAGTCCCACTATACGATATGGGCCTAGTCAGGCCCTAAAGCAATAGGCCTATTCCAATTGAGCCCACTTTCTCTTCTTTGAAGTTTCCGAAACTACCCTCTCTCTCTCAACACCATTACAGGTTCAGATCTCTCCCTCTTCCTCTCCAGTTTCTGAACTTGTTGTCGACGCTCTTTGAAGATAGAGGAAAATCCCTAATTCCTGCAGTTAAGTTGGTTATGCTGTAAATCTCCCCACCATGGCGCTCCATACATTTAATTTGTGCTGCAATGTGAGTTCTACTTCTCTTTCTTCTTCTCTTTCTACTTTATATCATTATATTTCTTTTTTCAATTGCTGTAATTGCTGTAACGTAATCGATTCTCTCTCTTCCTTTCATTTAAGCTGTATCTGGAATTTAAATGTTTTGGTGATGTTATGATTTCGTAGGATTACGTTACCTTTATCAGCAGTCGGAAGAGCGTTCGCTGTTCGCAGAGTTTTTCGGTGTTTCATCATGTTCCTTCAGCTTTTCCTAAGCAATGTGAAATTCGGCTGGTTAATTCGTCTAGTGGAGGATCTGGATTTCTTTTGCCCTCTAATTTTCGTCATGTCGGTTCAAGGAATGGAAATTTCAGTAAGTTTCCTTGAAGTTTTGTAATTTTTATGAGCCCTAATCAATTCCTTTAGTAATTTTGTATAGTTCCACCTTGAATTTTCTTCCAATTTCTTCAGTTAAATAGCATTTTGTTTAATATCTAGTACAGGGCCTTGCAAACAAGCATCTAGGAAGCTCTCATTTCGACCCTGTCAATTGAAAGCTGAGAATTCTAGTGGTGAAAGCATTACACTTGATGCAGAAACTTTGGAGCAGGACCTTCAAAACGCCATTGCAGATGAAGACTACGCAAGAGCTGCAGAAATCAGAGATACCTTGAAAGCTCTTCAAGAGGATAGCAAAACTCTAGTATTGACAGCCAATGCTAAGTTTTACGAATCGTTTCGGACTGGGGATCTTGCTGCAATGCAAACTCTTTGGGCACGAGGAAATAGTGTTTGCTGCGTGCACCCAGGCATGAGGGGGATATCTGGGTACGACGATGTCATAACGAGCTGGGAGTATGTGTGGGCAAATTATGAGTTCCCACTGGAGATTCAACTCAAGGACATTCAAGTTCATGCACGAGGAGATGTTGGATATGTTACATGTGTGGAATTGGTGAAGACGAAAGGTAGCAGTTGGGGGGGGCAGTTTGTTACTAACGTATTCGAGAGAATTAATGGTCAATGGTTCATCTGTATTCACCATGCCTCACCTATAGATTTGTAACAAAACTTTTCCAATCATACATTTAATTCAAACGCTTCAAGAAGATTGATTTCTTTTGTGTCATTGCAACGGTTTCTTGGACATCTTTTGAGTTGGGGTTGAAAATATGTGTAAACTAGTGGAGAACGACTGGCCCTGTTTTGATTTATCTACATATAAAAAGGGTAATATGGTTTTTCGACAACAAAGTAAAAGATTAGACACAAGGAAAGTAAAAGTTGTAGAATATTTTGTCTAATTTCTCCACTATATTGCTCATGTTATTTTCTTTATACATAGATGGTGATTTATACCAGACAGTGCAAAATTACTTGGCCAAAAGCCAATACAGATTCTACAAAATGAGGAGGATAAGAGAATAATATTCAGTTCCACTGCAAAGGAAGATAGGGATATAAAACCAGAGATTAGACCCTTCCAACGGGAGAGTGGGGAGGGTTTGAGGCATATCTAATACTAGCAAGCTGCTTTTCATGCATTCTATTAATTCCATTAGAATCGGGATACTTTATCATTTTTTCATCAGGTGCAAATTTGCTTGCTTCTGAGGGATCTGCTGGATTTTGACCGTTTAAAACTGCAACGCATATGAAAAATGCCTGTAACATAGAGATTGATGAATCGAAACGAACCTCGAAGAACCCACCCTTCAAGGGTGCCATGCTGAAGACGGGCTTATCTTGTTGATCACCCTGAAACAAAATGGAGAGACAAAAATATTAACTGACAAAAAAAAAGATCAACGAAATGTTCATAGTTAAATTTTTAAGTTTTACCTGAACAAAAAGTTCAAGGCATTTGGAGATAGGACACGCCTTGGATGTAATTTGTTTGTTTGGAATGGAAAGTATACGGAGTTTGCAACCTTCATCCCAACCACCACAGTCACAAACTCCGCCAGATCTCCACCTATTGATCAATGGCGAAGGCTCACCGCTGCTTGGTGACCCATGAGCCGCACCCGGAAGAATTACTACAGCATTATCCTCTGACAAAGACCCCATGCAGTTACCCATCAAAACGTTACCACTTCGTTTCCCATCGTGTTTTGAGTTGTCTGTAGGAATCTTTAAAACAATGGCTGCAAGTTCTCTATTTTTCACTATGATTGCTGATTCTCGATCCCCTGGTCTCATCTCAACACCAAACAAAGTTGATTCTCTTAACATATATTTATCATAGCTGTGTTCATTTGTTTTATAATCAGAATTCACTTTCATCTGTCCAATGACATTGTAGGCATAGCCAAAACTTCTATCCCTATTCCCTGGTCGTATCCAACCACTAGTCTTTCTTTTTATTTCATTAACTAGGTAGAATGTATAAGTCTGCCCTGATCCATTTTTCCCAGATGGGGTTAAATCTTTAGCTGTGGCTGCAAGGACATTTCTACTGTTATCCACCAATAATTTAAACAAGGGAAACCCATTATTTATCGTGAACTGTAAAAGGGCTTGCATTGGCGATTCGTGATGCTTCTTTTCATGAGCACTGCCAAGACCGGTTGGCCAAAGGCTTAATGAGTTGACGTTTCCTTCTATAGGATGTTGAGGATTTGAGGATTTATGCTTCAGTATTGGCTCTATCCACCTTCTTAAAGGGCTCGACCTTGTTCTGTTATGTCCACTTACCTTCTTTCTATCTGAACTATCTGAGGTACCAGTGTTTTCAGAAATCATTGGACCAGATTTTGGACAAGTATATGTGGAACTTAATTGCGGTACAGTCGAACTCTCCTTGAAACTGAAACTTCTCCCCATCCGTCCTAAACTGAAGCTCAAACGACGAATTGGTGATGGATGCCTACCTTTTCTAGCTCCTGGATCAGCGGTTTTATCATCCAATGTATCAAGAGAATCAACAAGGTCGGAATGGGTAAGCTTAGCATCTGAGTCTCTTTTTTCCATTTTTTTACTTCCAGAAGGTCTTAAACTTGGTTTCTGATTTGAGAAAGGGGATAATTGGGATGAAGAACATGAAAGTTCTGCACTAGTATCACAGACTAGAGAATGTTGCATTCTGCCCATCAAAGGATCAACGTCAGCTAAAGAAGGCAATGGACTTGAGTAGGGAATATCGGAACCGCATTCAGAAGAGGGAATATCCTCGGGAGAAAATATTTCTGAATAAGTGCACGAGTTAACCTCTGTCATATTCTCGTCAAATGATGTTCTGGAATACAAGGTGTGAAATCTGTCCTCTAAGTCCTTCGGCTTCTGTTTTAGTAGGAGTTTGGCATCTTGCTTACATGTGAAATAATCGTAAGGGAGATCAATATCTGAGCACTGCATTCCCCTTCTCTCCTCTGTTTCATCATTTTCAACCTTTTTATGATTGTTCAAACCAGGTGATGTGCCATAACTCGATTTTGATGGTACCTCTCCTTTCACTAAAACCATCTTCTCGTCTGCTTCTTTTTTCCGGATATTTGTCTCAATCAGCTTCTCTGCCCTATTATTCATTTTACCATCTAAAGTGTGTGCACTTCCTTTAGGACAAGGTAAGACTCCCGAATGTCTTACATGAGAAGAAGAATCCATCATTTCTGAACTCGATATCCTATTGGAACGCTTAGTTCTTTCTCTATCTTGCTTCATGTTGGAAACATTTCCCCCTGACGAGGATGAGGTGCAATTGGAATCCTGCATTTCTAAACAGGACGTCCGATCTGAATGCTTGGTTCTTTCTCTTTCTTGCATCACGTTGAAAACATTTCCTCCTGATGAGGATGGTGTGCAGTTAGAGTCCACCATTTCTAAACTCCACTTCCGATCAGTTCGCTTCTTTCTTTCTCTTTCTTGCATCATGTTGGAAACATTTCCCCCTGATGAGGATGAAGTACAATTCCTTTGCATTTTTTGCCCCACCTTCATTATATTCTTTGAACCACTATCGAAATCTTGGGACTGACTGGCATTCTGGACAGAGTTGACAGGATGAGCCCCCTCTGCCTTACGTGATGAGATCAAACCAGTGTGACGTGAACAGTGTGCTTTATCCGATGTTTCACTCCGAGTTATACGAGGGAAAGTTGACAGTCCAGTAGTTCGTTTTAAAGACAAATGACTTCCACTGCACAGTGCACCATCTTTACCTTTAGTTGGACAACCCAACTGTTTGTGTTTCCAATTCTCCAGCTGTGTCCAATCTAGAACCCCAACATTCAAAGCGTTCTCTTGGAGATTTTCTCTTCTAACCGGATTAAGGAGAAAGCCTGGCAAGTTTGACATATGCCTAACAAGTTCGTCCTCTCCGATTGGACTCCCTTCGAATCTCTTACCCTGCCAGCCCCGAGCAATTTTAGTCTCCTTCGTTGACACACAATACAAATCGCTCCGTGGTCGAACAGAACTTTTCATCTTTAACTGTTCTGGTACTGTTGGACATGGACACCGCTTTGGTTCAGGGAGAAGGACCCCCTCCTTCCCAGCCCTCGTGCTACGTCGGTGGCTTGAGCTCTTTCTGAGCTCCAAGCTGGATCCCATACTACAGCAGGTACTGAAAACTATTACATTGTCAAACAATGTCAGAAGACGTGGTCGAGCAAAACATACCTCATTCACGGACAAATTTCTAAAACATTCTTATCTTCTATTGTACATCAGAAAGATAAAGCTCAAGAACGTCTTTGTTCAACATGTCAAAGCTATTACAAAACAGATTATTACCGTGAACATCTGCAGTTTCTGAGTTTGTTTTTATCAGAAATTACAACGTCGATATCGCTCTCATCTACCAACAGATAATTCAAAAAGAAATTTCGTTATATTTTCCTCTAATTCACCCCTTACTTGACCACATTGAGTACACTTTAAGATTAAAACAAAACCTAGCAATAATCTGAAGTCAAAGCAGAAAAGTTCACAGATCTACACATTTCTCAACTCTTATACAAACTACTAATTTCAAGCACCGCCTTAGCAGCAGCGGAAACCAAAATGTGTATAACAAAAAGGAAAAAGAAAGAGAGAGAGAGAGAGGACAGCAGTTCCGCGGGAAAAAGACAAAGAACCTGAAATAATTTACAGAGTCAGGCACCAACCAAACATCACCGTTTCGAGAAACCAAAAGCAATGAGGAATAATGCCAGCATTATTACCAATCAACGTCAAGAAGAAAGCAACACGCAAAAGAATGCAAAACATTCTCAATAATCCTTCAGGTTTCCGAACATCTCGTGAAGCAAGCAAATGCAAAACAGATCACAAGGAAAAAACGAAAGCGAAAGAAATGTAGGATGGAGAAGATGAATAGACAAAACAAACCTTAAGAAATCCAGGAAAATGCGGTGGTTCATAAGATGAATAGCATTAGGATGAAGTGAAACCCATCGATCCCGATAAAGATCCGAAGCGTGATTACGACTGAAGGTGAGAAGGAAAAGAAGAAGAAAAAAAAAAAAAGAAGAAAGAAAGAAAGAAAGAAAGAAAAGAAGGAATAAAAATCCCTTGTAATCTGTTGTGGATTATAAGGAAAGTAAAGAATTGCGGCAGCGGAGGAGAAAGAAAGATAAAGAGAGAAAACGCTAAAACGCCATTGAATGAATCATTAATTCATTAATTCATTCTTCTCAGATTTTCTACCCCATGCGGAAGAAGATGGAGGAAGCAAAGTCAGCAAACTCCAATTCATGTTTCTGATAGTGAGAGTGAGAAAGAGAAGTTTCTGAGACGGAAGAAGAGAGAGAGAAAGAGAAAATTGTGCATGAAGATAAAACGCACCGTTTTTCCATGTCATCCAAACGGTGGAAAAGGTAAAGAGACTATGCTAGGCTACCGGCTAAACCCACTATAGCCGGTCGCATTCATTCGGCAAATTGAAAAAATAAAAAGAGTAGGACCCACAATACGACTAATTTCTTTATCGCGAATCCCTAAAACCCAATGGGCCCTACTGGTAACGTCAGCAGGTCTCCGTTATTGAGGTTTATACTGTACCCATTGGTGCTTTCGTCCATTAAAGCCAATGTCTCTATCTCCTTTTTTTTTTTCCTTTTTCTTCTGGACTAAACATTTGTCTTTTTTTTTTTACATGGTAAAAAAATATTACTAAATATAAATTTAAAAATACAGTTACTAAACTAGGATTAAAAGTAAAATAAATAAGTAAAGATAAGGTGCAAGTATAGGATAGATGTAAAATAATACCAATGATTAGCTCAAAACGATACTTCCACGTTTAATTTGTCTTCATTTAGTAGGTGGGATTAAGAAACTAATACTAATGTAAAATATTATGGTTTACAAGTTGATGTGTTTCAATAATTGTATGCCATTTGGAAAAATAAGCTTTGGTGTAAGCCAGGAGTCACGAAGTTAGAGAAAATTATTGAACCATATTGCTCAATCTAATTATTTACAATTTTAATTCAAAAGTCCAACTTATACACATATATAATTGTGTCATGCAATTTGATTAACGTCCAATTTCATTGTAATGCTTAATTTATTCACATTGTAGAAAGAATATTTATGAGTGAGAACAACAAAAAAGTGGTCAAACGGTTTTTGTATATGGCTCTTTAGCCAACATCATCTTTTTAATCATTAACTCTTCTTCTTCCTCATAATCCTTTTTTTTTCCCCCATACTTTTTCAATTCAGCTTTTTTTATATGGGATTTTGTTTTAATTATGTTATAAATTTGAATAATAAAAGAAAAAGAGAGATTTTGATCAATGTTATTGTGAGAACTCATGTTGGATAAAATTAATAATTGGAAAAGGAAAGGATGCGAGAAGCAATTGAATGAATTAATAAATAAAGAGTAATGGATATGGGCATATGGGTTAGTATAGACAATGCAGTAGACGCCAAATTTGACGAAAGAAGGGGTGCGTCTACACTACACTCTACATTATTTGTTAAATAATAAAAACAAGTACACAATTTTTAAATGCATTTCCCTCTCACTTCTCCACAATAATATTCCTTTCTTTTTAAAAAATTTGTTTCCTATTTTCCATTCCTATTATATCTCACAATATTCCAACTTACTCATTCCATTGCTTCAACTTTCACACTTTGCCATCTCAATTTTTAAAAACTTGAAACCTTTATTTTAAATCAAAATCGCTCCATTTATGTACCCATTTCTTTATTGCCTTTTAGTTTTCCCTATATTCAACTTTTGTAAATAAGTAGGCATTTCTTTTTTGGCTATTTAAAATATATGTTATATATTTTCCTTTTCTACCAAATTATGGTGTTAAGACCGAATTTGTGACTATAGAAGGAAAGAATACAAAATATATATATATATATATGAATCGTTACAGTATTTTACTTGTATTTACCAACTTTGATTTAGACTATGGATTGGTTTTTAATAAGAAACCCAAATATTGAAAATTGGGAAGAGATAAACCATATAACCCCTAAGCACAGATATGAATATGGGTAACGTGTTGGTTTGTTGAGGATGAGCAAGTGGTGAGAAAAATTCGTAATAATCCCATGAGTGACCACTCCAATCAAAATTCTCTTCCCCTCATGAATTCAGTTCCCTTTATGTCCAATCTTCTTCCAACGCGCTGCATGCCATTCCTATATATCTCCATTACGACACTCAAGAGGTTAAGCAAGGTCACTTCAATTCAAAGAACAAATTCATAAATTGATTTGATTGAAACCCATCTTTTTTTTAAAAAAAATAATAATAAAACTTCAAAGAATAATAATCAATCGATTGCGACTTCCACCAAAATTGGAATCGATTCCACTTCACTAAATTATGTTTTCTCTTTGCAACCCTCCTCCTATAAATTCAACACCTTAAATCCCTTCTTCACCTGCAAGCAACAAAATCACTACACACACAACACAACCCATTTGATCTTTATAAAATGTCGACGCGTATGATCAGCAGCTTCTTCCCTACCAACCGCAAGGAACAATACTACGTTGAGGATCGGTCCGGCTGCGAAAAGTGTCCTACTGAAGATCGAAAAGAACGCTACCAGGGCGAGGATCGACGAATGTTTGACAAATTCTTTGACGATCGGAAGGAACGCTACTACGTCGAAAACCGCCATTCTTACAGGCAATTTCCGGAGAAAGATGTGGTGTCAGCCGATTCCTTCCGATCTTCCGTTGCTCCAAATTCCTCTGCCATAAACGCTCAGATTGACTGGAAGGAAACCGGTGATGCATACGTTTTCAAGTTAGATCTTCCCGGAGTGAAAAAACATGAAGTGAAACTGGAGATTGAAGAGAATGGAGCTCTGTGTATCAGCACTGAAATTAGGGCTGAGAGAGAGGAGAGAACCGATATTTGGCATCGCATGGAACGAAGTAGTGGAAGGATCTACCGACGTATTGTGTTGCCGGACGGTGCCGATGTGGATAAAGTGAGGGCAGAAATGTATAACGGAGTGTTGAACGTCACTGTGCCTAAATACCAATTCAGGAAGCCGATGGCCAGAGTTGTCCAAATTTCTGGACATTAAAATCCCATATGATCAATGAAGCATATTAAAATAATAATACTAATAGTAACGCTTTTATTTTACGATTTGAAATAAAAACAATGAAATATTATCACTATGTTGTGCTTTCAGGGCATTAATAAAATTTTTATTACGTTGCTCTTGATCCAAAGAGTGTTTTCAATAATGAAAAAAAATTGAGTTACACAAACATTTGCGGGCAATGCCCTCCAATCATTCCGTGCCATGTGTGTGGGTACATTATTTTCTTACTTATATATATATGCTTCCAACCCTATATTTGGTTTATGGCACAAAATTCAAATCATTTACAGCTTTTTGGCTATAGTACAAAGAAATAGAATTTCAAATTTCAATCTCATTTTGAACTCCAAATATTGCTCTTTTCAAAATACCTTCAATGATATCACATGGTTATAAAGGACCGCTAGAGCAAATTCCAATTTTTATCTACGAAAACTGATGTTAAATAATGTACTATCAACATTGTAATTAATCGACAAAACATGTTAAATATTATTGTCTTAAAAACCTAATGATAAAGGAGGTACGGTAAAGATGGTCATTAATCGACAAAAAAAATATTAAATAAATAACATAAAATTTACAAATTTTAAAAATACACCTTTTTTTTAATTTAGAATCTTAAAAGCAAATAACATGAAGTGATGTTTTAAAATAATATAAAAGATGCATATTTTTCTAAATATTTTTCAATAAGATAGGTTTTAAATTTTAAAAATATAGATATAAATAAGATACGTTTTAAATTTTAAAATTAATGAACTCATGTAATTTTAATATATATTATGATTTGATAAGCGTGGTTAAATATTTTAATTTATTTTATTATTTTTAAAAATATCTCAATTATTTATTTTTTAAATATATATATATAATGACCACCAAAATAAAAATATATAAATAAACCTAAATTAGTTCCATTTAAAATATAATTACAAATACTTATTAAAATTATAATAAAATATAAAAAATGAGAACCATATGTTTGATTAAAAAATGTTTTTCAAAAACACATTTTTGTTTGAAACCATTTTGTTAGAAATCTATTTTGAGGATGGAGGGAGAGAAGAAGTGGGACGAATGAAATTTCCTTTTCCCACTCATCCATGGTCGAGATTTGGAGCCCTCATCGTAATTCTTTTTATCATCTTTCGGCTGATGTCCAATCTTCTTCTGACGTGCTGCATCCCATTCCTATACATCTCCATTACAACACTCCATATGCTTGGAGGTTAACCAAAGAACAAATTCATTTATTTGATTGAAACCCATGCATCTTTGAAAGAAAAAACTTCAAAGAATAATCAATCGCGATTGCGACTTCCACCAACATTGGAATCGATCCCACTTCACTTCACTAAATTATGTTCTCCCTTTGTAATCCTCCTCCTATAAATTCACCACACTAATCACTTCTTCACCTGCAAGCAACAAAATCACTACACACAAACAGATTTTAATAATTTCTTTTAAAAAATGGAGGAGATCAAGCGTATGTTCGAATACATCTTTTCTGAAAAGGATTCGTCCGACAGCGGAAAGTGCCCTGAAGGTAAGAAAGAACGCTACCGCCAAAATTATTGCAGGCAATTTCCCAATAAAGATGAGGTTCGAGCCCATTCCTTTGTTCCAAATTCCCCTATAAACCCTGAGACTGAATGGCTTGAAACCCCTCATGAATACTTTTTCAAGTTAGATCTTGCCGGATTGAAAAAGCATGAAGTAAAATTGGAGATTGATGACTACAATAAAGTTCTATGTATCAGCAGGGATTTTGGGGCTGAGAGGGAGAAGATAACCGGTCATAGGAGTCGTCTGAAACGAGATAAAGGAACGGTCTACTGGCGTTTGGTGGATACCGATAATGTGAGAGCAGAAATGGATAACGGAGTATTGACCGTCAGCGTGCCTAAATGTGTCCCAATGATGAAATGCGAGTACAGGAAGCACAAGGCCAGACTTGTCCAAATCAAGTCCAAAAACTCTGGACACTAAAATTCATAAGAGATTGAAGCATATTAAAATAGTAATAATAATAATAATAATAGTAACGCTTTTATTTTGTGCTTTCAAATAAGAAAAATAATAATAAAATGATTATCACTATGTTATGCTTTTAGAGAATTAATAAAAAAAATTATTAGGGTGCTTTTCCTAATAGTGTTTCCAAGAATGAAAGAATATATGAGCTTAAGGTATGCAAAATTTTATTGAGTACACTAAAGTTGCAATGCCCAACCATCATTTTCACTCTATTCCACAGTCCAATCATTCCTTGCCACGTGTGTACATGATTTTCTTAACTCTAGCCTTCAAAACTCAAATCATTTACATCTTTTGGTTATACTAAAAAGAAATAGAATTTCAAATTTCAATCTGATTTTGAACCCCAAATATTATTCTTTCCAAAATGTCACATGGTTATAAATGACAGATCAATTGACCACAAGCAAATTTTTTTGATCCATGCAATGTGTGGACTGTGGATGGCCAAACAAATCAGAGTCTCCTTTTAGCCTCAACACAAGAAGACAAAATAACTAATTGAATGTAAAATGTAACCATAAATTGGCTATTTAGGTTCATGTTTAATAAGTATTTTATTGAAACAAGAAGTTTACGTTTATTGATTTTCTTTTCTTGGCAAAAGAGTGTGTTTAAGTTGAGTGAGTTCAAATTACTTTGTTCCTTCCAAACTTAAATAACTCAAAATATGTTTCCCTTTATAAAGTTTTAGAATTAGGAACTATTTGTGTTCCAATTGAGCATCAATGCTTTTTCGATTATATATATATATATTGTGTGTTTTCTCTACACTTTAATTTAAAATATTTTCAAAAAAATAAATTTGAAAAAAAAACGAAATGAAGAAGGCTGATTTAAACTTTGCAGGAGGATCGCTTGAAGGCGAGTCATGGCATCTTATTTTTTGTTTCCAATTCCTCGATTTAAAAAACCCCATTCGTTACGCCTAAAATAGTCACATCATCCTTCGCAAAAAAAGTCTAGGACTAAAAATGAAAACGACGTCCCATCATAACTTGGGTGCCGTCCCACCACCGTCGCTGGAGACCAATCCGGCGGAAAAGGCAGTGGTGCACAAGTCTTTATACTGGGGACACGATGCCCAAGTTCTGTTCACCGGTTGGCCGGGGACGAACTCGGGGATGTACGCATTGGCGGTGATATTCGTGTTTGTTCTGGCGGTGATGGTGGAATGGCTTAATTCCTGCAACTTCATGAAGCAAAACGGAGAGAGTGTGGGGAAGGTGGTGGTGCAAACGGCGATACACGCAGTGCGTACGGGTTTAAGTTATATGGTGATGCTAGCAGTGATGTCGTTCAACGGCGGGATCTTCTTGGCTGCGGTGGGTGGCCATGCTGTGGGCTTCGTTCTTTTCAAAAGGCGAGGCGAAAGAAAGGATGTCCTATAAGATCCTAGAATGGGCCTTGATTGTGTGGGCTTTCATGTGTAATGCCCACAAAACCCAATAACAAAGCCCATTGACCAACAAAATGCATACTTTTTCTTCCTAATTTCAATTCTTATCAAATAACCACTGTAATTTCAATTCTTCCTTTTTCTTTTTCTTTTTTGGATTATCCTTTTTGCTTTAGATTTTTCTAAATCTTAAATAAAAATCTATGGAATTTTATTTAATTGAGAGAGAGAGAGGGAGAAGAAATATATGTTAGTAAAAGAAGATGAAATGTGAATGTTACGAAATGGATAGTCGGGAAAAAGCAACAAAACGTAAACATGAACAATAATAAAGAAAGAGGATTCATAAATGTAAAGAAAAGCATTTAATCCATTAGGAGTGGAAATTGAAGGCATTCCTATATGGTTAAAGATGAATATGTGGCACGTGGAGAAGTTGGTGACACGTAGGTGGACTACGTCATCAACATTGAATATCTACCTTTGTTATTTAATTCTAGTTGAAAAGGCAAAAAGGCAAAAGGCAGTTGAGGAAAGCCAAAGGGGCAGTGCAAGCAAGTGGAGAGTATTCCCTCTTTTACTAAAACTATTCTTCTCTTCCTCTCTTATTCCTTCTTAACCAACTCTCCACCTTTTATTCTAAACAAAATTAATTAACCATTTTCATAAATCAATCATTTTCATTCCAAGCTTTGTCAACTTCCAATGTCCTCATCCACTTGACCCAAAACCCTCATCCTAACATTCGTTTAAATGCTCTAATTATCAATTTTCTCGTAATTAAAAATCTCTCTCTCTCTATATATATATATATACGTTTTTATGTCAAATTAATACATATAGAGAATGAGATGCCTATACCCAATATTGTTGTTTATAGAATATATAACAATTTATTGACACAATAAGAGATGAAAAATACACTTATTTTCCCATCCACTCTTGATCATAACTATGAGTGACTGACCATAATCCCTCACCCAACAAAGAACAAAAAATCTTGATGTGTACATTATAGTCGCTAGCTATCCCTAGCAATTCTCGTCCACATTAGAATGCCAAAATTCTTATTCTTTTTATTTTTCTCCCATCTAACTTCAACTTACTAAATTTCATAAAATTCCGCAACTCTTAAATCATTTCAATAAATCCATTCTTGGGGAAGCTTGATTTCCTGGTCCGTTGATGGCTCTCGACGGGTGTTTCGTTTTTGATAATTTCCACCATGGTTGGTTTGCATCCTCAATAGAACATCTACCAAATCATCACCACAACAAAAATACATCTAATCATTGTCTATTTTTCTTGAAACTATTTTGATTGTAATTGGTGGTAAAGAGTTTTTAAGTTTACCGTTGTCTGAATTGAATCGTCCACCGTCGACGGGTTCAAAATGGGGATTATTGCAAATGTCGTCAAGCTTAAGATTCAAAGCTTTCATTACTTTTGCAGGAACCAACACCGTTGAACACGCTGTGAATCAAAAGAGAGAAACTCATGATTTGATTTAACTCATTATACCAAATCTAAATGTTCTCTATATTCAGTACCTGGCTGCTTTCGGCGTTCCTCAGCTTCTGCGTTGGAATGTCGAGGCAAAAATACACCAGTTCCAGCGATTTCTCTTTTGCCTCCTTCAGTTCTAGAGCCCTGTGGCGGTGGAAGCCACGCCGATGAGGACAATCTGTTGTAGTCACTCATTCCATTTTGAACCATCTCATGAGAATTTATCTGCTCATCAACAGTCAAGTTCTGTCGCTGCATAAGAATTTGAGTCCAATGAGGAAGTAAATAGAGTTGCTAATTCAACACAAATACAAATTCCCAATTGACCACCGTAAGGCAGTTAAGAGATTTACTTGCGGACCATGCAACTTCAGGTAGAATCCGGTACCAGTCGTCGGGTTTTTCACCGGAACAAAGACTTGAGATGTTCCTCTGTTTTGATGAAGAAACCCCCCATGGCTCTCATTGATTCGCATCCTCGCAACTTCCTCTGCAACCGCATGCAACAAATCCCTTGAAGGCGGAGGAGATTGAGCCTTAGAATTAGCTTTTGGACTTCCACGACTAGAAACTTGACTACAGCTACTTCCACTCTCCATATCACACAGAGTGGATTGTGGTGATCCAGACAAAACCAATATCTAGAAAAGAAAAGAAAACCCAAGATCAGATAAAATAAAACTACAAGAAACAGAGGATCAACTATGTTGGAAATTGAAACGAACGTCATCAATGGTGAAGCGAGGCATACGAAGAATCAAACCAGAGACAGAATCCTCCTCGTCTCTTAACGTCTCGCTTGAACCCTCCAATGATTCATCCAAGCAGCAGTTTTGGTCATTTTGGTGTAACATGTTATCATCATCAGCAAGAAACTGAGGAGGAAGCCAAAACTCGTTGTCATCCAAACTCTCAGCCATGACCATTGTTTAAAGAAAACGCCACCGACCAAGTCGAACACACAATGGAATCAGAAACAGAGGAAACGCGAAGCCTATAAAGTGAATAGAAAGGTGGAAGAGGACAAATATTGAAAAGAGAGTGATTCTTTATAGAAGAAAGAAAAAAGGAATTTTTAATAAATAAAAGTGTATTGGGGCTTCATGGGTGAGTCGTGAATGTAATGTACATGTACATACGATTTGTATAATGTCCATTCTCGAAAAGTATGCATCTAATGTGTGACTAAAATATTCAATCCCAATTTATCATAGTAAAATTGACACTTCCTTCTCTCCCACAATTAATTCCCAAAGAAATTGATAAATTGGGTGCCATACTAGTACATATGCTATATTGTATAAGCTAAGTGGGTATAGAATTAAATGTGAGAGAGGTATACGTGTTTGTAAGCGAGAAGAAGGAAAATAAACGGAATGCAGCGTGTGATGGAAAAGTGTCCAAATTGAGCGCAACCAAAGGGTTGAATACTAACCGACTCTTTTATTAGCCAACCGAACCAAAACCAATTTTTCATAAATAATAATTCGTGACAACTTTGTTTCTTATGATATAAATCAGATTAGTGTTTGATAATTAGTTTTAATTCTATATCATGGTTTATTAGTATGATTTTGGAGATAAATTCTGAATGAAGATTTGGCGTTGGAAACTGGAGACTCACTATGTGGACGATAATATAACACCGCCCCTAACTTCTAAACATAAAGTTTGCTTGGTTGAAGATTTAAAATAATATTTGAATGGAATACATTTATGATTTGATGTATTTGTTTTTCTTTTCTATTTTTTTTGTTTGGAATCATTTTTTGACCTTATAGTTTTTTTTATGTCAAATACAATCTTTCCTAAATGGTATAACTTTTATGTAAAAGTCTCTATGTAGATTGCATATAATTCCATTTCGAGTTTGGAATTTATGTCTCAACCTTTTGCTAACATAAAGTACACATGCAAATTATTTAAGATTGGGGTAAATTTTATATCATTGATCTAACTATTTTATTATATTAGACGCAAATGTACAAAGTGACGTATATGATCAAGGATAAGCAACTACCATAATAAAACACTAAAAATATTGTTCGTTTAATTATAGGTGTTTGGTGGCCTCGACATTCAATCCGTTATCCTATTGTCTTGGTATGACCTTGATATTTTTTTAGTTGATATGGACGCAAGATTTTTGCACGAGCCGCTCAAGTGATAGACCCAAACTATGAGGCACTAACTTTTTCCTGAGGATGTACAATTCCTCTCTGCCCTTTCAATTTTTCGAGACCAACTTTAACAAATTTATAATGGTGTGTACAATAAGGTTCCTTTGAATTGATATTTTTGCATTGAAAATAGAGCTATACATAGAGTGTTTCACGTAGGTTTGTCTTTTAAATACTCCTTGTGATAGTCTTAATTGCTTAGTACAAATAAACAAGCTTCTGATTAGTTGATATGGCCTTATATATGTTTGCCCCATCTAGTTGATGTTGTTGTTTTTCAATTACTATTACAATTGAAACAAATATATAAATAGCGATGCGAAGAAAGAGACAATTGATATTTTGGAGAATAGGTATCCTCAAAACTTTAGTCTAAATCTATACTCCAAAATGGAGAGAGGTAAAGCCTCTACTTGTAGAGGTTAATTTTTTTTTTTCTTTATTAAAGAGAAGCAATAAGAAATCTAGTCATATTTATTGATAGAAATTAAATTTGATAAGTTTATTATTGTGATCATAAATGATTAGAAATGAGCGCTTTAGCATTTTGTAGTGTTTTATTTAGTGTCCTTTTGGTTAGAAGGACAATAATTCTTAATTGACCCTAAACCCTATATTTAATAAAGAGAGGAAAAAAATTAGATACTCTATTATATTGGTGCTTCCTAATGCAATGTCCATTAAACTAAAGGGGAGGTTGAAGGTGGAGTTCCACTATGTGGAAGTAATGAGGTAGGAATCTTAAGCATATGGCACGATTCTTCACGAAACTGAGTTTTTCCAATGAAGTGAATAAAAAAAAAGAGAGAGAGAGAGAAGCATTGAATTTGGGTTGAAATAAAGACCAAAATATGGTATATTCATTTGTGCTAAAAGATGAACGGCGGAGAGCAATATTGATGAAAACACATGTTTGGGTTAGGCCATTCTGAGGTTAGTTGTAACGTCTGATTTGAATATCTCACAGCCACAAACACACACACATGCGGGGTTCGCCCATCCTCGTCTTTGCTTTAGTGGAGGCATCGTCGTTGGCCACTAAAATCAGCGGAAACGCGGTGGAAACGGACGCCGGAATTTGGGGGAGTTATTTGCATATCACCCGCCAATTAGGCAAAATAAATGGCGCGTAATTTGGACTAATCTTCGGGCCCATTTAAGTGAATAAAAGGTAGTCCACCAGCAGTTGCTGTTGAGCTTACTGTCATCCATCCATTCATCACACATGCTAACAAATATTGTAATTGGCTTTTTTCAAAATTTGAGCATCTTTTTAAGACTTTGAGTCTCTCACATTGAATCCACATTATTAGATTTGACTTTTCGTTTCCAATTCTGTAACAAAACACATAACTAACACTGAACACTCCTTTTTGTTATTTTCTTAATATTAAATCAACAAAACATCTCTTTTCACTGCGCCTCTTCTACAGTTTAATCAAAGATTCAATTGGTTACAAAATGAAATGGAGTCCAGCCATGCATTCGGTGGCTCTCTCATTGTCATAGGATTCTAATTTTGTAAAGAAAAGGGAAGAATAATAATGATAATGTGAATGTGAAATCTAAATCCCAATTCCCAAAACTTGATCTCGTTGCTACCTTTTTTTCCCTTCCCCCCATTTCCCACCATGTGTAGTTGGCATGCAAGCCAGGCTGCACCATTTCATTAGTACTTGTCACTAAAAATGTGTAAATCCTCGTGATAACAACTATTTTTTTAACAGGGAGAGAAAAATGTTGTGTACTCCTAAAAAAAACGCCATTGTTTGTTAGGTGGGAAGCGGTGAGAAGAGACCCAAGCATCAAACAAAGTGAGGGTGACATAATTTGTAGGTTAGTTGGGTGGAAATGGAATAAATTGAAAATTAAAGACAAAACTATATTATGAAGAATTGAAGTTTAGAACTGTACAAAATAAGTTTATATGTGTAAAAGAGTATGAAGGAGATGAAATGGAATCTAGAGGAGAGGGAGTAAAGGGGTAGCATGCGCGCAAATGGCCAACATCCATAGTGCGCCCCATGTGCGTCTTCTTAGTGACAGATGACAGTTAATGTCGGTCCACGTAACACCAATAACTACCTTACTACGCCCCCACTATCTTTTCTTTCTTTTCCACCTCAATCAATATTCACCTCCCTAATTTTTCTCTAATTGCCTTCATTACTATTTTCATCCTTTCTTTAAAAAAATTATTCCAAAAAAAAATCGAAGGAAAAGGTGGGTCTTATCCCGGTAAAAGAAGAGAAGAAAGTGAAGATTGATATCTACCACGTGGAAAAGTAAGTGCCACGTACGTGGGCTACGTAATCAAGACTTTGAATATCTACACTTTTATTGATTCTTCTTTCAAAAGGGGAGTTGAGGAGGAACAAGGCCTAACCGGGGTTGGGCAGCCAAGTGGTGACAGATTCTTCTCTCTTAAGCAAACTATTATTCTCTCCTCCACTCTCTACTTTCTTAATCCAAATTATTAACTTCATTTGTTCACTTAATTAACCATTTATTCTAAATCAATCACTTTCATTCTAATGAAATAAAGTATTGCAAATGGGTATTCTGTCATATCATCAATCAATATTATTATTGAAATGTATTTTGTTATATGCATTACACAAATGGGGAGAGGGAGGACTTAGTGAGAACCCCAAAAATGTTCCCATATGGCCCCCAATGCACATGGCTTCTATAGAATCTATAAGAAAAAATATTTATTGACACAAAAGAGATGGAAAATACATTTATTTTTTTTTCCATCCACCCTTGTTCATCACTTTGAGTGAACCACTATAGCCCTTCACCCAACAAAGAACAAAAAAACCTGTTGTACCTTCTTATATTTGCTAGCTAACCCTAGCAATTCATTTCCTCTTCCTAATTGGAAGACTAAAACTCTTATTCTTTCTAAATCTAACCATAAATCATTCCTCTTTTTTTTTTTTTTTTTTTTCCCAATTTTGTAATGTTTACTATCCAAAACTAAACTTCATCAAATTCCTTAACAATCCTAAAACCCTTTCTATGTAGCCTCGTCTTCCTTTCAGTAAGTCCATTCTTGGGGAAGCTTGATTTCACGCTCTGTTGGTGATTGCCGACGGCTGTTGTGTTTTTGATAATTTCCACCACGGTTCATTTCCAATCTCAACAGAAGATCTACAACATCACAATAACCAAAACAGAATTAATAAGACAAGTTTCTGGAAACTGAGGAGAGGATTGTTGTGCTAATAATTAACGGTGGAGGCCGTGTAGATTTACCATTCTTTGAATCGAATCGTCCGCCAGCCACGGGTTGAAGATGGGGCTGACTGCAAATGTCGTCGTAGTTAAGATTCAAGGCTTGCATCACTCTTGCAGGAACCAACACCGTAGAACAGGCTGTGGGATTGAAAAAGAAACGCATGGTTTAACTTCAACTCATTACCCAAATTGGTGACTGATGAGGATTTGATAATTTAGGTTTATGAAGAAGGATGAGAGTACGAACCAGGCTTTCTACGTTGCTCAGATTGGGTGGTGGTATGTCGAGGCAAAAAGACGCCAGTTCCTGCGCATTCTCTTTTGCCTCCTTGAGTTCCGAGAAACAGAGTCCTCATTCCAGAGCAGCCCTGCGGCGGTGGAAGCCAAGCAGATGACGAAAATCCCCTACAGCCTCTCACTCCATTCGGAACCATTGGATGGATGTGTTGATGTTGATACCCTGCTGGAGAGTTTAACTGCTCACCGACAGTCAAGTTTTGTCGCTGCATAATTTCCTTCTGTTGCAGGTGCTGAAACTGCCAAGGAATATGAATCCGATAAGGAATCAAAATAGAATGATAATTCAACACAAGTACAGGTACCCAATTGACCAAATAATTTAATCGTCATAAAGGAGTTGAGATATTTACTTGTAGAGCCTGCAATTGCTGGTAAAACCCAGTGCCGGTTGTCAAAGTTTTAACCGGAACAGAGACTTGAGATGCTCCTCTGTTGTGATGAAGAAGCCCATGGTTCTCATTGATTCGCATCCTCGCAACTTCCTCTGCAGCCGCATGTAACAGATCCCATGTAGCCGGAGGAGATTGAGTCTTACAATTACCTTTTGGACTTCCACGACTAGAAACTTGACTGCAACCACTTCCACTCCCCATATCGCACAGAGTCGATTGAGGAGATCTGGACAAAACCATTGTCTGAGAAAACAAAAAATCCAAGATTAGACCAAATAACAGAAAAGAAAGTAAGAGAAATGAGGTTCGAAGTAAAACCTACGTCGTCAATTGATGAACGAGGCATACGGAGAGTGGTCAAGCCAGCAACAGACTCCTCCTCATCACTCTCCGTCTCGCTTGAACCCTTCAAAGATTCACCAGAAGAACCGAAATCGGAAAAGCCACCAAAAGTCCCAAACTCAAATGGAAAAGAAGGGGGAACGGATTGGAAAGGAGTGGAACCCAAGCAGTTAGGGTCAATGTTCTTGTTGGTAGTAGCACAAGGCTTTTGGTGTAACATGTTATCATCATCAACAAGAAACTGAGGAGGAAGCCAAAACTCACCGTCGTCTAGATTGTCAGCCATGAGCAGCGTTGAAAACAAAGTCACCAAACAAATATAACTCGGTGGGAATGAGAAAGAGAGGTAACGCGAAGCCTAGAGGAATTGAGGAAGGTGAAGGGGGCAGAGACATAAAAGAGATGGATTCTTTATAGAAAAAAAAATAAAGGATAACGAATTTTATAGGAAAAAAAGGGAAAAATAAAATAATATAAAATAATATAAATATAATATAAGATTAAAAATTGAAAGAAAGAAAAAAGAGTAATGAGAGAGGGAGTGATGAATGTAAGGGTTAAGTACGTGCAGATATAATCTTAAAGCGTCCCTTCACAAAGCTATCGCCAGTTGTCGGGTCGGTTTTTCGGGGGCCCATCGCCTCACGCCACGAACTCCCTATAACCTTCTCTCTCTCTCTCTTACTGCCTTCCAAGTTCCAACAATCACACTATACCATCAATTTCCTTTTTCCTAATCAAGGTTAAAAAATATCTTTATTTCATACAAATATAGATAACAACAACAATGGTTTGCATGCATCTCAACCTCTTCATCGCTCTTCTCCAACTTACCACACTCAAAATACTTAAATACTTGGCAAGGATTGAAGCTACAACACCATATATTTATCCTTTCAACTCTAAATTTTCCTTCATATTGGACTTTGCTTGGACTAAATCCTACCTCCAATAAACAAAAATTCGGTGACATCTTAAAAACTAAATTCAACCATTATTGACAAGTTAAAATATTTATATTAATAAGTAACATCTTTATCATTTCTTTTTTAATAATTAAAAAACCAATTCATCTCATCATATGACGTCCAGCACATAAAATATAAATATTGAATGTCATACATTTATAATATATATTAGAAAACTGGGACATTGAATCCACATTAGACTTGACTTTTGGGTGGGAGTAATGTACAAGAGTCGTTGTTGTAATTTTGTGGATCTTCGTGCCTGCAAGATCTAAGGATTGTCGCAGTGTTCAATTCAAAAAAAAAAAAAATATATATATATATTACAAAAAGGTAAAGAATATATATACACAAATATATTTAAATAATTGTATATGTATGTAGATGTACTATGTACTATGTACTATGTCCTATGTGTGTGTATGCATAGGTAAGAAAAAGAAAAAGGAGAAGGAGAAGATTAAAAGAATTTGAAACTGAAGTGGAGTCCAGCTCTTCCTTGGGTGGCTCTTTCACATACACATTAATAATGATAATTAAGTGAATGTGCAATCTGAATCCCAACTCCCCAGTCTCCTCCTCATATTGCTTCTCTTTTACCATTTTCCCATCACTCAAACTGTATACTACACCTCTAGTTGTATACCTGACAAACCAGCTGGCCATTTCATATTTAATTTCTCTTTCAAAACCTTCTAACTCCAAATTGATTCTTCTTTTTTTACTAATTCAAATTACCCATATACTTCCCGAGGAAATAAGGGGACAAAACGCCAGGTTTAGGCCCACATGGAGGTACCAATCTTGCATTAAATATATGAAAATGTCGCCGACACTTAGCTTATAAATCAAATTAAAGCACAAATCTTTGTTAGGACACCACTTTAATTTTCTCTTCAAAGGATTGTTTTAATTTAGGAAAAAATCCTCTGACTATCTGTCCGCGTTATGCTTAGTTCCACTCACGTCACTCACTCATCTCAATTTCAAAAGAAGAAAGAAAGAAACGAAGTGATATGTGTTGTATGATCTTTGGTTGTTGTTGAGTTCTATTTTTAGTTTGTGTTAAGTTACGTAGTATATAGTGTTTAAATGTTGATAATGAATGTATAGAGTGACGGTGGCCGACAGATCGTAACATTTGAGTTTTTAGAAAGAGAGAGAGAGACGGTGAGAGGTTTGGTAACAAACTTTGTTTTTAGTGCAATCATTGCTTTTGTTTTCTTATTTTTTTTTCCCCTTAACGTCTAATGTTTTCATCTTCCTCATCACCGACATCAATGGTTATTCATCACACTCCCCTATTTCTTAACCAATTTCCCAAGCAGACCTACTTCTTTTTTTCTTAATAAATTGTGAGCTCTAAAAAATTATTTTTAAAAATTAAAAAAAATATTCGTCCCTTTATTCGAGAATTTCACAATCAACCTTATTTTCAAAATTAATCATGGATTTGGAAAACTTTTTTTTTTTCCCTTTTGATAATCATGTGTGAAAGTCAACAAGACTTCGCTGACTTTTCGAGGGTAACCAATTACACACCTTGAGAATATTTTTAGTGGTAAAAAGAAAGGAAAAGAAAAGTTTACATCTATCATAATCAAGATTCCTTGGCAGGTGTGTCACTGTCATACTTTGCAACATTTTACATAACCATTGCAGTGAAAATTAACTATAGCTTTATTAGAGTTTAGATTCTATTTTACTACGTTTTAGTTTTCACAATTAATTTCTAGGATTTGGCGGTTTTTTTTTTCTTTCTCGTTCACGGGATTCTCTTAGATTTGCACAATATGTATTTTCTTTTAACACAATTGAATTACTCATGAGGTCAATTTATGTAGATAAATTTTAATAAATTGGAATATAAATATCCAAGTTACAATTTTGTAGACAAATGGTGCAATTATAATTCATTGTACAAAATATAGAATGTTGTCAATATTGGTAAGGCATGTAGTCCAAGAAGAAGAAAAGTAAAGGCCCATTTTTAATAGTGAATTGATGGGTCGGGAAGGCCCATTTTAATAAGCCCACTTCGTAAACGAGTTCGTTATTGTGTACATTCATATTTAAAGCATATTGAGTTAAAGTTGAAAAACAAAGGAATAAAAATAATGTAAAGTATGGTAAAAATCAAAATTGGGGAATATTAAGAAGAAAAAATCAAAATTGAAAACATAATGAAGGGAATTAGATCGAGAGGTGTAAAGAGAAGGGGAAAGGAATAGAGGAGGCCTCAATTTTCAAAAAAAGAAGAGAAGAAAAGAAAAAGAGGTTCATTAGGGTGATGATGAATGGATGGATATGGAATATTGATGAGAAAGGACAGCACGGGAAGTTTCCTAGTAGTTGCCTTTGCATATACCAACAAGTTATCTAATAAAATGTTTGATTAATTATATTAATTATTCATTTAATTTATTGGAAACTTCCATACTCTTCACGTGATATGCACGTGGACATCCCATCTTCTAACCCTTTTTTTTTTTTTTTTTTGACAATTTGAATTTCTACTCTGTTTTGTTTTAACTACTCAAATATTTTAGTTGTAGATATAACATGTAAAGATTTGATTATGTAATTACTATCAATGCAATATATAAACAAGGGTAAAACGGAATCAATAAAATTTTAAATTTATCATCCATTGATGTTTGTTATTATTTGTTAAAACATTCAGTCCAAATCTATTTGTCTGTAACTGTAGTGAGATTTGACACGTGGACGGCAGAGATGCAATATCACGCTCGGTATCAACTTTGCAAAGGAATTGTGTTCCTTCTTTCCCTCAGACGCTTGTCCCGTTATTCCTCATTTTTAAGCAATTCGAGCTCCGCCTTGTCTCTTCCCTCATCCTTTCCAACTTACTGCTCCTCCTTCCACAAAACCAACGCCTCAAAGAAGAAGAAGAAGCAACACCAGAAACCTCAAAAATGGTGAAGGATCGGAAGATCGGAGTGGCTCTCGATTTCTCCAACAGCAGCAAAAATGCTCTCAGATGGGCCATTGACAACTTGGCCGATAAGGGTGACACTCTCTTCATCATCTACGTTAACCCCAATTCACTCGAAGAATCTGCCCATCGCCTCTGGGCTGAATCCGGTTCTCGTCAGTAATCAATCCTCTGTTTCTTTTTTCTTCTTCTTCTTGTTTTTTTTTTTTTTTTTTTAAATGCTTTTCTCCTATACTCTTTTTGTAAATCTCGATCACGGTTTGGGTTTTTGCCAGCTTTGATTCCGTTGTCGGAATTCCGAGAGCCTGAAGTTCTAAAGAAATACGATGTCAAAATCGACATCGAGGCCCTCGATATTCTCGACACTGGAGCTAGACAGAAAGAGGTACACAATCTACAATGGGTTTTGATTTTTGAATTTGAACTCTAGATTTATGTTGGAGTGTGATTTTGAAATTAAACTACGATTTCAGATTACGGTTGTGTCGAAGCTGTACTGGGGAGATGCAAGGGAGAAGATTGTTGATGCAATCGAAGATCTGAAGCTGGATTCTCTAGTAATGGGAAGCAGAGGATTAAGCACCATTCGAAGGTTTGTCTTCTTTTTCCTCTTATGAGAACGATGAATCGGTTATTGTAAATTACGAACAATTTCTTAGTGGGAAAATTTCTGTTTGGCTGATCGGAAAACAGGATTCTTCTTGGAAGTGTTAGCAACTACGTGATTACTCATGCTCCTTGCCCTGTTACAGTCGTCAAGGATTCAAACTTCCCGCATCATTAAGGCCTGAAATCGGTGATTACTGGGTTTTGTTCTTAAATCGAGTGACCTTATTTATTAAACATTACGCCTAAATTACTGAACTCCTGAAAATTCTAAAAAATTCTGTTTGTGTCTTCGAAAAACCTTGGCTTCCCTGTTTGGAGGATAATAAAATATTTGAAGAATAATTTGAATTTTGTCATCTCTGCCTTCACTTCATTGTTTAATCCATTGCAAGTTGAGTGAATCTTGGGCTCAATTAAATGGGTTACTATTCATTGATTAGCAGCCAGCGGATTTAATGGCAATTAATTCACTATCAAATGTATTATGTTTCATGTTCAAGATTTAAATATTTTCCTGAATGGCATTATCTTATTAGCTTCTTATTAGGTAATTGGTATAATGGGTACCTCAATATTATATTCAAGAACTGACCCCCCCATGTGCTCTGTTTTCTTTAGGACTGCCCCTCTGATGATTGTTTTTTCTTTTCTTTTCATTTCTGAAAATGTTATTATTTAAAAGAAAGAGGGTTGTCTATACTTATTGAAGGCATTTAAATTGACATTCTAGTTGTGATGCATTGTCATTTTTCATAAATTTGTGTTTTGGATTTTAGTTGCTAGAAATGATAAGAATGAATAGGTTGATTTATATACAAGTGCTTTATATTTGATATATCTACTTGCTGAGGTGTGATAGTGAAATTGAAATTTAAGTGGGAGGGAAAAATTGAAAACTTCAGCTATTGAATTTGGAGAAAATGAAATGGCATAAATCTCTTCACAGCCTAAATTCTCAAATTTGATTATGTTATGTTGTTGTTTTATTTCTATATATTCAATTTAACCAATGATGTTACTTTCAATTGTATTCTTTTGTTTTTTATCCCAATGTGTTACGTGTTTGAAGTTATCTAATCTAAGTACAAGTAAACTACTTTTATATATACTTTATAAATAAAATGTAAGTAAACTATTTTCTAATAGTCATTTTAAGAGAGATTTTTAGGTCTTGTTATTAGTTTTTGGATCAAATTTATTTTTGTTGATATTTAAACAGAATTTCTCATCGACTAAGATGAATAGTTTCTTCTTTTGAAAACAAACGATTAAGATGAATACTTCTTTGTTCAATTAATCAGAGAAGAAAACCACGTTAGAGAAAAGAATTAACATATATTTTGATTGTCTACAAAAATAAAACTCTATACAAATCCAAATAGGAATAGAGGAAGGAAAATAAACCACAACAGTAAAAGCAATTAGATTCACAGAAGTTGCCCAAGAAATTGAATTCCAATTTCCAACCAAATGTTATATTCATTTGAAAATTTTAATACTATTATAAAATTGACCAAAATGAATTGGAATCGGTTGCTTTCAACTTTATATTTTCAAGTTTATCCTCAAAGATTGAAAATTGGTTCAAAGTTGTGCTTAACTTCCCACCTAAATCAAGTTTAATAGCACAGTGGTTGGTACGAAATCGCTCTAACCTTTTACATTTTGGGCAAAAAACTACTTATAGGCATTTCACAAATGATATATTGCTTTAAGTACGAACTAGTAATTATATGGCATCAAATAAATTTATAATTTATAATTTGCTTTAATGAATAAGATTAATACAATATTAATGTATAGTGTTTTTGGTTTATATGATTATAATTACCAAAAAAACAGTTCCTGAAATTTCCTTATGTATGAAGGCACTCTGAAAATCAACCACCAAACCACCAGAACCAATGGGAAGCATTTAGAATGGGAATTTTGCTTGAAGCTGTTGTCTCCAACCAAACCATTCTAATTCTTAATGATGAAAAACATACTAATTTGTATCCATTTTATGGAATTAAATTTGATGAACCGTCCATTGCAAGACTACATTACTTTCTATAAAAACATATAAAAATGAAAATGCTGTATATAATATATGCTTCATCTAATTACATTTCTTAAGTAAATTAAAACTCCAAAGTAAAGCAACCGTAATTAATTACTTAAATGTTAACATATTACAATCAAATCCCATTTGGTTTTGAATTTTTTGTTTTCAAATCTCTCCTACTGGGGACCAGAAAGCAACATTAACATTAATGGAGAAATAGGCTCTTCATGAGTTGAAGCAAGTATCAATAATCATTTCTTCCTCTTTTACACGCATATAAACTATAAACTTACCGCGCTGATGCTGCTTCTTCTAACCTCCACAAAAAATTCTGGGTTGGTTAAAAACTCTGATGGACTTAACCTTCACCCACCAACAACATACTGAACCGATTCCACTTACAAATCTTTCCCCCACCCCCTCCGTTTGCTTCAACCCTTTTTCCAATTTGGGCAACTGGGTTTCCAAGTCCGCTCGAAAACTCTGCCACAGGCCTCGATTCTCATCTGGGTTTTGCTGCAGAGGGCTGGAATACAGGGGAATGGTCGTGAATAACTCTGCGTTTTTGGAAGTTGTTGCTATGGAAATTGAAGTAAAAGAAGAGAAGTGCGATGTGTTTGATGAAAAGACTGCCTCAATTTCAAGTTCTGATTTGTTGAAACCTGTGGAAACAGAGGAGGTGGAGGAACGGAGTTTGAAAGATGAAGAGTCGTCGTCGTCGTCGTCTTCTTCTTCTTCCTCTTCCTCTTCCTCTTCCTCTTCCTCTTCCTCTTCCTCTTCTTCAACATCAGCAGCTTCAATGGGATGGCCTCTTCACGAAACGGTGGTTGAAGGTGAAGAAGACAGAGTGGTGGAGAGGGAAGTGTCAACAGACTCAGGTATGGTGATGGTGACGTGTTAATAGCACAAGATGAATTAATGATATTGTGGATTTGTGGTGATGAAATTTGATGATGATTTTTAGAAACAGAGATGATGAAAGAGAGGTTTTCAAAGCTGTTGCTGGGTGAAGATATGTCAGGGAGTGGAAATGGAGTCTGTACTGCTTTGGCTATATCCAATGCCATTACCAATCTCTGTGGTATGTCAACACCTTTAAATCCTATATATATATATTATCAAAAAGTTTTCTAATCAACTCATGTTTATTCTTAAATTTTTAATTTCAGGGCATTCCATTCTAAAAAACGCCTTGTTGCACTTTTATCGTATTCTCAATTTCTACTAAACTCACACACTACTTTCAAAAAAGATGTCAAGAACAAAAATCTCTTACCATTCACTAGTTTTCACCACTAAATATATAATTGTAATTATTTTGAATTAATTAATTGAAATAAACCCAAAGAAGGGTGTAAAGATTTTAATCTTTTACCTCAAACACATGTCAATTATTATTGCTTAGTTAGATTTTTTTTTCTAGTTAAAGTACATAGAGATGAATGGATGAGTTCAAATTTGAAATCCACCTTTTTATTGTCTATTTGTTTGTATATTTTCAAATCTTTGCAAACTTATTTACTTCTGTAACTAATAACTTTGTTGGTTGAGAAATGAGCTTTCAATTTTTAATTATTTATAATTTTCATGAATATGTATTGTCCAAATGGCTAATGGTATACTATTAGTAAATTGTTTTCTTCTTCAGCTCAGCGAATGATTTTGCTAACTTATTTATGACTATGTGTCTGATTCTGATAAAGTAAGTGAGAATTGGTTAAAATGTATACTTCAACTTAAAGGGTTAAGAATATCCTATCATTTTGTTTATCAAAATAATAAAAGTTTTAACCCAAGAATAAAGAAGAAAATTCTGATGGTTGGGTTGTTGAACTTGAAGGCAGTGTATTTGGACAGTTATGGAGATTAGAACCTTTGGAAGCAGAGAGAAAAGCAATGTGGGGAAGAGAGATGGAATTTTTGCTTTGTGTTAGCAATCACATCGTTGAACTGATTCCCATTTGGCAGACATTCCCAGATGGAACCAAGCTTGAGGTTCATTTCACTTCATTTCAGTTCAATTCAATTCTATCTATTACCAAAAAAAACTTAGTAGTCTTTTATTTTCTTCTTTCTTTCCATCATCATCACTCACCAGATCATGACTTGCCGCCCCCGTTCAGATCTTTACGTCAATCTCCCAGCTCTTCGCAAACTAGACCACATGCTCCTCGTAAGTTCATATTTAAACTAAATACCCTCTTTTGTTTCTTCCTCACTAAAGTTTTCATAATTTCCACTGCAGGATATCTTGGACAGTTTTGTTGATTCTGAGTTCTGCTACATTGATCAAGGGATACTTGCCACGGATCAAACCGATGCCTCTTCCTCTTTCCGTAAACTTCTCGAGCGCCAAGACGACAAATGGTGGCTCCCTATTCCAAGAGTTCCTAATGGAGGCCTCTCTGAAGCTTCAACAAGGCACCTACAACACAAGCGAGACTGCACGAATCAAATTCTTAAAGCTGCCATGGCCATCAACTCTGTTACTTTAGCTGACATGGACGTCCCCATTTCATATTTGGAAGGTCTTCCAAAAGTAAGCCAATTGTATAATTTAAACATACTATATCATTTAATGCAACATCAACATCATCGATACCCTGTTTCAGAATGGAAGAGCTAGCTTGGGAGAAGCGATTTACAAGTACATTTCTTCAGATGAATTTTCCCCTGCTTTGTTATTGGAATGTCTAGACATATCTTCTGAACACCAAGCCATAGAAATAGCCAACCGAGTTGAGAGCGCAATGTATGCATGGCGCACCAAAGGAATAGCCTCCAATAATTCAAAATCGTCTTGGGAAATGCTTAAAGAACTGATGATCGATGCAGACAAGAGCGAAGTATTAGCTGAAAGAGCAGAATTAGTACTTCTTTGCCTCAAGCAACAGTTTCCTAATCTCCCTCAAACAAGCCTAGACATGAGCAAAATCCAATACAACAAGGTGGGTGTGTTTCTTTCTTTGTCTGTTACCATACTGAGAATTTTCCAATAAAATTTGGTTCTTTTTTGTTGTTGTTGTTGTTTAGGATGTCGGGAAAGCTATACTAGAGAGCTATTCAAGAGTGCTGGAGAGCTTGGCTTATAACATTGTGGCACGTATTGAAGATCTGCTTTATGTGAATGAATTGACGAAGCATTCAGATCAAATTCCTGGGATTTCCCAACTGGGAATTGTTGCTCATAATAGCAGTAATCGAATACATATCTCGATGCCATTTTCCACTTCTCCTTACAACACGAATTTCATAAAACCCAGTTTTTCGTCTGTGGATCTTGTTGGAACCAGATCGCCCATACCCAAACCTCCGCAATGTGGTCTTGAAGAATCAGAAAAATCTGACTAATTACAAAGTTCTCTGTAGAATAACACAATACAAAGATTCAAAGGAAAGCATACTTCGTCTGCTGTAAATTTGGATTTTCAATATTGGTTTAAGAAATATAGTTATGATTAAAGTATATGCACCTTTCAATTTCAAAGATGTCGTTGTAGTATAGTGGTAAGTATTCCCGCCTGTCACGCGGGTGACCCGGGTTCGATCCCCGGCAACGGCGTTTTATAAAAATTCCTTTCTTTTTTCTATACTTCCAACAAGTTATAGGAGACGGGTTCGATTCTGTCAAGTCCCAATGTTTAAAATGTTAATGGGTGAGACGACATCTGTTCACTTTATTTTTTGAAGTATTTAATCTAAATTACACTTTAAAGGATTTCTTTTTGCCCTTCACATTCTCAATAACTATCTATTGATCTTGCCCTCCAAAATATCTCTTTCTTATGTTACATTTTTCTTTGATTCCTAATTTTTCTTCTTATCATTTCATACACTATCATTATTTATAGCTCTATTTTTTTAATGGAAAAAAAAAATTCTAAAATTTTTTTATACACATCCTTTAACAAATACATTCCCTTTATAACTGCAGTTCAAATTTCATTTTGTTAAAGAAGTTAAACTCTTTCATAGGGAACACTAATTTTTTGTTTTTGCTTTTATATGATTAAAAATATATTTTATTTATAAAATTCTTTTAGAAGATATAATTTATACTCACATTTTGTTTAGAGTATTAGATTACAATATATGAATTCTTTCTAGTATTAGATTAATGAATGTACTTAATACTCTATTATTATTGAATTTGATTCAAAATTATTTGAATTTCATTTTAAGAAAATATAATTTCTAACAAATTTCATTTTAAGAATAAATAATTTCTAAAGTTGAAGGTACATACATATAAATATAATTGATTTTTTCTTTTTAATTTTGATTTTTTCTTTTTAATTTCTCGTTTCTCCCTGTAGATAACCTAACCTATTTGATAATACCTTATGAACATTCGATTTTTTAAATAAAAACAAGATTTTTGTATAAACAGTCCGCATTTCCATCTTTTACCTTTACATTTCCATCAATCGACATCGATATGTTCACATTCTTATCGATCTAATATTGACATAAGAGACGAATTGACCTCATATTCAACTTTATCATGTAACACAACTCACATCAGGCCAGTTCACATAAAGATGTCTTTTAACATGTGGCAATAATTTTTAATTGGAGGTAGAGTTTCAAAACGCAACCTCTTTTACTTTAAAAGAATGTATATGCTGAAGTGGGTAAATTACCACAAACACATTTATGCACACTTACACCAATAGAAGAAACATCTGAGAATTATACATTGGATAGGGTCATTAAAGTATAAGAAAAGATGGGATGAGTATATGAAGATAAGGATAAGACTATATCCTATGCGCAAACAATTCCAGATTCTCTTGTCTTCATATCCATTTCTTACCAAATATATATTTTATATACAGACTTCAAATACAACTTGATAAACATTCTACTTCTTTGCTGGAATGATGTTAATAACCATTATCATGATAGTGTAACATCCTCTTTTTAAGTACAACAAATGTTACGTATAAAAGTTTGAACCTCTCCAACTTTAAAAGTAGATGTCTCGACTACCATTTTGGCTGGTAAAATCCTGTATGATTCATCTCCATGTATTATATTTATTGTAATGGAGTGTGTGTTGCACCTGCAAAAAAGCATATGAATAAAAGGATCTAATAGCTAACTTAACTTGCATTTTGAGATTAATGTTTGCTTTTAACCAAAGGATTTGTAGTAAAACCTTGATGGCGGGGTGTGAGTTTCTCAATAGTAAAGAGAGCCTGCATTTTTAGAACACAATAGAATGGAAATAAATAAGCGAAAGTCGGTTTCCATATAAAAAAGACAAGTAAATATTTTGAAATGTTATTCAATAAACCGTCGCAATCTAGCTGCTGTACTGAGAAAATTTTGGTTGTGACAAATAATCAAACACCTTATTGGCATATACCTTGCCACCAATTTCCTCTAGAAGCACCGCCAGAATCATCTTCTCCCCCATGATCTCTCTTTAACTAGCAACATAGAAGAGTATCGTTCAGAACAAATAATGGATGATTTTTACAAAAAATAATGCGACACTCACAGGGGAGTTGAACCCAGTTGCTGGATTTTGAGTATAGACATCCTGACCACCATAGTAGATTGAAGAACTAAGATGACATGGGTTTGTTCTCTGTTCTTGATAAAACGAACCCATCTCTCTGCTTGATGTGCTCCCATTCTTGCATTCCTTATATTTGGAATTTCCTTCTAAACAAACAAACAGAGTTAGCAATAAACTTGCTCAAAATTTGGCTAATTTAGGTGCGAGATACATTTTACGAAGTCCAACAATTTGTGTGATGTAACTAACCAGTTTTGGGGAAGTATGAAAGAGCAGGTGATTTACCACCGACTTCGGAGTGCTGGCCGGAGGGCTTCCCCAAAGACAAAACCCCAAAAATAAGTTAAACCCACTGCTTAAAAGTGCATGAATATAGAAAGAATGAAGGGAGTGAAAGTAGCAACTAGATAAAACAAAGAATAATAATATACCTTGAAAGAAGAAGAGAAAACAGGGCCAAAAATGTGATTAGAAGAGAGTGAAGAAGTGTCTCTGATCCCAAAGAGATCAGAAGTGAAGGAAAAAGATGAGGCATCGGATGGTTTCTTCTCCGACATATTTCAGAAAAGGAATCAGTTGCCGTCGCCGGAACAAAATATAACAAGGAGGGGAAAGAAAAGGATTAGTGAAAGCCATTGTATTGCATACCCATCTATTTATAGAAACAAATTTCGGCAAACCACCGACCTATTATTATATGCATAATTTTGTCACATCATACATTTGAAACCTACAAACTGGTGTGCTGCCACAACCTTCAAAATTCTATTTCACAAGTCAAGACAACACGTTCATATCACATTCAATAAATTAACTTCAATGGTAATAAAAACCCTTATATGTATAAATGTGAATTCTGAGACAGAAAATATTGAATAAATTATTGTTGTATGTAACTTCTAATTGACACCTTCACCACATCTTGTTTAAACATAATTCCAACATTTCCTATAATTTATATATTAGTTTCTATCTTCGATCAATCCATTAATAATTACATTTTTCTTCCAAATTATATAAGTTTTTATTTTAAGATTATAATTAGTATAAGGTTATATAGCCATTCATTTATCTATTTATTTTGAAGATTTTTTTTATGACATAAAAATTGTAACTAGTAATTAACTACTCTTCGAATAATAATAGATGGTTTAAAAAGATTAGTCAGATCCTAGATAGAGAGTCAAAAGGGATACCACGAACGTAATCTAAACACGGATACGAAGATTACTTATTCGTTTCTCATTGGATAGTCGAGTAGAGTTATTTATAAACTTTTTCTGTACGATGCACTTACGGTTACTTAAGAAGATCAAGATGTGATCGTTTATGTTTTCTAACGGTTGAAGTTATAGACTTTTTCTCTACGATGCACTTACGGTTACTTAAGAAGATCAAGATGTGATCGATTAACCTTATTTTCTTAATAAAAATTAACCATTACATGTTTTCAGTTACATGCAGATTAGAGTCTATATTTTTTCTTTAATTGAAAAATAATTAAGTAGTATTGCATGTTTTTGGTTACATGGCAATTTAAGTCAGTAGTCGTTTTATGAACATAACCAAAACTCTCTTTCATTTATTTATTTATTTCGTCGGTGATGTGATTCATTACCGACTCCTTCACCCCATCATATATACTTTCCCTCTCCAATAATAGTATAAGTTTTCTTTATCATTCTTCCAATCAAACTAATATTAATGTCTTAAAATAATATTATTTTAACGAAGAAGGGACGTTGTAAAGGTAGATCAAACCATGCATTGTGAAAACAGGTGATGATGTGGGGTTAATGGGAAATGAAACGTTTGAAAAGAGAATCTGCTTTTTAGCAAAGAAAGGGAAGGAGGGGTCACATGGTATTTGAAAATGGTATAAACGGAGGGGAGGAAGAGATGGTTTGGGGGATGCATGATTTACAAGTGTTCAACTTATTTTCATTCACTCACATGCACTGTCCCCTCCCTTTAAACGCATACTTACAAAACCCTATCTCTCCACATCTTTCTATCCCTCACCCTTTCTCCCAACATTCACTTTCATTTCATTAATAGGTGCACATTATTATCTCCATTTTTTGTCATCTAAATTCCAAATGAATAAAATAACGTAGTTTACCTCACTTATTAGGAATAATAAAAAAAAAATGACCGCCATCTATCAGTGGTAGAGTACTGGCGAGTGCGAGGAAAAGTGCGAAGGAAAGCGTGAATACAAAAGATCAGAGGAAGAGTTGATCTAGCCTGAATACAGAATTCACATTGTTTCTTAATGCGAAGCTCATAAAAATGTAACAACATTGGTAAAAAGAAATGGAGCGTTATACACCAGGTTACTTGGGAAAAGGCGTAAGAAAAGGAGGTGGTGGTGGACATGATGGGTTTTGTGAGTTCTTGAATAGGACAAATTAATTAGGCCACACATATAAACGACACTCAACAACACTCCAATTCCCAATTTGCTTCTTCCCAATATGTCATCGTCTTCTGTTCATATTGATGAAAACTTGGTGCATACCCCATGCATACATGCTTCTCCATCTCTCTCCCATACAAGACAAAATATAAAATTAATATTTTGAAAATACATGAACCCAAATTGCACGAAAATTGAATGTACAAGAAACAAATAAAATATGAAACAAAACTAAAGTAGTAAGTATACTGACAGAAACCAAACCAAAAGTACTTTTTGCTGAAATTCTTATTGATTTTTGGTTAATCGGACATAATGCGAGCGTTATGAGTTAAAAAAGTAGGCCTGAGTTATGAGGCCCACCATTCTGTATCGCCACCTTCACGCCAAATAGTCAAGTGGGCCGTACATATGGGCTTAGGAGCGTTGGAAGTGGGTTCTTTTTCTCTAATGGCCCATCTAGCCTCCTTGCTTATGAACATTCTTAAAAGTCCACATAATCCAAATATACATTCTTAAAAGTCCACATAATCCAATACATAATTAAAAATTAAAACTTTACTTTTACCTAATGTCTATTTTATATATTATGTTTTCGATGACCAAAGAAAGGTTTGAAAATTTAAAAAAAAAAAAAATCTGAATTATTATTTTGATTTTAAGATTTTTTTTTAAAAAAATTAAAAGCAAAATACTTACCTACTCAAATAATTTTAACTTTTTAAAACCATATACTTACCGTTTAAAACATTAGTTATAGAAGTGCATTAAAAAAAATTATAACATAGTTCAATTCGATAAGACATAAACATAATTGGATTGTATAAAACTAAACCAAATTAAATGACCGACTTAGCCTAAATCAAATTGATACAAAGATTGAGTCATTTTTATCAAAATTCTAAAAGAATCAAACTTAATCCAATTTAGGGTCGTGTAGGAAAAACTCAATACATATTATTTCAATATTTTGTATAATTAATAGAGTAAAAGGTAAAAATGTGGAAGCTAAACGTTACTATTAAAGTAAATCCTCTGATTCTTTCTCCATACTAAATCCTTCAAAAAGTTTAAAAGAAGAAAGTTTTTTTTTTTTTTTTTAATTCACACATGTATCCATAAATTATCTTTAAAGCATTGGATGAAACCCTAAAAAAATTGTCATCTCTTTTAAGAAATATCTCTAGAAAATATAATAGGAAGATTGTATTTATAGGAATAGAATGAATTCTAACTTTTTCAAATTACGTGATTAAATCTAACCTCATAAAAGATTATAGACACACAAAAAGTTAAAATAAAAAGAGAAAAAACAAAAAAGGCAGCCCATGTGGGTACGTGAAGTGCTACTATCATTAATGTCTTAGTCTAAATTGTAAAGAAGGTATTGACATGAAGGGTAGTGGGGGCCTTAGGCCAAATATTCACAAAACCCCAATGGGTTCATTGGTAGAGATCAATTTAATTCACCCTAATGCTTCTACATTTTTAACTATTCAATCCATTACTTCCTCGACATATCATATCCTATCATCTCTAAAAGAAAAAAAAAAGAAAAATTAAATTGATACAATATTATCTAAAAAAGAAGTCACCTTTAAGTCCTAACACAAAAATTTATCTCTGTCTGCCTTTTACATCATCAAAAACAACAACCATTAACCCCTCTTTTCTTTTTCTTTAATCTACTGTGTCGTTAAGCTTTTGATATCTTTTATTACTATTATTTGTTTAAAGAGATCTTGATATAGTTTTAGTATATATTGTTATTATACTCAACATTCTCTTTGTCTTTGATTTAATGGAAAATGTTGAGTATATGTGCATGTGAGAGACAGTATATATATATATTTATATATACACTATTTAGTAATCAAAACAGATGAATAGATAATTAAATAGTTAATGAATGATATATGTTTTAGGGTATCTTTAACCAACAACAAAGAGATCTATGTTATGGTGACTTTTCAATGACATTAATTATATGTATGATGAATATAAGTTATATTGAAAAATATTGAATATCAAAAGAGGTAAAGGAAAATAAGAAAGTAGGCTTTTACGATAGAAGTAATGAGTAAGTTTGTATGTATTTATCACGTGTTTAAAAAATATTGTAAACTTTTTATCTTTTATCTTCTTTTCTTTTTTTTGTCCTTAACAATCTTCCCCTAACTTTTTATATGAAGAAACAAACCGATATAACCGAAGATAATGCGATGTCCAAATTCAGTTTGATGACGCAATACCGTGCTCCAATCTTCCCCTGAATAAGAAAGACGCTCGTTTAAAGTGTGACATATTTATTTTGTCTTTTTATTTTCGAGAAAAAAGTTGGAGAAAAAGAGAAAAGATCGCATGTTTTTATCGTTAAGAACAACGACATAAATGCTTCACATATGACATATCTCGATAAACTAGTTATATCATAATATCCACTTTGAATATATGTTCACTCATGATTTTGTTTTTCATTAAAAAAAAAATTCCTATCGATAAAGATATATAATTGCTCTTACTTTCCTACAACTACATGTTTTTAGTACAAAAATTACGAGGTAAATGTCAATTATTGATGAGCTAATTACTTTACTTTGATTTAATTGTAATTATCATAACACATCGATCGGATAAAAGTTTATGAATTTATCAATCGGAAGTCACCATTGTTATATTAATGTGTTGTAGCTCTTGTTCTTTTTTTTTTTTTTCAAAATTAGAATACATGTTAGTTTATATCCTTAGAAATCAAATGATTGCATTAGTTTAAACCCTAAAGTATATATATAAAAAGAAAATACACACTTCTATGTATTTTGGTATTTTATTTGAGCAGTATCACGTTAGAGATATAATTTAAGTTAATTAAACCTCTAAATCTCTATAAACCAATCTATTCTTAAGTTTTGTAAAAAGTGGACCATGATTAGAGAGAAAATGCATGGATTGTTGTAAAAGAAAATTTTCTAACTAAGAATCCAACTAAATTAATTAATATTAATATAAAAATTATGAGTATAACTAATGCAATTAAAACTTTAAATTAACAGAATTATTAGTTTAATTTAGTATAGTTTTTTTTTTAGCTTTAATACGACAACTACATTTCATTGTATTTCCCCTTTTTCTGAGTCTAATTCATTAGGCCCATCTCTCAATCTCTAACCTATTAAATTTGAATTGATATCCCTAATCAATTCAGTCAAACAATAAAGACAAAATGTAAAAGACACCCTGTCCAAATCATGGACTCATTTCTTTTTTCTTCTTCTTTTCTTAGATTAGTATAAAATATATGACATATCATATCCAAAATCAAAATATTACTAAATAATAATACAATGTAAAGAATATTGTTGTTTATAGGAAAATTGAGGGAAAAACCTCAATTGGATGGTTTTACTATAATTTCTAAATAGAATTTTAGAAATTGGATATGGTTGAAAATTAAAATTATAAAGTATTGACAAAAATGTTTCTCTCTATAATGATATTTGTTTGCTGTCATTTTAGAAAATATAAAAAACATCTGCCCAATTAAATTGTTCGATTAATAGATAAACTCGAATATTTTATTTAGGTGAGTACATTCATAGTACTCACGTCATCGTATCAGATAAAAAAAATATAACCATTCTGAATAATGTAGTACAAAATGGAAGTTACAGAAAAGCTCATAAAATGTTCGATTGATTAATTATTACAAAAGTCAATAAACAAAAAGAAAAAAGAAAATATTATGGATTTTGCTATATTTTGTAAATAGTTTCAAAACGAGAGAAGAGATATAGATAATGACAATTAGATAAATTGCTTCCTCATACACAATCAAAATAACAAACTCACCACTAAATAATACGCTGAATGAGATCATCATTCATTTTCTTTCATTAATATAGAATGTAATGCTTCATTCCAAAATAATAATCAATATAAATTTTAAAAACATATACATATTAACATACTCCTAATGTTTAAATAGATTCTTGAACTATGACTTTCGTCTCTAGATATCTTTTAGTTGTACTAAAAAAATTCGTAAAACATTTATAGATGAGAAATAATTATTCAAAAAGTTAATAACTTTAGACATGAATATAAAGTACATTTTAAGTCAGAAAGCTAAAAAAAGATTACCATGATGTATGTTTGGGAAGATAAATGTAAATGAGTACGATAGGTATAGACTGTTAGAAAAGATTGATTTTGAATTGTAAGAAAAGAAGGAGGGAATCAATTCACCAATTGAGAAATGGTAAAGATCTGAAAGTGTTGTTTCATTTTCAGTGAACTGTAAAGTTAGAATCAAAGCAAAGCATTAAGCCCCAAAACCCTAAATTTTAACAAACACACACATATATATAGATCAAATCCAACCACATGTTTCATCCATTGTTATTACCCAAGCATTTCAAATTCTCTCCCCATTAACTCATTACCTCTCAAACGATTCTCTAATTTGAAAACGAAACTTCAATCTTCATATTGTTTTTTTTAAACATTTGGAATTAATTCAATGAATAACAACAACAACAACAATATTGTCAACTTGATTCTCCCTTACACAGATTCTAATTAATCCAAGAACAATGAGTTGTGGATTGTGACTGAAATGGATCTCCCACTCAACTTGAGAAGATGACTTTAGTTTTTTTTTTTCCCCTTCTTTTAATATGATCTATACTTTATTATTCTCTCTTTGTGATATGATTTGAATCACTCATTCATAGACAGTCACCCCTTCAAAGCTACCTATAAAGATGAAACTTGAGACATTAAATTCACATGTCTCAATTTCTTTATTACAACTCCTATCACAACACTCAACTGGAAAATTTAAACTTTTTTTGCTTATTGGTTACATTTCAACGTTGATATACATAGAACAATTAAAAAGATGAACCCGACACATATTAAAGTAATGCACGTATAATAAAAGTATTATTGTATTCCTAGTTTATTATTTATGTATTTTATGAAATTAGTGGTAGTTGTTTGTTTAATATATTAAAACAAACTCAATTGACATTAAAGATGCATTCAAAGCAATCACCTAACCCAACCAAATGAACTAAATAATCTCTAGTTTTCTCTAGCTCTTAGTGTCTCAATCCCCACACGTTTATGACATCTATCATAAAGTAATGTCTATATGTGAATAATTAGATGTTGCCAAATATGAATTATTCTCTATATGGTGACTAATGTTTTTTATATATATAAACACTATAACTACTCTTATAATTGAGTAGAAACATATGCTATTAATGGGATCAAATATTAAATTATAAGATGAAGAAATTGGGTTGATGAAGGGCTGAGCACCAAAAGGAAAGATATTGCAAGACGAAGGGAAGATGATAAAATTAGGAAATGAAATAATGTGATGTTAGTGGTGAATTAGAGTTGACACAAACAGGTTTCTTCCAGTGTTTTGTATATGTTGAATCATGATTTGATATCTAAATTGGAAAGATCATGTGTGGCCATGATGGAAAAAAAAAAAAAGGCTTTGTTGTCCACTAAATTGTAGATGTGTACGTATTGATATTAAATTTCTATCTGTCATGTGAAAATTGCATTTTGATCTAATTAATTTAAAATACATGTTAAATTACCTGTATAATTACTTCTATTTTTTCTACCAAGTGTGTCTATATAGTATTTAATGCATCTTTAATCTTTTAATTTTTTTTCAAATCTAATAATTTTCTAAAAGCTTAAAACTTAAAAATGTAAAAATAGATCACTTAAGTTTTACGTGTATGTTTAATAGTCTTATGAAAATTTTAAAAGGTTGAAATAGGTCAAAGACCAACTTAAATAAGACAAAACGTTAAGAGCTTATAATTATTAGACAAAATTTAAAGTTGAGATTTGTTAGACGAGACACAAAATTAAAAATCTATTTGACACAAAATTTACAAAGTTAAGAGTTAAAAAGCCTAAAATTAAAATTTAACATTGAGAATATATTACGTAGGATTGAAACAAACACGTGATTCGGTATCTCATACCTACCTATTATGACTAGATTATACCAAAATATTTAAAAGGATGGAAGCCTAAGAAAAGAATCTAAACCCTAAACTCAATATATCCATAAATTGGAGAGTTTGATATCAACAACTAGTTACAATCAATATCTCACATAAATAATCATAAATAGTCATCAATACAATATAATTAAAAATATTAATAGTACTATTTATAATTTATTTAGATAATAACAAGATATTTATAACGTTTATTTTGATCGTAAAAGTAAACATAATCGATACTGATGTTTTAATACTTCAACAATTAATATAGAATTAGGGCTTAGGCCATTAGTATAATTCATTACTAGTTGAAATATCTTCATATACCTTTTTATGTTTGTTATTTCTTTTTCTCATTGCATGTGTCTAAAACGAAATTCTCTTATAATAGAAGGAGGATTCTCTACGATAATTGATATTAAAAAATGGGTGCTTTAGCTCATTTAGCATGTGGGTGTGTGTGCATATGGTTCTACAAAAAAAATAGTTGTTAAAATTTTATGATGGTGACAAGAAATTAAAATCTCCCATTTCAACATATATTCCAAAACATTCCTCCTATTTTCATAGTTGACCAAGCCCATGTCAAGGTATCAATTAATAATCTAACTTGTCTTTTCCCACCAATTTAGGGTTCAAAATTCCGTACTAAAAAACTTAGTAGTATATAGATTAATTAAGGTCAAAAATTAAATTATTGAGTCCAAAATCTCACAATCAATATCATATTCATTTCATGATGATGAAAATATAGAAATATTATATCAAGTGAACTAACTGGTTATTGCTGATTTTGACTAAAATGATGATGATTTATAAAAGCAATTATTCAATTATAAGAAAATAAATGTTAGGGATATAGACTATATAAATGATAACAATAAAATATATAGAAAAAAGGATAGGATTCTACAGAATATGAGTGATGGCGTTGGACTGTGAAATATAGCGATGATGCAAAATAACACATTTTTTGTATTTGACAATTTGGAAATATGAACACAGCATGCAGAAATTAAATATCAGAATACTTTTCTTAGAGTTGGATTAGAAGAGTATTATTAAAGTAAAAGTTTTTGGTTCTTAAAACTTTTTTCGAACCTTCCCTTTTTGTACCTAAATTTTTATTTTTATTTTTTAAAAAATGCATAATGCTTATTTTGTTCTTTATTGTTATCTTAAAATAACATTTTCAAAAGGTTTCAATTGATAAAAATTAGTGTTCTATTAGATTTTTCAGTAAACATAATAGAAATTTTGGAATGTCTAAGCTTTCCCTGAAATAGATGTTTTAAAATTTTATCTGTCAGAAAAAAGAAGACAGAAAATGGAAGGATAAAATAAACTTATTTTAATTAAGTACTGTTCTATTTACATTTTATAGAAACTTAAGTATATTAGCTGTGTTTTAAAATAATTGGGTCAAATCATATCAAATTTCTATAATATTGAAATTAAATCATAAACGTAATTAGTTATAGAAATTAGAGTGGAACCCTAAAAATTAAACTTAAAAGCTAGACATATTAGTTTATTTTAATTTATCGTGTCCTATCGTAATATTTTTGAATATTGTTATTTAAAATAATTTTTTGAAAAAAATGAACAGTGTTTAAATGATTGAAAACTGAAATGAGGAAGTCGGCATGACAATGGTGAAAGAATAGTGATGAAGAAATACTCAAAATTTTCGGCTGGGTCTAATTTTCTGGTGAGAATAATGGCGTTTGGTTATCTTTTTTCTTTTGGCGAAAGTCCAATGCTTCATTTTTAATGGCAATGAATGGCCCCCCCACCCTCTAACCAAATGCAAATTTCCATTGGCAAATAAGAAAGCTACAAATTAAAACAGCATATTGAATAACTATTCCCTTTTTAAATGACGTTTCTGCTAATTTTAGGGTCCTCCAAATTTATTTCATGAAACTATATTTAAAACTAAAAGACACCAATAGTCCCTAATCTGTCACAAAATACTTACGAAATATTGAAATTGAGGGGGTATGTGTGTAAAATATAAAAAATAAAAAGAGCATTAAAACAAATGGGAAATTGGAGATTTATAAAATTATAATGATTGCAACATGCAAAGAAGAGAGTGAAAAAGGGAAGGTGTGTGTTGACTGTTGAGAGTTGAGAGTTGAGAGTACAGAATTGAGGTCTCTATTTAAGGAAGTCCAAACCCAAGCACTCCTTCACCAAAATCCCACACACTTCCATACATCTCTCTCTCTAAACCCCAATACTAAAGAAAGATGAAAACAAATAATCAGTTGGAAAAGATCAAAAGAGATCAATTATCAGAAGAAGATGATCAAATTTGGGTTTATGATTCTTCTGTTGATCATAAAGGAAACCTTCCCCTTCGTGCTTCCACCGGCGTTTGGAAATCTTCCCTCTTCATCATCGGTATAATTAATCTTTGTTTTTATTATTCTGATTAATTATAAACAATAAGAAGAAGAAGAAAAAACCAACTCCACGTAATGTCTAAACTGATGATATATATCTTTACTTTCTTCTGATTTTTCTTCACTGCATAATCCATGTATTTCACTTCTAAACCTCATCAACAAATACCCCATTCTTTATTTTTTATTTAATACGTCAAGTTGTTTGAAATTCTTGCTTTTCTTTTTTCTTTTTTAAGAAATTTATTAATCTCAAGTGGATTATTCCTCGGAAATATGCTATATATTCAAATAATGAATGCTTTTCTATTAATTCTATGTTACGTTTTTCTTTTATTATTTTATAATATCCTTTTTCCCTAAGGTTTCTAGATTTACAAACATCATTAACCGATATATAATAAATCTTTTTCATTTCAACCTACCCAAGTTGGGCTGTCTTTCTTTTCTGAAGTGCAGAAGTTCTTGACTTAATTAATTAGGAGAAGGATTATAATTAACTGATGAAGCTAATCATACTTAAAGATTAAACACATCAAAGTGTGTTGGAGCCTCTGCTGTCTTAATCTTTTCATTCCACTGTTCTTAATTAAAGTCTTCAAATATTCTTATTCCGACAAACATCATAAAGAGAACAACAAATATCAACCAAATTTTTAGTAAGAGTCAATGTTAAGTTTTTGGGAAAAATGCTTTTTTTTTTTTTCTTGTTCTTTATTCTCAAGGTTTTTAGTTTATAAATTTCAAAATATTGCACTTTTACCAAACTTTGACCTAATCTCTTTGGTCCTTTTACTATCAATATTTAATACTTTTTATCTCTGAATTTTAAATGTATTAAGTTTTAGTTAAAATAATTTTGATAATGATAGAAAATTAGTCACAATTATTTTAGTATCTAGTGAAAATCAAGTTTAAAAAAAAGTTCAAATTTTGAAACTTAAACATAGTTTTAAACTAAAAGAAAAAAAAATTAAGAATATAACATTTTTCAAATTTAGTAGTCAAATCAACACAAAACTATAAATTTAGATGAAAGATAAAAAAAGTAAACTCAAAAGTAAAAAAAGTATTTATCATAAAGTTTTATTATTCGTCAGCATGAAAAAATAATAGTTTGGAACTTTATTTAATTATTTAGGTGGAGAAATTGAAATAGAGATTGATGGATAGAGCATTTTTTTATTATTAAAAAAAACTCATTTTCACCCTCTCTTTATTAAGAAGAATCTTGGATATGACTAGCGATTAGATTTTAACTTTTCTCTATTCTTATTTCAACCATTCAAAAAAAGAAAAAAGAAAAAATAAAACCCAATAATTTCTCTAAACAAAGGTATCCATTTATGACATCATGTAAGCATAATAGAATAATATGCTAAAAAATACAATACTTTTAAATCCATCTCCCTTACCTATTTTTGTGCATTCTAATTTGGTATATGAAAAATTCTTTTGCATATCATCTTTTAAAGTATTCATGTGCGTCTGACAAGAGCATGATACATAAGGCACACATTTCTCCTACCATTGTTACTCAACTAAAAGGCAAGAAAAATGAGACATGATCATCATTGGCCTATTATATATTTATGGATTTTTTTGTGTTGGATGGATATTTGCAGCTATTGAGTTCAGTGAGAGGTTGAGTTACTTTGGAATAGCAACAAGTTTGGTGATATATCTTACAAAAGTCATACATGAAGATCTTAAAACAGCAGCAAGAAATGTGAATTATTGGACAGGTGTCACCACTTTAATGCCTTTGTTTGGTGGTTTCTTAGCCGATGCTTATTTGGGTCGTTTCTCCACTGTCCTCATTTCCACTGTCATTTATCTTTTGGTAACATTTTCCCCTCTCTTTTCAAATGAAATCATATTTAAATATCAGTGATGATAATTGGATGCATTTGGTAAATATATTTTGATATTGGATGTGTAAACAAAACAGGGGTTATCTTTGCTTACATTGTCAACTTTGGTACCAAGTTTAAAGCCATGCGGTGGTGAAACATGTGAGGAGCCCAGAAAAGTACATGAAATTCTATTCTTCACAGCAATTTACTTGATCTCCATAGGAACTGGAGGCCACAAACCATCTCTGGAGAGTTTTGGGGCCGACCAATTTGACGACGACCACCCCGAAGAAAGAAAGCAAAAGATGTCGTTTTTCAATTGGTGGAACTCTGGTCTTTGCGCTGGTGTTATCTTTGGAGTGACTTTAATTGTGTACGTTCAAGAACATGTGGGATGGGGAATGGGTGGCGTGATTCTCACTTCGGTTATGGCTATTTCTCTTGCAATATTCCTTCTTGGAAGGCCAGTTTATAGGTTCAGGGCACCATTAGGAAGCCCTTTAACTCCTCTGCTTCAAGTTATTGTTGCTGCTTTTAGGAACAGGAAATTGGGTTACCCTCCAAATTCTTCTCAACTTCATGAAGTTCAAAGTGGTGATAAGTTTCAGGGGAGGCTCTTGTCCCATACCAAGAATCTCAAGTAAGACCTCACCCTACACACTTACCATTTACTTTATTCAATCCTTAAGTTTAAAAAGTTAATTAATTTGTTGGTAAAGCTTTATTAAAGGAATCTTCAACTAGATGAAAGGAAAAGAGAAAAGAGAAGAGATTTTTCTTTTTTTATAAAGCCAACGGTTTAAGTGCTACTCATTCACCAAAGATAAAGTCACCCCTCCCCCCACTAAAACTTTTTTTAAGTGTTAAAATAGAAAGGAAAAAAAAAGTTTGAGGTCACAAACTTATACAATGGTTATGATTTCAATAATATTAAGTTAAGTTGGAGGATTCAATCTTAACATTTGTATACAGCTATGTATTTGATTTTTGAAATTTGTCAAAAAAAAAACTTAGTGGCTAATCCAAAAGATTATGAAAAGAAATTAATGTGATCATGTGGGGTAATCCAAAAGATTGTAAATGTACAGATTTTTGGACAAAGCTGCGATTGTTGATGAGAGAGATAATTCAGAAGAGAAACAAGGAGCATGGAGGCTTTCAACTGTTACAAGAGTGGAGGAATTAAAGCTCGTCCTAAATATGATCCCAATTTGGATTACTTCTTTACCATTTGGAATCTGTGTTGCACAAGCATCCACATTCTTCGTTAAACAATGTGGAACACTCGACAGAAAAATTGGAAACAACTTTGTTATCCCTGCATCCTCCATGTTCTGTTTGTCCGCCATAGGCATGATCATCTCTGTCGCCATCTACGACAAGCTCCTCGTTCCACTCCTACGAAAAATCACAGGCAACGAACGAGGCATTTCCATCCTCCAAAGGATAGGAATTGGAATGGTTTTCTCTTTCACCACCATGGTCGTCTCTGCCCTTGTCGAGCGAAAGCGACTTGACCATACCACCCATCCAATGAACGTCTTTTGGTTGGCCCCCCAGTTTTTTATAATTGGAATTGGAGATGGATTTGCTCTTGTGGGACTACAAGAGTACTTTTATGATCAAGTTCCTGATTCTATGAGAAGCCTTGGGATAGCGTTTTATCTAAGTGTCAATGGTGCGGCAAATTTTTTTAGTAGTTTCCTCATAACAATTGTGGATCAGATCACTAAGAAGAGTAGTGGCAAGAGTTGGTTTGGGGATGATTTGAATAGCAGCCGTTTAGATAATTTCTATTGGCTAATTGCAGGAATTGTGGCTGTTGATCTGTGTGTTTATGTGTTCTTGGCGCGTCGTTATACATATAAGTCTGTGCAGAAAACCACGGTGGCTGATTGCCACGACGTCAAGGGTCGAGACGTTAGTTCAGCAGTTTGAAAAAGATTCACGAAGTTATCTATTATTGCTTTTTAGTAACTTATTATTTTGAGAAAAAAAAGGTTTGCTTTTCCTTTTCTAATTATGTGTATGTGAAGGCTTTTAGACTTGTAGTTAATCTAGATGTATGTAATTTTTCGTCCTCGTAAAAAAATTTAATAGTAATTGAATTCAACAATATTGATTAAATGTTTGAGCAGAGAACATAAACTTACATTTATTTTTACATTTGTTATAATATAAATATTGAAAACAAAAGTGTTAAAAATATCATTAGGGAGAGAGATGAATCCAGCGAGCGACACTTGGCACGCCTTGATTGACCGCAAACGCCATGTAATAACCTGGTGGAGCCACCATTCCATTTGCAGGAGCTGTACAACCGACACGGTACTGCCCATCGCCGTTGGGGATGCTCGCCGTGACGGCTAATTTCACTAACCGTTGACCTTGAGAAAAAGAATGTGTAGCAAACGGCGCACTACCTAAATTCACTTCCACAATTCCCACTACCGGTAGTTCAACCGACACCAATACGTCGAAAACGCCCCCGTAACTTATCGTTTCCGGAATTGTTTCAATCTTCGGTCGGATATTGGCTTTCTCTGCCGATAAATATTCCGGCGAGAACGCTTCAATTCTTAACTCTGTCGGAAATTCCGCTTCGAATTTATAGAAGAAATGAGGATTACTGCCGGCAACCAAAATCCTTCCATCGGGAAGTAGATTGGCTGTAGAGTGGTACATTCTGGGAACGTTTCCGGGGTTCAAAGTCATGAACCGCAACCCGACCGGTTGATCGGGTCGATACAGAACCGGATGCAAGCAAGGGTTCGAAGCCTGTTCGAACCCTTGAGTACCGGCTTGCGCTCCATTGATAATCACCACATCGCCGGTGGGAAGCATCACCATATCCCCCATGATTCTTCCAAATGGCATATCCTCCAATTCCCAAACTGGGTTCAAACCGGTTGCTTCGATTCTTCCGCAGCTTCCGTGAGCCGGAGTGTCGGTGCTTCTCTGGATAAACGCGCCGTATTGAGCTCCTCCGCAAATCACGATCACGGCATTTGAATGATCCCCTTGGAGAGCGAGCATAACCGAGGATCCAGCGGATGGGTAATTCCTAGGCCCACCATCCAACGGTGGATAATCCCTCACCACTTGATTAGTCTGGTGATCGTACAAAACTGCTCTGTTATTTGCGAAGATGAAGAGATGCCCATTTGGAAGAAGATGAACATAAGGGTATAAATTATCCATCTGACCGTCCTCCACGTCACGCAAAAAAGGGAAATTCACCGCCCCATTTTTCCTCGGAGGATAATACTCGACCGTATTGGCTCCCCTGCCGCCGACGATTATGACAGAGCCATCCGGTAAAATCTGATTGGTAGCGTACCATCTCCCATCGGCTAATTCCGGTTCCGAAAGCTCAATCCAATCACAAGCGCCATTTGGTTCGCAGGGTTGAAACTTCCGGAATTTTCTGAGGCCGTCGATATCGCCGCCGGTGTGCAAGAGAGTGCCGTCGGGGAGGAATTGGCCGGAGGAGCACCATGTGTCTGTAAGGATAGTTAGAGGACGGATTTGGTTGGTTTGAAGGTCGAGGAGGACGGAATGGGCGTAGCAATCGTGCTTGAGAATAGCGTCGTAGCGGTCATTGCGACAATGGCCTTTGCGGAGCATTTTGCGAGTTGGGCCGATGTTAGTCCGATCTAAGAGAACGACGGTGTTGAACCTAGTGACGGCGGTGTGCATGGAGGCGATACCGGCGTTGGGAATGAGAAGTTCCCACGTGCCGGGGAGGTCAGCACGTGTATTGAGAATGAAGAAACTAAAAAGAAGAAGAAGAAAGGAGAGAGATAGAGGAAAATCCATGGAAGAAGAGAGAGTGAAAAGTGTCATAAGAGAGTGAGAAAATTGAGTAAGTCGGGGACTTAAAAAAAAGGACTCATAATGGAAATTTGAAGTTTTGTTGTTATTATTTAAATAACGTGTCATATATATCTTATTAGTTATAATATTATAATATGTCATCAAATGTGGACCGTTGAAAATTCCACAGTTCAATTACAAACGTTAGAAATATGGGTCCCATCCATTTGAAGTTAATGAATATGACACGTCGGACAGTAAACCAGGAAGAATGACACGTAGGCGGCTGCCACTACTATTTACAATTTATTATTGTTTTTCATGATTTCGGAGCTAAGGTAATTAAAGATATTTTCGCTATCTTCATATATATATATATATATATAAATAAATAAGAAGGAAAAAATAAAAGCATCTTTTAAGGGAAGGATATGGTGATCATGAAATGATGGATTGGTAGTGAGATGGTAATTAATATTCTAAGAATGAAATGTGAATATATTTTACAAAAATGTGACAAGTGAAATATTGAAAGGACGTGATTTAGATTAGGGAGGCTTATATATGTATGTTTAGATAGAAATGGAAAAGAAAATGAAAATGTGTGGATGTTAGTCAAGGAGAAACGTAGGTGTATCATCCCAACAAAAGAAGAGGAAAGGATAGGGTGGGAAAATGACTGAGGGATGAGTAAGGGGAAGGACCCAATTAATGGTACATTCTATTTATCAAAAGTAGTCCACTTCATCCTTATAGAAATTTAGGGACGTTTTGTAAAAGTCTACGTGTTTTGAAATGTATTACAAATATTTTGAGACTGTTTCTCTTATTACGTTAATTTTAAGATACGACCGTTACCTTTTGTGTTTGATCGATTTTCTTTCTTGTTAAATATATTTAATTTTGCTAAATCTAATATCATTTCAAATCTAATAGACTAATACAATCATGATTATAAAAGAAAAAGAAAAAGAAAAGAAGAAACTGTCATTAAAAAAATGAAAGTGCATATATCCAGCCATCATACAACTGGATTGGGGCCTCACCACATTAACCATATTCACAAGTCCTAATCATTTCCCTTCCCCTTCAAATTTAAGCTTCCCATCACCCAATTTATTAAATAATCAAAGACCCTTTCCCCATAACTTTTCTGCTTTGCATAAAGCTATGGGCGGTAAAACACTTTTTTTCTTTCTTTCTTTTTCCTTTTTACTTGATGTGGGAATCGTAGAGCCTAAGGGAAATCAATGTAATTAAAGTATTTATACTAATTAAAATTATCTACAAATGTCATCTAATTAAGTCAACTAGGGTGTGTGACTGTTGGTGAATTAATTGATTTAAGAAAAGAAAAGGGAAAATGGAGGATGCTTTTTTGGTAACTTTGTCCTACAATGCTTTGAGAACCGACGAAATGTCTTATTGCTTTAAACGGAATGGAATCGAATTCTAAAGAGTAGAGGAAGTCAGTTTGTGGGTTTAAAAAGGACTTTGTTCTCATTTGCATAAACCCGCTCTCCCCGCCGCCCACAAACTTACAATTAAGAATCATTCATTTTAAAGCCACATAGACTTGCAATACCATACTTACTAGCAGTAATACCAACCGAAGCCCTCAACCGCCCTAAACTTGATTAGCTATTTATGCAGTCGCCCAAAAAGAGAGAGCAAAATAATAGCTCAGATGAGGATATAAAGGAAGCATTACAACTACAAGTCTCACTTCAAAGGGATATTCTTGTCTATTAGTTTCATGATACAAAGTTGGGCTTAGTTCGTTCTTTCATCCATTGAGCCCGTTAAATAGTGCATATTGGGCTTAGTTCTCTAAATTGGACGTACGTGACGTGCCATTGAATTTGATTCGCTGGTTTGGATGTGAGGAGGAAAGTGGTTAAGTACTTATTCAACCTAAGGACGATCCAAATCTAAAAGTTGTTGAAAAGAATATCACAAGCTTTGTCTTCTGCAGTGAAATCTGCTTCTTTTTCCTAAGCAAATTTCAACAGAAAAAGGATCTTATTAATTTCTGTCTTTACCCGAGAAAAGGGTTATCTATTTCTTTCGCCAATATATATACATATGTGTGTGAAATGCATCATCTTTTCTCTAACCAATATGTAACTTTTGTAGTATTTCCAGAGGAAAAAAGAAAGAATGAAGGGTATAATATTGATGATCAAGTTTGGGTTAATGACTCTTCTGTTAATCACGAAGGAAATCTTCTCTTCGAGAGCTTCCACCCGCGTTCCAAAACCTTCCCTCTTCATATCATTGGTAACTATTTTTTTTTTTAAAATAGTATCCTTTTTGCCTAAGATTTATATAGTGCTCTAAGATTTACCAAGATAGTTAAGCACCCGTTTTGGAGTGCATAAGTTCTTGATTTAGGAAAAGGATTGTAATTAATTAATGAAATTAATCATAATTAAAGAATAAACACACATTTCTTCTGCTGTTCTTTTTGTTTTCCCACTGTTCTTAGTCTTATTTTGATAAACATAAGACGATCGATAACAATAAATAAGTATCAAATTTATAATAAGAGTCTTAATGCTAAGTTTTTGGAGAAAATGTTTAGTTTGGTTAATTTTTAATCAGTGTCTAATGCTGTGTAGAGAGTACAAACTTGAGATCTCTATTGAAGGAAGTCCAAAACCTAATCTCTCTCCTAGAAAGATGATAATTTACTTGGGGAGAAATAACAAGTGCTCAAATCCAAACTCTTTGTTAGAGAAGATACAAAAATGCTTCTTATAGAAGAAGGATACAAAATGCTCCATAGAGAAGAAGGATACACATGATAAAATACTTCTTAGAGAAAGAGTTCTTAGAGAAGAGGATACGTGAAATTCATTTATTTTGTGTGAAGAGGATACGTGTAGAGAAGAGGAGAAATTCACACACTTCCATACATCTCTCTCTCTAAACCCCAATACTAAAGAAAGATGAAAATAAATAATCAGTTGGAAACGATCAACTGAAAAATAGGGGAAAGATTAAATTATCTATAAATATTAGCGTTGAATTGGACGCATTTAGTAAATATATTTTGATATCTGATGTGTAGAAAAATAGGGATTATTTTTGCTTACACTGTCAACTTTGGTACCAAGTTTAAAGCCATGCGATGGTGAAACATGTGAGGAGCCCAGAAAAGTACGTGAAAGTCTATTCTTCACAGCAATTTACTTAATCTCCATAGGAACTGGAGGCCACAAACCATCTCTGGAGAGTTTCGGGACCGACCAATTCGACGACGACCACCCCGAAGAAAGAAAGCAAAAGTTTTTCAATTGGTGGAACTCTGGTCTTTTCGCTGGTATTATCTTTGGAGTCACTTTAAATTTGTACGTTCAAGAATATGTAGGATATATGGGGAATGGGTGGCGTGATTCTCACTTCGGTTATGGCTATTTCTCTTGCAATATTCCTTCTTGGAAGGCCAGTTTATAGGCGCAGGGCATCATTAGGAAGCCCTTTAACTCCTCTGCTTCAGGTTATTGTTGCTGCTTTTAGGAACAGGAAATTGGGTTACCCTTTCACATTCTTCTAAACTTGATGAACTTCAGAGTAATGAAAAGCTTTAGGGTAGCCTCGTGTCTCATACCAATAATCTCAAGTAAGATCTCACCTTGCTACACTTAATTTCTACTCATCCACCAAGGATAAAGATAACCCCCAGTTTAAGTGCTACTCATCTACCAAAACTACCATCAACTCTCTTTTGTATGATCATCCACTCATTTTGTATTCAATCTTTTTTTTTTCTTCTAGAAAGAAAAATGCATGAATGCTTCTTCTTTGATTGTCTACAAATTTTGATTCCTTTTATTCATCATTATCTAGTTTAATTTGTGGGATTGCATAAGTACGAAGGAACTAATACATTCATATACATGAGGCTTGAATGAACCACCACGTTACACAATACAGTTTTTTATCAAAAAAATATTATAGTGGTAGATCGATCATCGTAGCATGAATGTAGTTATAATAAAATTTTAATAATTTACTAATTGGTAGATCAGTAAAATAAAGAAAGGGGTTATGAAATGGGTAGGGATACTTCCATCTGAAAGCAGTATCTCCTGGTTTCAAAGGAAAAATGACAGAAATAATGAAGAGAAATTAAAACCCAATTAAATTGAATTGAAAACCTTTTGTGTAGGTCAATGATGTTAGAAGAAGACCACGAGACAACATATTTTCAAATTGGGCTTAGTTCTTTTATTGAGAATTGAAGGAGCCCATTAAAATAGGGGAGATTGGGCTGATAGAAAATGTAGAAATTTGAAGCTCATATTTATCACGAGACTCTAGGTTGATCAGCTGATCTCAATTGCACGTGACCTCGCATTGAATTTGATTTGATGGTTAGAGGTGATGGTGAAAGTAATTAATAGGGGGGAGTAATTAAAAAGAAAAAAGAAAGAAAAGGAAATTAGAAAAAGTATTATATAATCATAACCATTGAAAAGGGATGGACAGAGTGTCAGACTGAGCCCTATAATGATACATTAATATTAAGATTATGATTATGATTAGGGTTTGTATGAACATATGGGGCCACGCACACCTTCAAACTATGATTAACAATAATTAATTGCTATCCATTTGAAATTTTTGAAGCAGCTATTTATGTTGTTAAAAATAAAGCTTTTCTTTCTCTTTTCTATTTTCTTTATAGACTTGGTTGAGTCCTTTTATTACCTTCTACTATTGGATTAACAACTAAGTTTTATCACTATTCTCTCCACTCTCTTTCCTATTTATTGTTGCATATTATTCTATCCCCTTTTCTCCATTCATATGCTTCTTAACACGTCTTTAGATATTCAAATTCATTTATCAATATTTGTACGGACCCAATTTGGCCATTTGTAGGTTATTTAAGTCAAATTTAGATGATGATTGAATTATATGTATGTGATGATACATTGTAAAGTGAGGAGAGAGACTAGACACACATATATGTATATGTTTAGTCACTGCATGTTTGTAAATAGAATAATATAGAGCTGGTACTAATTTTTTGGAAGCAGTTTCGTCATCTTTAATTTGTTGTAATTTACTTGAGGAGATGATTACTGTTCTTGTTATTAAAGAAAAGGTGATTGAGAGTTGGAAAACCGAAGAGTGAAAAATCGGACGGTCCCAAAGGAGAGAAGTAAGTACGATTGGAGTCAGAAAAAAAAAAGGGGTTGGAATTGATTCGAAAAATATTTTGGGTGAGTGTTGTGAATATTTAGGAGTACTACACAGTTCCTCAGATCCCTCTCTTCTGACGCCATCACTTCCCCTATCTCCAGCCGTCACAACAGTATTTTTTCCCCCTTCTACTATATATAGTGTGTGTGTGTTCTTTCTCTAATCAATAATTAGTTTGTGTGCGTACCAAAATTTATAAAAAACGAAATAATATTTTGATAATTTTTGTAGTATATACATCTTAAAATGTTGTACTAAGTTTATTTTTTAAGTCTAGGTGTTGTTTCCAACTTTTAAAATATATGGTTAATTAATTACAATATGATGTGTTTGTTATATTTTAGACTTGTGCTTTTCTTTCTTTGTTACCATGCTTGTTATTTCATATATAAAATAAATTAGTATGTACCTTAGACACATAATGTTGTTATTTACAAATTATAAATAAAAAATTAATTTAATTAATTCACTAGTTTTTATTTCATAATAATTTTAAATTTGAACAACATATAGTTAGGGATGAAATTGAGATTAAGCTTCAAATTTAGTAACTTAAACTTAACATTTTAAAACTCATGATTAAAATATAAACTAAACAAAAGATAAACAAATGATATCATACAAGTATGATATTAAATCTCCATTGAGTAGCATGCATTTTTATTGATATTTCTAAACATACACGAGTTCCAGTTATGTTGACATTTTTTTATTGTATGGTAAAAAGACTTTTTAGAATAAATGACAAAAACAAAAGTTCACTTACTAATATGAATATACTGTAAATAATACAACATTTTTATCTTGTTTTATTAAACGTATACTTTTTATTTATATTCTAAATATTTTTCGACGAATATTTGTTTTTATAATTTTTCAACATATTTCTATCAATGTGAATATTTTGATTATTATATATGCCTATAAAATCAAAACATCCACTTTTGAAGCCATTCAAACCTCTATACAGAGAGAAAAAAAAGTATTGCAATCCAATTCTCCCAACTTTACCATTTATGAGACTTAATTTAATTTATTGCTGTAAAGGGTTGTTCAAAAGCGTAAAATGATTCTGAAGGGGAAAGATTTGAGTAATAAAGCAGGTGTAAGTGTGAGATAAGAGAAGGCATAAATTGATCCATGGATGAAGGGGGAGTAGGTGGTAAAAGAAAGAGTAATAAAAGTTTTGACAGCAAATTGGATGCTGGCGTAAAGCTAAAATAAAAACAACAAAGCAAACTGGGCTGTGTGTTTGGATTTCCGAGAGAAACAAAGATGGATAATCATGGTTCAAGAAGATTGGGAACTGAGTTTAACTGAGCCCTCTACTTGTAAAAACAAAACAAAAGCAAAAACAAAAAACCCACCTCTAATGTACAGTGCATCATACCATTTTGGAACACCAAACTGAAGATCTATCATTTTTAAAATTGAAAATATAAACAACAAAACAATATTTTAGTGGTTTTAAATCCGTCCTTCTGTTTATAAAGGTTGGTTTTAGTTTTTGAATTTTTAAAAACAACATATTTTATCATTAGAATTTCATTAACTTTTTAATTAAGATGATGAGGTAACTTATTTAATAAATAGACAAAATTGTAACACCCGAATAGAATTTAAACCAATTTGAGCTAAAAACAGTATGGAAAAGAGAGAAAAGCTGTTGGATGGTAAGTAAAGTTGAAAGAAGTGTATGTGCATGAAAATTGAAACGCCGTTCCGTGGAAAAGCGCTAAATTCGGGCGCTCATCCGTAAGCAAAAGATTTGCAATCCAAGAAAGAAAGAAAGAAAGAAAGAAAGAAAGAAAGAAGGAATATATATATATAATGACGATATCACCTGAACATCCCTATAACTCTTCTCCCAATATTGAATACCAGTATGTACTGATCCACCCTAAACCCTATAATATATCTCACACTTTCCCATATTTTTCTCTCTCTTAATCATCATTATTTTGAATTTTGACGAAACCCCTTAATTAATTTTCATTTCCGTTTAATCCTTCCCTAAATTTAATTCAAAATTGATGGGTTTAGATATCAAAAGCTGACACAGATTTCACTTGGGTAAAAAGAAAGGGAGAGATCTTGTGTGTACTAAAATTTCTTTCAATCTTTTTAGGGTAAAAATGAGTTGAGACTTTGAGAGTGAAAGAAAGGGGACTAAAAGTGTGTATCTATCTATATCATATATGCTCAGATTTTGGCCCATCTTTTTTCCTTTATGATTCTCTATTCTTTTTTGGTAAGGTGGGTAATTGGTTGGAAATCTTCCATCCAAATTTAATTCCCTTTTCAAACTTTTATCTTTTAACACCTTTTATATATTGTATGTAGTCTCTGAGAGTGGAAAAATAATGCAACCCTAACCTATATTTTGAATCCATAATCTCAAGATATATATTACTATTTAGTTATTATAATCAAGAGGTTTAAAATATAAATAGTTTTTCAACAACATAATTGCAAAACCAACAGCACTTGAATTAGAAAGGAGATAAGACAACTAACATTTGATCCCATCAGTTAAACTAGAATGGAGACAGTAAGTAATGAAGTCAAATTATTTGTGGGAAAATACACTTTTGTAAAAAGTAAATCTAAATATTCTCCAACAAACATAAAAAGTAAAATAAAAAATAAAAAAGAAACAAAGGCTGGTATCTTTCCAAACAAATAAAAAATAAGAGAGGAATTGAAATACACACAAGTTTATGTGAAAAGAGAGAAACAAAATAGAAAAGAAAGACACAAAGGTTTTTTGAAGAAGGGTTTTGTTTGAGTGTGATTGACAAGGAAAAAGGTTGTCACTTTAATATGGAACACCAATTAAACCAAACTAGCCCTACTTTAGTTTTCTAGCTGATTAGGAATTACATTACAATATAAGTAATTTCATTATTATTTCAAATTTTTTCATCAATACATAATCAAAATTTTCTAATCTCCATCAATCCAGTTATAGACTACTTTTCAAGGGACCCATTATTTATTTTTATTTATTAGTTTTGTTTTCCATATTCTGGTTTTTTAGTATGGAGTTTTAGTTTTAGTCAAGCTATCACATCGCTGTCTTGAAACTTTCTCTAAATTAATGCCTCTTCAAATAATATTATATATTATATTCTTTTTATATATCAATGTGTAAGTAATAATATTTCAATTATACAATTCAATGCATATTTCCTATATATTTCCCCCTTTACATGTACAGTATGCAGGAAGGAGAGAAGATTTTGAGTGAAGATGGATGTAAAGAAAAGATGGTTACAAAAGCGAAGATAAAGAGTTGAAAGGTTGTTCATATTATTGAGTTTCCATTGAGGACATTATTGTTTGCAAATGATTAAAGAGGGAAATTGTAACACAGCAAAATTAGTTTTTTTTTCTTTTCTCTCTTTTTCTTTTTTTCACGTAAAGATTCCATTACTAAAATTATTAATTTTGTAAATATCACTATAGTCATTGTGTTATTTCATCACTATACATACTGATTACTTTACACAAAATTTCTAGGAATTTGAAAACTTCTATTTGTATGGATCACTAAGGCATCATAAAGTTTGTCAAAACTATAGAACAATCATAGAAAAGTTTATTGCTCAGAACTAAAGATTATGTGTGTTAAATTTTCTAAAATCTTCTATTTTCGGTCCTTCTGCTTTTATTTATAAAAGTGAACTCTTTAAAGTAACAATTATAGTCTTAAAATCATTAGACATTGAAAATTGTACAATATACTACACTTTTTATTTTAGTTTCCAACTCTATCTAGAAAAGAATTTGAATTGACAGTCGAAATTTAAAAATAAAACAAAGTTTTTAACCTCTAATTTCTCTTTTAATTTTTTTTTAAAAAAATAACTCCAATTTTGAAAATATATTAACAATTTTTGCAAAACTAATCAACAATCCAATTCCCGTACCAAACTATCTGAATATTAGAAAAAAAAAAGAGGCCAATTGTTTTCAATAATGAAGAGTATAATTGAAATGAAAAATCAAAGTGGTCAACTTTTACATAAGGTAAAATTGAGGCTAGCATGAAAAAAAAAAAGCGTAATGTAAAATTATGGGCATAAAATTAAGAAGTGGGTTTGAAAAATTAGAAATAATTATAACTTCAAAAGAAGTAGTACATCAATTATAGTCGTTTGACGTAAAATGTAGATGAAAATATGAAGATTAGTGAAAATATTTTGGGTTAATTAGAAAAAAAGAAAGAAGAGGAAAAAAGAAAAGAAGAAGAAGAAGAAGGAAGGAAGAATGACCCACAAAAGCCACACCCACCCTCTCATAGACATCCAACCAAATAATTAAATAGGAAAACCCACCATTACCCTCCAAAATTTAAAAAAGGAAAAAAAAAAGGGAAAAAAAGAAAAATATAAAAAACGACAAAAAACCTCAAAGGGTGTGTCAGAAACATCTGCCGCGCAGGTTAGTTCATTAATTACCGGCATTACCCGGTCTCCCTCCGGTTTCCTCCAAACCCTATGCTCTTCTTTCCCTCTTCCCCTCAAACCCACAAAAACTCCCACTTCCCACTTCCCACTTCCCACTCCCAACACACAAACACACTTAACTCCTCAATCCCAAACCATTTTTTTCTTTTCTTCTCCTTCTTTTTAAGACTTGCAAAAGTTTGCAGAGTGAAAAAGAGAGATCTTTATTTTTGTGCAAAACACACACACACACCCACACACACTTCTCAAAGATAACCAAAAAAAAAAAAACAAAAACAAAAACAAAAGGAAAAAAAAAAAGGGTAAAATTTTGTTTTTGATGGCTGAGGGTATTGAATCCTACGACCATGTACCTCAACAGAGCCGCCGTGACAAGCTCCGTGAACATCCCGACCACCACCACCGTTCTAATTTCCTACCTTTCTACGACCCTTCTTCTTCTGACTCTTCCAATCGCTTCCAATTTCACCACCATCCTTTTTTCGACCCCCAAATTCAATCCCCTATTTTTCCTGAAATCCACTCCTTCCCCACCGAACCTCTTTCCCTTTCCCTCTCCTCTCACCCTAATTTTCTTGCTTCTCCTATTACCCCTCCTCTTCCTCTTGGCCCTTTCACCGGTTACGCTTCCATTTTAAAAGGCTCCAGGTTCCTCAAGCCTGCTCATCACTTGCTTCAAGACCTCTGTGATTCTGTTCATTATTCCTCCTCCTCTTCTTCTTTCATCCATGATCCTTCCTCTGATTCCTTCCCCCATTCCCCAATTCTTGACCATCACTACCCTCTTCCTTCTTCTTCCGATTCTTCTACTCCTCCTCATAAATCAACGCTTCTCTCAATGCTTGATGAGGTACTGTTTCTTTATCTTTCACCCCTTTTTACTTTTAACTTGGGGGTTTTCTTTTCTAATTTCGGTGTATTCCCCCCCTTCTTCCTTTAAACATCAGATGGGGACTTTTGTCTTGCCTTTAATCTGTAATTATCATGTTTGCTTAGTGCATATCACTAATTACCACCCCCCCTTTTTTTCCAATGGGGTTTATTACTTATTATTTTATTATTATTGTTGTTTCTTCATGGAGCCCAATAAGCACTCTTGTTTTGTCAATTCAAGAGGGGGGGGGGGGGATTGCATTGTTTTTTTGAGGTATTAGTTAATTAATTTAGGGAGATAGAAATGATTCCTTTGATTATGTGATGTTGATGTCAATCTTTGGTTTATGACTAGATTAACATGCAAAGATGCAAAACTTATTATTATTATTTATTTATTATTGATATTGTTGTATCCTCTGCTTTAGTTATTATGCATTAGATTCTTCTATTAAAAAAAGGATTGATTAATGTTGTAGTTGTAGCAGCTTCTTCATTCTCATAGTTTCTATCTTTTTGAAAAAGGTGATTAGAAGGAATATATGCACAAATGAGTATTGTTGGCCTTCTAAAGTGTGTCTGACTAAGTTGCTACCCTCTAAGGATATTTTTTTTACCAAGTCTGGGCATAATGTGCTTAATCAAAGTGATTGGTGGAATCCATTTTCTATAAAGATTTATACTTCTTTAAAGCTGTTCTTAGCATTTATATATTCCTATTTTTTTCTTCCCCTCTTTTTAAAAAATATTTACGATGAATATAGTGAATGTTATATTTACACTCCATTATTCTCTATTTTTTTTTCTTTAGGGTCTGAGCATAAATTTATTCCTATTTTCTAGTAAATACTATATAAAAAATGAATCATACAGTATGATAGATTTTCATAATGCATTTTTAATGTTTTTTTTTGTTTGGTGGAGAAATTTATATTACAAATGTTTGGATTTATTGCCGTAACACTTTTACATTTCTCAATAACATTTTTTTGGGGGTTAGGTTTCTGAGTATCATGAAACTGGTTATATGCCATAATTTCTATACATAATTTGAGTCTTATAATTTTAAGATCAATTGGCACTATTTTACATCATTTTTCCATTTATACCATGCATTAAATCCATTCTTCTCCGTTTAATGCATTTTTAGCCCTTAAGAGTTATTATTTCTTCTTTTGAGATAAGGGTTGATTTATACTATATCTAAATATATCGAATATCATAAATTTTCGTCTGGTCAAATTTATGACATCCAAACAGAAGAATAAAAGTTTACACACACACACACAAAAAAAAAAAAGAAAAGAAAAAAAAAGAGTTTACTGTTTATTTTTAGTGTACTGTTACTTCCATTGTACTTTTGATAATCTGTTGACCAATTTCTTGCTCATGGCTTGTACAATAATGTAAGTAGGATTAAAAGGGACTGATGTGTCTTTACCACAAGGAGAGGAATGAGTGAAATTAGGTTTCTTTGAACTCTTCTAATTCTTAAATTTTCATCTCTTGTTGTTTTAATAGAAAATTGACACTGCTTTTTTCATGTTCATCATCTAGGTTTACAGAAAATATAAGCAGTACTATCAACAAATCCAAGAAGTAATGACATCATTTGAGTACATCTCGGGGCTTGGGAATGCAGCACCATATGCTAACCAGGCTATAAAAGCCATGTACAAGCATTTCAAGTGCTTGAAAAATGCAATTCTAGACCAACTTCAATTCAATAAAAAAACTCATGGTGACTACAATCAAAGATCCGTTCAGAACCCTGGATTTCTCGACCATCAGCCTGTTTGGCGACCACAACGAGGGCTGCCTGAACGAGCAGTAACCGTTCTTCGTGCTTGGTTGTTCGAACATTTCTTGCATCCGTGAGACTCTTCTTAGCAACTCTATAACTATAGTTTTTTTTTATCTCAAGTATGTGAATTTAAGGGTTTAGTCTTTTGGCTATAATGAATTTTGATTGCTATTGTTTTGTTTTTTTGGGGACAGTTATCCTTCTGATACAGACAAGCTTATGTTAGCAAAACAGACTGGTCTGTCTCGTAGTCAGGTCCGCTTTATATATTGTCATATCAAAATTTCTGTCATGTTTATTTTCGCATTATTTATTTATTTTTGGCTCTGAAAAGACAATAATTGTACTCTTTGAGACAGGTATCTAACTGGTTCATTAATGCAAGAGTGAGGCTTTGGAAGCCAATGGTTGAAGAAATATACATGCTAGAAACCAAGCAGCAACAAACACAGAAGAATTTACATAAAGAAGATCGAACCACCACCAGAGTAAACGATCATCATCCATCGAACCCGCTCACAATGGAAAACCCTTCTACATCCACTCAACAAATTCAAGATACTCCTCCCAAGCGCACTCGAAATGAACCTCCCGACATGCCAATGGGAAACCATGACGAGCCCTTGAATGTATCCTACAACTTATCAAGCCATCCCCATGTTGGAGCGAACGTAAACATGGCGGGTAACAACGGTGGAGTTTCCTTGACTCTTGGTCTTCACCAGAATAACGGTATAGGTGGCTTTTCTGAACCCTTCCCTGTAGGGTTCCCTGTCGCAGCCACTCGACGTTTTGGCCTAGGAATACAAGGAAACAGCGATGGGTATGTGATGGGTGGACATTTCAGTCGAGATGTTCTTGGAGGGCAGCTGTTACATGACTTTGTGGGCTGAAACTGAATGTGTGGTATTTGGAGTTTAATATGATAGAGAAAACAAGAAGTTGCATATTATTTTGGTAGTGATGTTGTATTATATACCATATATAAATTGTGGGGGTTTAGATGAGCACTACTAGAGAAGAAGCACGAGCAAAAGAAATTCAAAACCTGTAAATGGCTTACCTCCAAAATCCTACCAGAAAAAGAAATTTGATACAAAAAGGAGAATTGCAATGACCAAAATGCCATTGTTTGCCATTGTATAACAATTTGGAAATGAATGAGAGAACAGAAGAAAAAGGGGTTTATGAACATATGTAGGTGGTGTGAGTTCCTGGGCATTTGTGCACTGCCTTTGCTTTTTATGGGATCAATTATAATATTATATATATATATATATATAAATATTAATAACAATAATGGTTGTTAGAAATTTCAACCCTAACTTGCTGTTTGGGTTCTATGCATTTATGATTGGGATTTGAAAGTTTCATATTATGGTTACTCGTGGGGTTAATTATATATATTTATATATTCTTTCTCTTATGGTCATCATAGGTATTTGAAATGGTGGCAACAAAGCACCAATGGAAATGCTTCCACTTTTGAATCAATCCATATGCTTAAATACTTTTTGAAAAAAGTCTACATTTTTACTACTGGTTTGGTTAAATAAAAACTGAGAATTCATAACAAGGTAGAACATAATTAGGGTTTCAAACTGTCGGTGAAAAATGTGGGTAATTTTTACCACTGGTTTGTTTTTTTATGGATGATGGGAATGTCTGTGGGTTTATGATTAAGTATATACTTTGGGTAAAAGAGAGTATATAAAGTTTTTGGTTACCATTATGGTATCATTTGTTATAATGTTATTCAAGACATCAATCATCCTTATATTAAAAAGTACTCACAAGCATAGTTTACATCAAATAAACTTTTAAGATACAGCATGAGCAGGTACTATAAGTGATGATAGAAAATGTGGACACTTCTTTTGAACCCTAATGCTAATTGGTTTCCCTGTCTTTTCTTCTCTTTTTTCTACTTTCATAATATATTGTAGATGTATTTTTATAGGATATTTAATATCTGAATTTTGAAATTTTGGATGTTAAAGTTCTGGACAACTAATGTCTTAATGTTAAATATTTTAAAGTTATGTTATATTTTGTTATTTTAAAAATGACATTTAGTGTATCAACCAGTAAAATCATTTGAAAAATTATAAAAAAATATCTATCTTATGGAGTTGGACTAAATATCAAATTATTTTTTAGGTTTGCTCCATTATTTGGTCATTCTCTATTTTTTTAAAAGGTTATTTTAGTGTTGGTTATTATTGCTAAAAGTGGTTCTCTAGTGTTACTTATTTTGAAAGCTATGGCGACAAAAAGGAGGGGCGGGCATTTATTGGGCCGATAGGTTCACTTTCTTAGTCTGCTAAAATGAATTTGGGCCTTCTTTCTTTTCCTCTTTGTTTAAAGAAGAGTGGGCCTTGCTAGCTCGGTCTCTTCACTGCTTGAACTAAAGGTATGGCGAATCTCTATTCTTTACGTTGGTGTATTAACATAACAACCACAAATCAACTTTAATTCACTATTCAATCCAATCAATGACCTACGAACAAAAACAAAAAAAGCTAACTTTTTTCCTACTATTTTGTACTTTTTGGCAACTAATAAAGAAGAAAGCATATCTCATGCACAAACAAATTCTTCCACAAAGTTCTAAAATAATGTTTTCATCATTGAATAAATATTCTATTCAACAACTCAATGTCCATCGCTCAATACATACAACAATTTATAATAGTAGAGCGCATGTTTTAGTATAAATGATGGGTATTGCTTGATCTTGTGCTAGGTTTTCGAGCTTTGACTGTTAATTTGTTAAAGCAACCTAGTGTGTTTATGGTTGATTTATAGTAACGAGATGTCTAAGGGTTTTATGTCCGTTGAAAATGTAACTTATTGATCAGCTTCATTGGCTATGGAGAAAGGTTGAGTAAAATATGCTTTTAGCTTTCATTTCTATTCAATAATTAAAAAACTTTATGATGAAACGGCTTAGAATAACTAAAAAAAAAAACAAAAGAAAAAGATCAAAATGTCATCTAAAAATAGTTAGAATATTCTGTCGACGATCCTTTTCACAATGAAAATTAATTTCTATTATTTTGTGGGTTGTGATTTCCTTAAGGAATTAAACTCTCCAATTATAACATGACGTATGAATGCAAACCAAACCACAATCACATGAATAATTAGCAAATTGAATGGGAAGATGAATAAGATAACATTAACTTTGAAAATAGGAAAAAACAGTGAAGAAAAAATGTAGAGAAATCTTTTGTTGATAAATAGGGTTATAAAGATCTCTGATCTGCACATATATATATATATATATATATTTTCTCGCTTTTTCAAAAGATGTGGTCAAAGAAAGAACAATCACTGTCCCAAAAGAAAAAAATGATAAAGAAATAAAAATGAGAAAGGAAAGCTTCTTGCTCCTTACAATTGGTTTAGGGAAGAACAGAACCCAACTTATAATTTTATAGAGCACCTTATGATGCACCTTTTCCTAAAAAGTAAAAATTTTAATTTTGATATGCTTTGGAATATATTTTTTAAGCTTGGAAAACCCATTATAAATACAAATGAATTTACCATATGAAGTTCAGCCCTTTCTAAAACCAAACCTTCTTCTTCAGTCAAAACTCTCTACTCTTTACTTCTCTTCTCTGCCATTTCTTTTCTCCTAAGAATAATTTTCTGCTGTGTGATCTTAGATTTTAGTAATTTCTATTGGGTAAGGATAAGGTAATCTGCATCCTGAGGTTTAGATCAGAATTATGAATTCGAAAAAATGGGTTTTCTTTTCTAGCCCTCGGGTCGCAGATTACCTCTTCCTTGCTGACAATGTTGGATTTGTCTATCAGATTATCACAACTCTTCTTCAAGGTAACTCTGCTTTTTCCTTCTGTTCTTCTCTTAAATTATGTTCTCTCAAAATATCAACATGGTGATGGTGATGATGATTGTTCTTCTTCTATAACCTACCCCCATGTAAGCTTTCGCTGATTCAAATGTTGATGTAATGGTTTAATTTGTTACACCACATGATTGTTGTTTTCTTTGCTAATAAGCTTGTTTTATTAAACATCTTCGCTAAAGAAGAGTCCAATATTTTCACTTACAGCCACACCACACTTCAATATCAACATGTATAGCCTCTATATTATTACTCCTTCAACTTTTAATGCAATAAACAAACACAAAATAAAGCTAAGGTAACTCACATGTACTCCTCTTAAGATCGGAGATTCAAATTCAATACCCTACTTATTGTTGTATGTAAACTCGTTATCCTTTGTCTCTGCAAATGGATGATATCACAAGATGTAAATAAAGATCACTGAGATTAATATTTCCGGCAAACTCCAACAGTCTCTTCGACACTTTTGAAGCAGTCTCTTCCGTCCTTAAAGACGAGAAACTCCATCGTGTCCACATGGAAGAAGATGTAACTCCCACATAGATGTGTAATGCAACCTCCAAACGCTTTGCCCGCCACACAATGCCATGCTGGGCCATAAGCTTCATCAAACCTCTATTGATCAAAGCACAAAGTCGTATAACTATGCAATTTAATATAAGACAGTATATTGTAATCTTTCATTAACGTGTCACGGGTCGGTCCACTTTTTAGTATGTAATTGATATCTAGCACCTTTTTCTCATTATCATACTGAGATTGTTAATAGACCAGCAAAAAGGAAGAAATGATGAACATGGGAACTTCCTGAGTTATTTCATTCAAAACGATGTCCCTTTACTCTTCAGACAAATCGATTCAAACATGATCCACACAAAGTATATTCCAGATTTAGTCTCATCGGATCAGATAGTGGATGACGTGTACATAGATCATCTCTACGTGTTGTGTGAGTAGAAATTTATAGTATCTGAAAACGAGGCACACTCGAATATTTTAAAAGGAAAAGGTAACTTTGTTTATTGATGTGTTTACTGTGAAAGATGAGGCATATCTTCTTTATATCATAAAAGGGTGTCTGTAACTTTTTACAGGATACAAAAATGAATCTTTTCAAACTATTATTGCAACGAAAGGACGTGTCTTCCTTTTATGAAAAAAAAAAAGAAGGGTGAAAAGAGCATATAATTAATTTAATAAAATAAACATTTAAACCACTACATAAAGAAGATTCTGAATGTTAAAAGAAAATAAACCTGTTTGATAAAATGTGCAATAGATTGACAGTCAGAAACTTCGTGTTGATCAAGTGCTTTATAAGCCAACTCAAGGACATGGCTCTGGATCCCCTGTGGCATGTCTGTTTCGCGAACCACAGCTTTGCCCTCCAACATTTTCAAAAGAAATGACAAGTTGGCTTTTCCCTTTGTACCAAATCAGCTGCAAAAGCCTGCGAGCACGAACCTCTGCAAATTTATAGCCTAAGATCAGGGAAATGAAGTGTGTTTTTTGAATAGAAGGAGGATACTTGAGTAATCTGGTGGCTGTGCTTCAAAGCCAAATGATGATATTTCCGTGGTTGCTCTCTGCTCTGCTCATAAAACCCTCTTTCTTTCACCTTTAAAACAACAAAATTAGCAAACTTTGTTCGCATTAGTAGGAGTTAAATCAATACAGTTGTGACACAAAAATATCTTCTGAGAAACATACTTTTTGTGTGATACAATACAACAACATACTAATCTAAGTTGGGTTTTAATTCTTGGACGTTTTGATTGGTGGCCTCATAAATCACAGAAAGGGATGTTTGTTTTGCTTGGGTTTGCGTTTGTGTTGAGAGTTGCTGCACCTCACAACTCACTGCTATAAGTCAAGACACGAGACATAACAAACATCTAAAATGAGAAATTTGAAAGTATATTCTTAAGAAAAATATATGAGAAAAATAGAATCTTAAAACGTGTGGGTGGAAATCTCTCGAGCCATTCATGCACCGTAAGTTTTTCAAGCAGATGTTTTGATGATCATAGCTTTGATGTCATCATGCTAACAACAAAGAATGCAATGAACCGAGTTGGCTGTTCATGAATTACGCTAACCTTTTTATTGCTGCAAGACATTAATTTTACAGTAGTTCTGGGAGATATTACAGTAAATGTCAAAAGCTTAAGTTACACCTGTGGGGTTGAGGGGATGGTCTTGATGAATTGAGATTATAGGCGATTAGAGTGCAGCACCTCTTGTTTTCTTATGAACGATTTTCTTGGCTCCTAGGAGACAAAAATGGTATCTTATTGTTGTTTAGATGGTCTTACTGTACTCCACTCCATCTAGCCCAGTCGATAAATTGCATTCCAGCATACACGTTATTGCCAAATCGAATACCAACTGTGAAAGCCATTGCAACTGCTGGAATATTCTTTGCTAATGGAGATGATTCCACTACACGTTCTAGTCCATTGATGATCTGGTATCGCGTGTTTGAAGATAATGCCAGAAAGACACCTGCAAATTTGGGTGTACGAAAACATATTTGAGTGAGAAATTGCAAAAAACTACTTAAATACAAAGAATGAAAATTTCGGGTCAAAAAAACAAATTTTAGTGGGAAACAAACAAAACACAGATTTACAAATGGAAGAATACCAAGAATGAGAACTCTAAATGAAAAACAATCTCAAAACTACAAGGCAATTGGCCTGAACATTATGGACCCCATAAGGAACTTGGATAAATCCCCACAGGCTAGAGAGGTAAACTTCTCTGTTTAGCATGTATGTCAAGTGAAATAGGGAAACCATACTTAAGCTTTCACAAGCTCACGAATCCAACAATATATCAAGAACTCATATTTCAGCTCAGTAAATAGAATCTTATCCAAATTTGAAAATGTTAACCAAAGTATATAGTGCATTTGATCAAATCAGAATATCAGCTAAGTTCTTGCGTCTGGAAAAAGTAGCAGCCACAAGCTTCACATATGTGGAACGCAAGAGAAACAAATGATAAACATGCAACATATCATTGTAGACATATAAAGGCATTATCTACTGAGGGTATAGCAATAAACAAAGTAGCAAGATTCACACAACCCAGGGAAATTCGATCGAATATAGTTGAAAGAATATACCCCAAAGAGCGGCGCTCTTAAAGAGAGGGGGCACTGGTACTTCGTTTTCAGATTTCTTTATGCTCCTGGTATAGAAAAGGAAAAGGGTAAGAGTCAAATAAAAATACAGAACACTCAATGATGCAAAAAAAAAGTGCCAAAATCTGCATAAATGCAAAGAAATTTGAGGAAAAAGCTCAGTGAGGCCAATGAAGATGGAAATAAATGTATGGCTAGGGTCCTAAATAGATCTCGTGAATCTAAACAAGTAATCTCTCTAGTATCAGTCTTACATCCATTTATTATGCAAAACCATGTATGGAACACTTCAATAGCATAGTGTGGACTATATATATGCATAAACTTATACACGTGTCTGATATGAAAAGGAGCAGTAGTTGATTAAATGCCTTAAATTGTCATCATGCAACAAATAATAACACTACATGTGTCTGATATGAAAAAGGAGCAGTAGTTGATGAAATGCCTTAAATTATCATCATGTAACAAATAATAACAATAACATTAGTAAAGAATATATATAACCTTTTTGCAGTCATTATTAAATTTGCAATGCCTTGGCCGATTATACCACATCCAAATCCTACTACACCATACACGAGTCCCTAAAAGGATAAGTATCAAAATAAGCTGTTAAGAGATAAAAATAGATCTGGCTAATAGTATAATAGTATATGTAAACCTCACCTTATAGAAAAATGTGGCAATTCTTTGTTGGACAGAAAATCTACATCCTGGTCGTTCAGCTTCAAAAACACTACACATAAAGATAAATTCTAAACACATTGATTTCAAAAGTAATAACAACAATATATAAGAAACACAACTCAGCATCAGAAATCTACAATGTTACACGATTTTATGGACTAAATTCTAACTATCTCCAAACATAATAGGGACCAAATTTGCAATAACCATTTTATACTATAAGATAACTTAGGAACCTGCTAGGTAGTGCTTCACAAGCATGTTGAATGCGTCCAAGGAAACCTTTCGACACAGATGGTTGCCCAAAACGAGCATAAGGTGCCAACAGGGCAACCAAAGCAAAGTTAACTGCCACGCCAACCAAAATATCAGCAAGATAAAGCTCAAATTCTGTCCAGAAATCTTTGCCTCTCTTTTGAACTTCCGCAAAAGTAGCACAGCAAGAATCAATAACTAACTGCCCATATTAAATCAGTAATTTTAAAAATCTGTGTGACATCCAGAGTTATGTCGAAACTAATATTAGACAAAAAGGAAAAAAAAATAAAAAAGGACCGACCAGATTTATGAAACCCGATCATGTAAAGCCCCAATCAACGATGCAAACCTAGTCTATCTCATTAACACCTGTAAGCTTTTCCAATTAATTTCCCATTTTCTTTCTACTTCCAGAAGTCTTGGTACGTAGAATTTGCTATGTAGGACCCTCAAGATTTGGCCTTAGCATTAACTATCAGACTAAATCAGACCATTCAATTAATACATCGTATTTCTCTTTCTCTTATTTCCGCTGACATCATATTCATATCTCTGAATTTATCAGATAAAAATTTGCAAGAAATACTGAAACATGGTAAAAGGATGAGCTAATCGACCTCCACACCAACTTTGAAGAAAAATGATGGATCAGCCAGAACCCTGTTTCGAATCATAGCGCAGGATCTCATCAAAAAGCCAAGAGGCCAGCCTAAACCCTTTAATAATCAACAAGGACATTGTTAAGCAGAAATGGTAAAACATGTAATACAGATTCTTCTTCTTCTTCTTTTTTTCTTAAAATACCTGCATCTCCAAATATCTAAGCAGCAGCAACTTGCGAATTCCCTCGCTCTTTGCTGCCTCTAACATATCAGAAGGAAGAGTCACCCCTCGTGATTCCAACTCTTTCATCACTTCCTCAAATTTCATAATTGGACCAAATTCCTCTTCTTCTCTGTCTCCCCTGCTGTCATCCCCACCATCACCACCGCGACCGCCACCTCCTCCTCCACCGTTATTATAAGCTCCATTGCCACCGTTGCCATCAATTAACTCTGCGTCATGTTTATCACTGACCACTTCTGACATCTCCATACTTCTAAAATCCCTTCCTCTAATGGCGTCGTCTTCTTCCTTCGACACAGTAACAGCAGCTGCTGGAGCGTCCGAATTCAAATGCGACTGCGAAAAACTCATCACAACCGAGAACTTGTTCTTCCTTTTTACACCTATGCATCTTCCAATACCTTTTCGATCCGATATTGGATATGCAACTTCCTTCACCACACTTCTAAAGCTTCTACAGCCGAAAGCCACCCCCTGACTCCACACCATCTTCCCCAAAACTACTTCATTCCCGAATTCCACAGAATACAATGTTCCAAATACCGCCATGTAAGAGCATTCAACAACGAACTGTCGACTAATTTATAACTGCAGCAGAGAGAACCAAAAGCCAAGAAAAAACTTCAGACTAACGAATATAATCACGCCTAAGCTTCTAATCAGCATGCAAGATAATAAACAATTCTTTCACCATCACGGTGTAGTAAGTAGGATCAAACATTCAGATTATAATTCTTGTTCCGATAAAACACTGACGCAAAGAACTCAAACGAGAAAATAAATACACAAATCTAGAAAATGAGAGAAAGTAAAGGAAATAAACCAAAACTTATAGAGACAGTCAGTATACCTCAGCTTTCCCAAAGAAACCAAAAAAAGAAACGGTAGCGGTTACAAATTCGATTACGGAAGCCGCCAGTATCCAAATGATGGAATAGAATAAACTATATAGGCGGTGAGGGTGGGGGAGACGGCGGAGGAAAGCCGGAAAGGGAATGAAGAAGTAATACGATATAGATATGCGATGAGATTCTGGTGTTTCCTCTGCCTCTATTTTTAACTCCAAAAAGTGGCGCTATATGTTTGTTGAGTGGCACTTGCGGTCCCGCTGCGTGCCAACCAACTTTTTTATTCTTTTATTTTATTTTACTTCAATTTTATATTTAGTTCTCTTACTCTTTAATTTTTAAAATTTTATATGAGTTTTTTCTTTCTTGTTCCAAACATACCTAACAAATATAATAAGATTTTATTACACCTCAAAATTTACCTATGGAATATTGTTTACATCGAAAACCTTACTACTAATTTCTTATGATGTGTTAGGTCATGTTAATGTATTAATATTAATCAATTTGTGATATTAAATTGATTAGTCTCCCTTCTTTAATTCAACTCATCAACTTATAAGATTTCAATCTTTCATTTATACCATGTACATAATTTAGAATCTTTTATGGCATATTTTTATCTTATATTTCAATGTATTTGACTAACACAATCCTTCAAAATCTAAATTGCAACTTTTAAATTGTTTGCATCTTTAGAGGTCAAAAAGTTTAAATTTTCATAATTTTCTTTAGAAGAAAATGTAAAATACAAAAAAAGTAAACTATTAAAGATGGATCAAATTGATAGTTTATTTTTTTTAATAAAAATTTGATAGTTTTCGTATTATATGTAATGCTCGAGACCAAGATTATTTTAAGAATAAAAAATTATTTTTTATTACCGTAAATATTATTTTGTACTCTCAAATTAATTATCATTAATCTTATTTCAAAACTTTTTTTATTATACTTTTTATTATTTATTACAAAATTATTATAACTTGATCTCGTTTTTTATTTATTTATTGAGAAACGTGTTTGAATGAAATTGAATGTTAAAGCTATTTAGTACAAATTATTTTGTAGATATTTTATTTTTTACTATTTCTTTTTAAAAATTGTGGTACAATAAATTGGACCTATTAACCTTAAATTGATACTACACATTTATGCTATATTGGTATGTTAGGTTTTAGATTTATTTAAGAGATATTAATAACGTCATATCGATGTCATAATCATTGAATAATTTGAGAATGTTATAATTAAAAATATTGAATATTAAATTGAAAAGGAAAAAGAAAAGATAAGTGAGAGTGACATTGGAGAGAAGGAATTGGGAGGTAGCATTGCAAAGAGCCAAAGTTGTGGCCATCCACCGGAATAGCCACAAAAGATGCCAAGTTGCCACCATTGAATTGATGTCCCAATAATATCCTTTTTCTTCTTCTTCTTCTTTGCTATATTCTAACATATAATTGCAATCTATTTTCTCCTTTGGAGCAATTGAAAAGCCATAAGAGAAAAAGCTCTATGTTTTAGAAAGCAATGAAAGGCCATCGCATAAACATAATCTGACTTGTGCTGGTTTTCACTATTTATTAGTTAAGAATGTTACCCAAAATTTATCTAAGTTACTCTTAATAAAAACTCTCTCTTTTTAGTTTGTTTCTTATTTGTCTTCATCTAAGATTCCGAATGGTGTACTGAAAAATCTCTTCCACTAAAATAATAAAATAAATATGGTAAAGGAAAAAAAGTTAAAATTTTAAATTGGAGAACAAAATAATAAAGAAAACCAACTAAAGAAGGTTTAGCAAAAAAGAACCTATGTCGATGGAATCTATATCACTTCTGGCTAGAGACAAAGGAGTTTCTGAGTTTTGAATGTTATGTATTCTTCATTAGGACAACATTTCAAACATAGATGTAGAGAAATAAACAAGGTCTCATCCATGAGCTGGAAACCAAAACACAAAAGAAAATTCATATATTATAACTTAAATGATTACATACCTTAAAACTAATAATAATCAAAATGGGCTTGTTCCTTGAAAGGATGTGAGAAGTTCCACAACTCTACTCATTGCAGGCCTCAAATTTCTATCTTCCTTCACACAAAGTAAACCCACTCTCACCAACATCTCAATCTTTCTAACATCCTTCTCACTTTCTTCCAATCTAGGATCAATCGCATCCTCCATCTTCCCTTTCTCCACATTATCAATCATCCAACTCACTAAATTACTGTATCTGAAATCCATAGAATTTGAAGATGATTGAAAATTAGATGCAGATTTTCCACTCACAAGCTCCAACAAAACAATCCCATAACTGTAAACATCTGCCTTTGCATCAATTTTTTGATCCATCATCCATTCTGGAGCCAAATAACCCCTTGTCCCTCTCACTCTTGAGAATCCATTTTCATCGATCTCCTTAAATAGCTTCGACATTCCAAAATCTGCCACTTTTGGTTCTAACTCTTCATCAAGAAGTATGTTTTGAGGCTTCACATCACAATGAAGAACCCATTCTAGACATTCTTCGTGTAAATACGCTAAACCCTTCGCTGTTCCAACTGCTATTTCATATCTCTGTTCCAATCCCAATGGTTGTGATGAATTATTGGAGAATAGAAGTTTATCTAAAGACCCATTTTTCACGAACTCATAAACTAATATCTTATGCTTTTCCTCAGCACAAAAACCCCATAATTTCACTAAGTTCTTGTGGTTTATCTTTCCGATTATGCTAACTTCTGCCCAAAACTCTGCATCTCCTTGTAAAATGCCTTCCAATCTCTTCACTGCCACGATTCTTCCATCGTCTAATTCTCCTCTATAAACTGTTCCAAATCCTCCTTTTCCTATTACTTGTTTGAAATTTCTTGTTGCTCTCTTCATTTCTGCGTATGTGAATCTTTTGAATCCCATGGCTAAAACAATGTAACCCATGTTAACCAACTCTTCGTTAACTCGCTTTCGAAAGACATTCCACCACCCGAAACCGAAGAAAATTAACTCAATGAACCCAGCAATGGCTACAAACGCAATCAATAATCCCATATACCGAAATTTAATTTTGTTTTCTGGGAATATTTCTGTGTTTCGAACAATTTCTGAAGCAGAGCATTTCAAATCATTTGAAAATTCTTCCTTCAACTCCGTTTTTGGTCTGCCCTTTGGAATTTTGATATGCATTAGTCTCATGGTATCGGGTTTTCGATTCCCATTACGAAGAACTCCTTTAGGAAAGCATAGTCCTAAGCCATCCGTTGAATATCCAAACCCCAAACATTGACAACTGTTGAGACAAGAGTTCCGACAAGTTTCAACACTGACTCCTCTGGCGAAACCCACCAAATCATAACCATAATAATCCGTACGAGGAAGTTGAATGAAATCCAAATCCTTGGAATCACAGCTCAAATTAAAAGAAGGTTTGCAGCCCTTACTCCAATCCGATGGATGGTTTCTAATGAAACCCGGGGGGCAAATGCACGTAGGTAATGGAGTATACGAACAAATCCCAAATTCTCCACACAACCCATGAACCAAACAAGCATCTAACGGTCCATCAGGAAGCCAAGTGATTTCCCAACTGCCAGTTGATTCAACAAGGCTGTACAATCTCAAAACTCCATCGAAATCCATGGTTAATCTCCTCTTTGGACCAAACCCATAATCAATAGCATTGAAATTCAAGTTATCAGTGGATTCAAACCTCCCCATATCGTTCAAAATGGCTACTCTGGAACTGTTATAACGACTTCGACCATTATCAAACACATTCTTACCAGGATCAGGCCAGTAGATACTAGAAAGCGAAGGGCTATTATAAATGATATTTAGAACATTGTCGTCATTGAACTTGAAGAAATAAAACCCAGATGAGTAAGTACCTGGAGTTTTAATGGAGACTAAAGTGGAATTCTTGAGAAATTGTTGCTGTGGAAGCAGAGTATCTGTTGGGAAGTCGAAGCTCTGCCAAAGAAAAACCCCAATTTGATTCACCAGTACAAGATTTCCATTGTCAAGAAGCTTAAGCTCAACTTGCTGTGTAGTGATGGTGTTGGTAGACCATGTGAACGAACCATCGGCATCGGTGAGTACCAAATTTCCGTTGAAGTTGAGTCTCAATTTTGATTGCTTTCCGTTAACTGGGTTGTCTCTGTTTGCCATCCAAACGACGGTCTTATCAGCAGATCTTGCGAACCATATTGAAAAGGAGAAGGAATTGTTGCCCACTTTGTAAAACCCAGAAGAAAATATTCCATTTGTGGAAGTTAAGAACTGATTCTCGTCCTCAACGTCAATGGAGTTTCCTTGAGTTAAGGTCGTCGTTCCTTCAGGCCAAGCCAAGGATGGTGAAAGAAGGAGAGAAATTAGAAGGGCAGAGATAAACATTGTGAGATTGCTAAATTTAGAACTTGGAAGCAGGAATTCAGGAGTTTTGGAATTATATACATGCAAGTGCGTGACTTTCTTTCTTGGTGGTCAAATACCGTCATCGTCGGGAAGACGCAAAACTAAACTTCTTTCAGTTGGATTGACTCATTTTAATTTTACATTTTAGAGTAAGTTTAAGTTTAAGAATGCAAACAGCACCGAAAACCATTATCTCCTACCATATCTTTGGGCCAAACAAGACCCAAAACTACAAGAGTGTATACAAAATGAACAATATCATTACGTTGTGAAGATCGAACTTGACATTCATGAACACTTGGTGAGTTAAGAGAAGAGTGATGAAAGTATGAGATATTTTGTTATAAGATAGGTAACATTTATGAGTGGCATATCCACTTCTTTTCGTAACAGGAAGAAGAAAGCTACATTATATTTATTATGGTTTAGGGCCACTTTTATTTTGTATGATATGATCATATTCTTCTATTTGGACCTCTTTTTCTTCCTCTCAAATCTATCTTATTGCAATCTGACGTTATTATACGTGACGATATTCTGACACTATGAACTAAATGGGAAAAAAGAAATACAGATCTTAACCCTTTTTACAATCCCAGGATTTAAATAAATTTGTATTGACTTTTACTGCTACTATTCTTCTCCATTTATTTCATTCCAAATTATTCCAAAACTGATTATATAATTTGGAAGATTAATAAGATAGTTATTATTCTCTCCTACTAACTAAAGTAATGATATATAATAACATATGGTTCCTAAATCAAATATTTTTCCGCTACCAAATCACACCTTTCCTTGGTCTATTTTAATTTTAGAGTTGGTGTTCTTTCTAGACTAAAGTAATTATACTTTATATTGAAACAAATTTGGTATCACATCACATTGATATGTTGATACAGTTCATATCTAATATCTTACATAATAATATGATATCTGCATAGGTAAATAGAGAAGATTCACTTATTTATTTATATTTTAAAATTCTATTCTCTACCTCTTAATGAGAGAAGAATTTTCAACATGATGTGACTGTATAATTTTATTCTCCACGTCTTTAAATAAAAATAATAGGAAGAATTAAAATAAAATTATATAAGTTGTTATAGTAAATTTGTAGGTAATTTATTAACTTTATTATTATTTACTTTAAAATTAACCTCAAATTATTTACATATGAGTCATAGTTCAACAATAATTGACATGATCTTTCTTTTTAAAAGTTGAAAGTTCAATCTTCATTCTTATAAATTGTTGTACTAACAAAAAAATCTATCTTTGAGATGATAATTAATGTAGATAGATCGGAAAAACTTTCTTTCATTAACTAATATACCAACTTTGGATGTTATTAAATATGTATCTAAATATATAAACTATAAACAACTTAAATACAAACATTATATTTATGGATATTCATATTTTTTATATATGAGTAAAATTGAAATGACTCTATTTTGTTTTGTACAATTAGTTAACTAAACATTTTTCAATCACGAACAATATCTTCATGCAAGTTGGATTGTTCGTAGCAAGTAAGAAGTTCCACAATTTGACTCATAGCAGGCCTCGAATTTCGATCTTCTCTTACACATTCAACAGCCACTTTCAACAGCATCTCCATCTTTTTGTTTTGCTCTTCGTTTTCTACTTTCAATCTCGGATCCACCACTTTCTTAACCTCTCCTTTTTCAATGCTCTTCATTATCCATTTTACTAAATCTGTACATTCCCCTTCTTCCTCAATCCCAAACCATCGAAAGTTAGATGCATTTTTCCCACTAATAAGCTCCAACACAACAATCCCATAACTATAAACATCTGCCTTTGCATCAATCTTAAGGTTCATCATCCATTCAGGAGCTAAGTATCCTCTTGTTCCCCTCACCTTTGAGAATCCACTTTCATTGATTTCTCGAAACAGTTTCGACATTCCGAAATCTGCGACCTTAGCTTCCAAACCTTCGTCAAGAAGTATGTTTTGAGGTTTGATATCACAATGTAGAACCCATTCTAGACATTCTTCATGCAAATATGACAAACCTTTTGCTGTTCCAACTGCAATTACGTATCTTTGTTCCAATCCCAACGTTAATTCTTCATTTGAATCATCCGAGAACAAATGTTTGTCCAATGACCCATTTTTCACATACTCATAAACCAACATTTTATGGTGTTTCTCAGCGCAAAAGCCCCATAATTTCACTAAGTTTTTGTGGTTTATCTTTCCAATTATACTAACCTCTGCCCAAAACTCTGCATCGCCTTGTAAAACACCTTCTAATCTCTTCACAGCTACAACTCTTCCATCTTCCAATTCTCCTTTGTAAACTGTTCCAAATCCTCCTTTCCCAATCTCTTGCTTGAAGTTTTTGGTAGCCCTCTTCATTTCATTGTATGAGAATCTCTTGAACCCCATGGCTAACACAATGTAACCCATATTAACCAATTCTTCATTCACTCGCTTTCGAAAAATGAACCACCAACCAAAACCAATGAAAATAAGCTCACTCGCTCCAATAGTTACTACTAATCCAATTAACAAACCAATATATCGAAACTTTTCACCCTTCTCTCCATACACATGAGTATTCAAAACAAGCTCTGAATCCGAACAATTTAATTCACTAGAAGATTTTAACTCCAACCAACTCCTCCTTAGACTCTTTGGAACCTTCATAAACATTTGCACCGCCGTGTCGGGCTTTCGATACCCGTTACGCAGAGCGGTTTTGGGATAACATTGTGCTGACCCATCCATTGCATATCCAAAACCAGCGCACTTACAATTAGTAAGACAAATGTTCTTGCAAATTTCAATAGGCACACCTGCTGCATAACCCCAATCATACCCGAAGTAATCTGTGTTAGGCAGGGGAAGGAAATCAAACTCCTTGGAAGAACTAGAATTATAACTGGAATCACATGTGAAATTAAAAGGGGGTTTACACCCTTTTGTCCAATCTGAAGGATCGTTTCTAGAAAAACCAGGTGGACAAGTACAAGTTGGTAGTGGGTTATATTCACAAATTCCATAATCTCCACATAACCCATGAACCATACATGCATCAATTCGCCCACCAGGAAGCCATGTGATCTTCCAATTTCCAGTTGATTCATCAAGGCTGTATAATCTCAAAACCCCATCATAATCCATCGTTAATCTCCTCTTTGGACCAACCCCATCATCTGTAGCATTGAATTGGAATCCATCACTGGATTCAAAGCTTCCAGTCTCGTCAAGAATTGCTATTCTTGAACTATTGTAAGGATTTCGGCCGTTTACAAAGGAGAGTACCAATGTATAAGGCCAATAGATACTAGAGAGTGAAGGACCGTTGAAAATGAGATTCAGAATGTTGTCGTCGTTGAATTTGAAGTAATAAAAGCCTGATAAATACGTTCCTAAGCTTCTCATGGAGATCAAAGTTGATGTCTTGAGAAAACGTTGAGTTGGAAGAAGAGTATCTGTAGGGAAATCGAAGCTCTGCCAAATGAAATGTTGTGACTGATTCATCACTACGAGATTTCCCGTTTCGAGAAGTCGAAGCTCGATTTCACCGACGGAAGTTGTGTCGGTTGACCAAACTACAGTATCGTCTGCATCGGTTAAAATCAAATTGGAATCGAAATTGAGGGTCAATCGAGATTGTTCTCCATTAACAGGTTTGTCTCTGTTTGCCATCCACACGACAGTTTTATGGAAGCTATTTGTGAACCATATTGAGAAACAATACGAATTGTTGCCAACACGGTAAAACCCAGATGAAAAGGTTCCATTTGGAGAAATTAGAAACTGGTTTTCTTTGTCAACGGCAATGGAGCTTCCTGAAGTTAGCCTCTGCATCCCCATTAACGATGGAGCTGCAAAAGCAGAGGAGAATGCAGCAGCAAGAAGAGAAAGCAAGAAATAAGAAGTCAACATTATCTTATGAGGATTGTGAAGATGGGTTGTTCTGTGAACAAAGATTTAGCGTTATTATAGAAAGTGTTTGATTTTATTTTTTGGTCAATAACGGGAAGGAAACGGCAGAAAGTTGGAACAAAAATCATGTCAAACTTGAGCCAGCCGTTGTCACTAATGCACAAATGCTAAATTACTTTACTATAACTATCCTCATAAATACAAACCTTTCCATAGTTTTTTCTAAATTTTAATTTTGATTTTCTTCAAAAAAAAAAATTAAATTAAGTAGACTTGTAGGAGGAAGTTCGTATCATTTATCGTTATCTTAATTTATATTAGACTTTAGTTAAGTATATAAATCATTAATAAAATAAACAAAAATTCCTCTCAGGTTATTTATTAAGATCTCAAGTTCCTTTTAATCAAACATCTTAATCAGATAATTAAGTTAGTTCCATGCATGTAATTATATCTATATTTAACCATGCATGATAACAAAATATTTATCTTTGATATGACTCTTTTCATTCACTTCATCTCTCATCTACAAGACTAAATGAAGTCAACGGTCAACAATTAATTCTCTCTTTTTTTAAAAAAAAAAATTATTCAAAGGATGATGATAGCTAAAATTAGAATTTTAAATTATTATTCAAACCTCTTAATTAAAATTGGAATTCTCATGTGAAAGAGATACTAATGACAACCCACTTTTCTTTATTGATTAATAAATTAAAAACAGTTGTATAGGACATATTATTGAATGGTTAAGAAAAGTTGATGATAATATTTTAATATGATCAACTGAATCACATTCAATAAAATGACGATGAATTAATGATAAAAGCAAATATTCTTTTCTTATTTTTTATAAATAAAAATAGCGTCTAATTTATCTCATCAATAAACTATGCAAATTTCCATTCAAATCAATAAATCAATTGTTTTTTTCTTTAAATTGGAAAAAAAATATATTAGAACAACGAGCCAAAAATACAAGGAGACCTCTTATTATTTATAAGATAAATGATAGAATATTATGTCTTATTTATCAACATGAATACACAACTCAAGTTTGGTACAACAAAGATATCATTTTGATTTAGGTCGTTGAACATTCTACCTTACAATACCCTACTAACTTTTACTTGAAAATTCCATACAAAAAAAGTCCAAGATATTATAAATAAATTTCATAAATGTGAGATTTTTATTTACCATCTTACTAATAAATTGAGAAATTATTAATATATACATTTTATGAACAAAAACAATATATTATACTAATGAGCTACCATGCATTTATACACCATTTGAGTAAGAGAAATCGAACTTCGAGATTAATAGTACAAATAATAACAAAATACGTCATCTCACGAGTTTATAGGTTTCACCATTAGTGTTCCGACACACATTATTTAGCCCTAAGTTGCAGTTTTTGTTTTTGTTTTAATTATGATTTTGATTTTTTAAAAGTATATATCTTATAAAATGCATTCGTATGATTTGATTTTGATCATTTTTTACACAATAAACAGGCCCGAAATAGTAGAGGCACATGAAAGAAGCCCAAAGTGGAGTAGAGCTCAAAGTCCAAATCCAATATGAAAGAAAAGATGTATGCAAACCTATGTGTAGAACTTAACTACATTACTACGCCATTTTAAGTGAAGTATGTGTTTTGTGAGTCTACCAACTTCTAAATCAGAGTATAAATGTTTGACCACATGGATTACCTTCAACTTGACCTGTCCATTTCTGTTACTATGTGATAATCAATCATTAAGGAAATAAAAAAATCACTTGAAATTAAATGAATGGAATTTTTGTTAAGAAAGTACAAATATGGACACTCATCTCTTTACTTATTAGAAATGAGTCCAAATTCATGCAAAAGTTCTATGGTAATATACATTCTTAGATGATTGACATATTTTACCTCTTTACTTATTGGAAGTCCAAATTCAGGAGGTAATATACATTATTCTTAAACAGATTCATTACCATTTCTTTTCTTAAACGAAAAAAGGAAAAGAAAAATGTTACAAATTGCAAGTATCACATGCTTTTCCAATGATTTTTTGGATCAACAAACATCTCCATGTGAGCTTGGTTCTTCGTAGCCAGTAAGAAGTTCAACAACTCTACTCATAGCAGGCCTCATATTTCTATCTTCCTTCACACATAACAAAGCCACTTTCAACAATATGTCAATCTTCTTCTTATTTTGCTTATCTTCCACCTTCAATCTTGGATCCATCACTTTCTCAACCTCACCTTTCTCTGCAACTTCCATTACCCATTTCACCATATCTATATTCCTTCCACCATCTTTACAAACAGTAGACGATTCAAAACCGTATGCAGTCTTTCCACTTAAAAGTTCCAATACAACAATCCCATAACTGTAAACATCTGCCTTTGCATCAATTTTAAGATTCATCATCCACTCTGGAGCTAAATAACCTCTGGTCCCTCTCACCTTTGAGAAACCACTTTCATTAATCTCTCTAAACAGCTTCGACATCCCGAAATCAGCAACTTTTGGCTCCATGGATTCGTCAAGAAGTATATTTTGAGGCTTGACGTCACAATGAAGAACCCACTCAAGACATTCTTCATGTAAATAAGACAACCCTTTTGCTGTTCCAACTGCAATTTCATATCTCTGTTCTAATCCCAATACTTGAGATGAATCAGAGAATAGAAATTTGTCCAATGACCCATTTTTTACATACTCATAAACCAACATTTTATGGTGTTTATCTGCACAAAAACCCCATAATTTCACCAAGTTTTTGTGATTAATCTTCCCAATTATGCTAACTTCAGCCCAAAACTCTGCTTCTCCTTGTAAAACACCATCCAATCTCTTCACTGCCACAACTCTTCCATCATCCAATTCTCCTTTGTAAACAGTTCCAAACCCTCCTTTCCCGATCTCTTGCTTGAAATTTTTAGTAGCTCTTTTCAGTTCATCGTATGAAAATCTTTTGAATCCCATGGCTAATACAATGTAACCCATATTAACCAATTCTTCATTCACTCGTTTACGGAAGACATTCCACCAACCAAAACCAACGAAAATGAGTTCACTAATCCCAATAGCAACCACCACTCCAACTAACAATCCCATTGATCGAAACTTATTACTCTTCTCTGCATACACATGCTCTGTCCCTAAAACAATCTGTGAAACGGAGCAATTCAATTCATTTGTTGAATGTCGTAGCGCCAACGACAATGAGTACTCATCTTTCGTGACCTTAATAAACATACGCACAGCCGTACTGGGCTTTCGATACCCATTACGAAGAGCCATTTTGGGATAACATTGTCCTGTACCATCGAGTGCGTACCCAAATCCTGTACACTCGCAGCTGCTAAGACACCAATCCTTACACATTTCAATGGAGAATTTATCTACATAACCCCAATCATGGCCGAAGTAATCCGTATTAGGAAGAGCAATGAAATCCATTTCTTTGGAAGGATTAATAGAATTACAAGTCAAATTCACAAGTGGTTTACACCCTTTAGTCCAATCTGAAGGATCGTTTCTAATGAAACCAGGAGGGCAAGAACAAGTCGGTAATGGGTCATATTCACAAATACCATAATCCCCACATAACCCATGAACCAAACAGGGATCGATACGCGCACCTGAAGGAATCCACGTGACTGTCCAGTTGCCAGTTGATTCAACCAAGCTATATAATCTCAAAACCCCATCAAAATCAACCGTTAATCTCCTCTTCGGACCTAACCCATAATCCGTGGCATTGAATTTCAACTTGTCACTGGATTCAAACCCACCCATTTCGTCTAGAATTGCAATTCTGGAGCTGTTATATGGAGATCTACCATTGACGAAAACCGTCACCATTGTATCAGGCCAATAGATACCGGAAAGTGAAGGACTGTTGTATAAGAGATTCAATACATTGTAATCGTTGAATTTGAAGAAGTAAAATCCTGATAAATATACACCTCGATTTTGCATTGAGACTAAAGTTGATGTCTTGAGAAACCTCTGTTGTGGAAGCAGAGTATCTGTAGGGAAATCAAAGCTCTGCCAAATGAAATTTTGGGATTGATTCATTACTACGAGATTTCCAGTTTCAAGAAGTCGGAGTTGAATTTCACCATTAGAAACTGTATCGGTGGACCAAACGATTGTGCCATCTGCATCAGTTAAAACCAAATTGGAATCGATGTTGAGTGTCAATCTGGATTTCGCACCGTTAACTGGTTTGTCTCGATTTGCCATCCATACTACAGTTTTCTCGAAGCTTTTTGTGTACCAAATGGAATAGCAATAAGAATTGTTGCCCACAGGATAAAACCCAGATGAAAAAGTTCCATTTGGTGATATTAGGAACTGATTCTCATCCTCAACGGCGATGGAGTTTCCAGGAGTAAGACTCTGCAACCCCGCCGAAGCAGCCGCCCAAACGGCGGTGGATGCAAGAAGTAATGAAGAAAGAAACGGAAAAGAAAAGAACATTGTGGTCAAGAAGTAAAGAATTGAGGAAAGAATTTGGAGAGATATGAAGAAGAAATAAAACGAACATGGGTCGTATTGGGGTCAATGGGATGGCCATTAGCATTGGCCGCCCTGAATAAATTAAGGTAAAACGTCAGACATGGCTGCTCTGTCCTGATAATTTATGTTTGGAACGTTTTACATAAGAACTACCCATGAAAGAGGTTAACTCATAATGATCCATAGCCACTTGCAGCAATGGATTATATTAAAAGAATATGATTCATATTATAATAGTAGTAATTTAATAGGAAATAGTTTCCTATGGGCTACAACAATCCAAGTCAACTAAAAGATTTGTTAAAAATGGTAGAGGATCGTGATTTCAAAGAAGAAGAAAAAACCATTCCCACTCTTTCTCGATAGGAACTAACATAAGAATGGGTATACGTATGACATGTTTGAATTCTTACATACTATCAATTTTCTAATAAACTTTTATCTTAAAATCAATTAACAGTCATATTTACCTCCTCTATTTCTTTATAAGAGAGAATTATGGGAGTGAAAGGTTTAAATCCAAAAGGAGTGCTTTTAAATTGGCTAAAGATGTCAAAAGAGGTGGGAAAAGTACTCCACTTGATGATCCACTTGAGCCACTTGATGAATAAATTTTTATTATATATAGGATATTTGTTAATGAATTATATATATAAAAAAAAATTATGTTTAAAATTAGTATAGTTTCTGTACATTTTGTTGCATTTTTTGAAATAATATTATTCCAAGTTGAGATTTGACTTTAAACTAAACAACAAATTTTATTTTTATTTTAAAAAATTTTACTTTTGTTAATTATTACTTATTTTGCAACTAGATTCAGTGATTCTTTGACTAAAGCAATCATAATTGAAGAGAATTCTTCTTCCAAATATCATCTTTTTCCCGCAAGAATATTGGAATTTTTGTAGAATGATCGAAACTTAAACGATTTTTTTTCTAGAAAAATGTTTTAACCTTTGACTATCATCACAAATTTTTTTCAAATTATTCTTTCATTTCTTCTTCTTGTTTCAGTTCCACCCTCCTACGTAATCAAAAGATTTAGAGCTCCTCTCATTGTTGTGATGAGAGCGAGATTGGAAGAAGCCATGAGAGATTTTAGATAATTGAGAAAAGGAAGAACAAATTTAAACAAAATTGAGAAGGATTATAAAGTATAAACGATATTTGAAAACCCATGTCAAATAAAATAATAATATGAGCTTTTTTTTTATTGTTGATAATAATATGGAGGTAAAAGAATCAAATATTTAATCTTAAAGTAAAAAATGTAAATTTTATGCCAATCGAGAGTAACATTATTTTTTTTTTTATCATGTCACATCATTCTAAGTACCAATGTTACTTTTGAATTTTTAAAAAATAATTGGCAAAATTATAATATATCGAAAATTCTATAAGAGAAGTGTTGATATGTACCTCAAAAGAGGCGAGACAGAGAGATGAAATGAATCTGAACACCATTCTTTATGGCACTAAATACAAAAGAGTCGAGCGTTGCGTTACAGTCTTGTAGAGATCCAATCACCCCAAGAAACACAGCCCCCACCTCCTCCTCCTATCACTCAAAAGAATAGTCAATACTGTTTACACTGTACAAAGAAATGATTTTACAACACACAGTGCTCTCTGCTGAACAGAATCAAAGTTTTTGGCTTCTTTCTTTCTTTCAGGGAGGACTTTGTTGACTCTCACACTTCAAAAGAGCCGATCTTTGAGACCTCAAGTAACCTTGCCTGTTATAAAGAATGTCAATGTAACTTCGCAGCCTGTATCGGTCCGAATTTGTAAGTGAAAATGGTGGATTTAGAATGAGAGATGGTGCTTCCACGAGAAGGAAAACCAGTAATTGTGCAGCTTTTGAATACAAGGCAGCTGCACTTTCCATTTCACCCATGAGCTCCTCAACCTGTGCCAATCGATGCATTACATCCAGAAATCAGTCAAAAGATGTTATCGGCATTGCATCCTCAACTGTTACTAACAAAGGAACACAATGATGGTATCATAATAGGAATGCTTTCTGATATTCTATAGACTAAACAGCAAAACTGTTGATTAAAAATTCATAGAGATTAGGACTATGAGTACTCACGCCTCCATGCCTCCCAAAAGCTAGAGCTGATTGAAACACTGTCTCTATTGCATCTGGCATTTCTGTGTTACCTATAATAATTGGTAACAAAACAAAGTGAGCTTTCTTGACTCTCGTGATATGCTTGCAATACTAAGATCAATAACAATTCATAGTAGATGAGGACAAATTGAGTCTCTGTTATGCAGCTGACAGAAGAACAGAAAAATGTGCATAAGATCTGCACTGTTGCATTCCAATCAATTCTAGGACACATTGCACTCTTGCATTGCGTTGTTTATTTATTGTTGGAGTGTTTGTATTGGGTTGAGATTGGGTGGGGTGGTTTGTGGTTGAGTTTTGGGGTTCAGTAGCTTGGTGTTTTATTTCAAGTTTAGATCAGCTAAATCCAAGGCTGGCAAATGAAGTACAATCCTAGCAGACCCTTTCAGTATTAGTGGAAAAAATTCACAGTAAAAAACTTACCGGGCTCAACAACCTTGGCAAGTTCTTCAGCATATTCAACTTCCCGAAGAAACTCCCTCTCAACTTGAGAAGAGATGTCCAATGGCTGATGTGGACTAACAATAAGACGAGATTCCTTTCCAAGAGGACTTCCTTGCTTCTTGCTAAGGCTTCTCCTAAATTCTGCAGACCCTTGGCCTGGACTTCCTTCTAAAGCTGAAGCAGCCTGAGTATGGCATATGTCCAAAGCTTTTTTCCATATTGCAAGAATAACAAGCTGAATTGAGAATGCTTCAAGCTGTCTACCTGCAGTGATCTTTTTAAAGAAATAAGATCCTGTAAGATTCTTATGTCATATGTAGTACTTTTAATTATATTTTGGTATTGCATGATACAACGTGACAGTCCAAATATAGGCACATCCAAGAAAGAAAAAAATGTAGGGGGCATTTAGAGCTAGTTTGTGTCTGGGGTGTAGATTATTTTAGTTCAGATTATAATAGTATATATTTGAGATGCAAACTATTTTAGTTTGAGAATGAAATAGTAAACATTGTAACAAAGAATTAAAACATGATGAAGGTAAAATAGTAAAAACTGTAACAAATGTTAAATATTGTAGCAAACGGAGAGTTTAGAAATAGGGTTAACTGTAGCTAATCGAGAGTAAAAAATAGTGTTTATTGTAGCAAGAAGTGGTAATTATAGTCCTGAATAATCCTGGCTCCAAACATGCCTGTATATTTGAATACTAATCCAACAATAATGCAACAATAATATAAGTACTAAGCTTCTATCGAGTAGGAAACAGGATAATACTTTACTATTTTCTTAGCTATTAAATTCAATTACTCATCCGTGGAACTGTGAGAATGAAAGAGAGAGGATTTTGCATAGCAAACAGAAACATATGAGGAAATCTATTAAACAACTGGGAGGAACGTGATAATTTGCAACAATTTTGTGCATTGGATTGCGTCCTCCAGTCTTAAGAAGGGGACTGGAAAATAAAGTAGTTTGTTCTCGATGAGAGAGAGACCAAATATAAATGGAATAACCTTTCACTCAATTCTTTAATCATATCGCTCTTAGTATATTTCATAAATTATAACATGGTACATATAGGGTATTGCTTACTCCAGTCCTAAGTCTTGACCAGGAAACTGAAAAGTGAAGTCTGGCTCCAAAAGATGCGTCCTCTATGAGAGAAAGGCAATGTACATCTACGTAACCTTTCCACTCCACTCTTTGTAAGTAATATATCTCAGACAGTTATTTCTTATTAAAAAAATAAATACATGTCTCAGGTAGCATATATCTTAATTTCTCTCCCCACCGCATCTAAACAGAAAAGACAAGCATCTCTCAAGACTTCACAATGGTAAAAGGAACAATTTAGTTGCTGCAAGTAGAAATCAACTTACCTTTTCTTTCACTAATTCTGTAATGGTGGATGCAGACTGCTGCAATGACTTGACCCTTGCCCTGCAATTTGCAGATGGCTGTTCCAAAGTATCTTCTATATCCATTGACCCCGGAGCAGAACTTTGACTCCCCAAGCTTCCCATTCGGTAACTACTAGTGGTAGTAGTGGCTCTGCCAATGATGGGCATTGGTGCAGTTAATGCAGTACCTAAACTTATTGATGTTTGTGGAGGACTCTGTGATTTGTGAGAAGGGATTGGCCTAGAAGCACTTGCCAAGGTTGATGAGGGGTCATCAATGGGGGGTCCAGATACGATAACATAATCTTGATCGATTGACTCCAGTGAATCCACGACTGTGATTCAGGAAATAGAATTTAAAAGGAGAAAATATATATTAAGAAATTCTGGATCTAGACAAATAAATCCCAAAAAAATGATGAGAAACAATATACTTCTTACCTCTAGGGCGATTGTTCACTGATCGTGGGTTCACAGATCTTAACACACTGTTCAAACTTCTATCAGAGTGTACATCTCTTTCCAACTGAACACGTGTATCTGAAATCAGAGTAGCACTTTCCATTTTATCTGGAACGCTACTGTGCCTGGAAGTACCTCTGGTCCCTCTATCAACTTTTTTATCAGGAGAAAATCCATAAGTAGACTTCGTTGACGACATCCTCCTTAAGGAGGGACTCCCTTCAGGACCACTAGAGTCATCATCTAGAGAGAAAGGTAGATATTCATCTTGTGAATTTTCCTCCATTTTACTAGCAGGATCAGATTCTGAAAAAGGAAATTCATCCAGTAATCTCGATGACCTCTTACTTCTGTAAGGATATGGATTTAAATTCTATTATTTTGATAACATAAACATAGATTGAAAAAAACGAAGATCTTTGTTTACTTACCTCAACGATTCATCAGCTTGATTAGCACACAGGAAAGGGTGTTTAAAAAATTCTTCAAATGTCAATCGTTCCACTACATATAAAATGACAATGAACAGAATAGAACTAAATGAGAAGAAATCCTATAAAGTTAGTAGGACTTTAGCAACGTATAGATATGTTGATGTAACACAAAATGTAAGAATTCAATTCCATCAAATCAGTGTACAAATGAATAAGAATTACACTCACACAACTGGTTTTAAAAGAAGATTGCACATTTCCTTTCCATATAACATAAGTCAAGAAATGTCTGCTAGAGCTACTAAAAAGCAGGTAACGAGAAGGAATTGCAGCCAACAAAATAGGGAGAATTCTGGCAAGCAAATTGAGAAAATTCAGGAAAAGTGAATAATATTCACGTCATACTCTATTTCATTTGTATGGAAAGACAGATATTTCATCACACTGCAACATGCATTTTCTCTTCAGACAGCAAAACCCTAAAAAGAAAAAAGGTCGTAGAGTTATGTTTTCGAAAAAGTTCTATACCTGGATTACGACGCAGCAATTTCCTGCACAGATCCTTGCAGTCATTACTCAAGTCATTAATATCCAAAGGGAAATGTAATTCGTTTGATTTGACAATGTTCTGAAGCAACTGCCAAATTCATAACAAAAATATAGTATGAGATGGTACTCGGAAATAATGAAGACTCTAGGCATGCAGAAAAAGAGAACATAAAAAGAATCATACCTGTATTTGGTTGTTGCCTGTGAATGGAGTTCTTCCTGTTACAAGCTGGAATAATATAGCACCAACGCTCCAGAGATCTGCCTGCGTATGCAGTTGACGGTTAATAGAATGAAATTTGATTACCTATAACGACACTTCTTTTCTTTTCTTTTGTTAGAAAATATATAACAAATTCATACAAGAATGCAAATGCAAGGGCATTACCTTGGCATCGTACTTCTGAAGTTGCATGATCTCTGGAGCCATGTAAAGTGGTGAGCCACACAAGGTTTCTGCAAGTCCTCTAGGTTGCAGAGATCTACAAAAGAAATTCAAGAGCATAGGGTTCAGATGATAGAATTATGGTACGATCATCTGACATGGACATGATAAATTTCAATGAGCAATCACAAACTTAAATACCAACATTATTTAAAGCAAAAAACTTTATCTTGATGACAAGTGAAGTACTTCTCCGGTGAGACTGATAACAGATATTCACAATTATCTTTCTCTTGCTCTTCTGGATGTTAATACGAGCAGAGCAGTACAAAAAATATGACAGTTCCATTTCACAGAGAGAAAATAAAAATTAAATAAATTTGTAGGGGGTAAATGGGGGGAGAATCTACTCTACCTTGCAAATCCAAAATCAGCAATCTTCAAAACCGAATGCTCTTCACTTGTAGAAAGCAGGAGATTCTGCCCCCCAACAAAAAGAAATTGAGGCATGTCAACAATGAAACAATTAAAAAGCATGCACACCCATCATAAATCTTACGTGCTGAATATTTATTAAAAAATAAAATAATGACACGTAGGGATTGAACATTTGGCCAAAATAAACACTTGTTCTTTTATTCAGATGGAAAAAACCCCCGGGAATTCCACAAGTCTAGCTTCCCATTGTTATCTTGCTATGATATGCATAAGCTCAATACAACTTTAAAATGAAGTTTACTCATGTCTTACCTGTGGTTTAAGATCTCTGTGTATAAGATTATTGTCACGAAGAATTTTTAAGCCAGCCGCTGCCATTCGCAAGAATATCTATTATCAATACTTCAAGGAATCCGCAAAAATCCCACCACCCATCCCAAACCCCAACAACAACGACAACAAAAATAGGGGGGTTTAAGCGTACCAAGCTGCTGCAAGAAGTGCTTAGCAATGGCTTCAGGGATTCTTCCATGACGCTGCTGAATATAAAAAGAAAGGTCCCCACCTCTGCAGTACTCCAGTACCAGATGTATCTTCCCAGGAACCTGAATGGAGATAACTCTCTTAATGAAATGCGAAAGAATACAATAAATTTCTCTCAAGCCTTCTCTTTCAGCTGATGAAGATTGTGAAGGGCTCAAAAATCACCAATTCCTACGACCTCCACTCCAAATCCTCCCGCAGATAACAAATTACAAAATAAAACCACAATGTTCCAGGTAAGATTGCATGAACTGGTGCAACGGATTTCCGTGAAGCGGAAAATAAATAATACTAATTCCCTATAAGTGATGACACACATTGGACCGTCCAGACCTTATCCAACACCAAATCAGGTCAGCCAAGAAACTGCTCCGTATCCCACCTATAAAGCGAGGAAGCTGAACAGCTTGAAAAAAATAATCATTTCCCTCCTACTCCATATTATTATATTTAGCATGCAAGATCTATTGCATACTGCAAAGATTCATAAATAACAGTGTAATTAGCAACTTTCCCAAAATTCTTATCGACCACCTGCCTTCCACATCAGGGGTTAATCAAATTGGAACCCCAAACATGAACAACCCTTCTCAATGCAACGTGCTCGGAAGCATATAACTTCAACAAAAACAAAACACAATCTTGTAAAAACTTGTTTCTTATCCTTGAAATGTTATCTAAAGCTTCTCTAAAAGCACACAAATTCGAGAAAAAAAATGCAGAGTAAAACATAAACTTTTCAACACCATCTAAATGTTTTCTAAGCATCCACAAAGAGAACTTGAAGAGCTAAATACTGACCTCAATAATATCGAACAATCGGATGATATTAGGATGATTAATCCTCTTCAAGATAAAGATCTCGGACATAAGACTATCCTGCAATTTCTTACTGAGGCGGCTCATGGAAATTTCCTTGATCGCGACCTCCGTTCCATGAACTCGATGCCTCGCATGCCAGACAACCGAGAATGAACCAGACCCAATTTGCCGACCAACCAAATAGTCCGCCACCACCCGAGTTCTCCCTGTAGAATGAGCCATACGGTGAAGCCCTAGCAGATTGAAATCACAAGACTCGAAACCGGAATAAAAACTCCTCCTCCTCCGCCCAACCACCAAAGTTGCAGGTTGAAGATGAAAATTGAAGAACCGTGCACGGATTTCCAAATGGATCAAATCAAATTCGTAGTTTGAACTTTGAAAGGAAACGTGGAGCTAGAGCGATATAGAGAGAGAGAGAGAGGAGGGGAGGGGGGGGGGGGGGGGGGGGGGTTGGTTGATGATGGATGGCTTTGTTTAAAGCATAAACAGAGTAATTGATGATTAACTTGACGTGTAATAATAATACATTTTTCCTTCTTTTTATTTAATCGCCGATCACGACACTAATGATCACCGAGTTCTTCGATTTGATGGCGCCCTTTTAGTTTTTTTTTTTTTTTTTTTTTTTTAATTTATCGATTTAACTGAAACAACATAAGTTTAGATTATTATTCATTGTTAGATTATATTAGATTAGATGAAACAACGGGCATAACGGCAGTTATATTCTACACCCACCTCCACCCTTTCCTTCCTCTCTTCTCCCAATCCAACGCCATCCACACTCTTCAAACAATCTCGTTCGTTGGCTTCCGCATTTTTCTTCTTTTTTTTTCTCCTATTTTTCCAGAATTCAAACTTTCCTAACGTCAATTAAGACTAAAAATTGTTTTTTTTTTTTATTGTTCTGAGTTGAAATATCTCTATCTAAAGAAAGAAAAGTAAAGTAAATTCTGATTTTGACCACAATTTCAAATTAAAGTATATTATATGCCTACCGTTATATATATATATATACAATATATCTTTTTCAATTCAATTTTAATTTAAAGAATTTTGGTTTGTTACATAGAATCTAAGAAACAAAAATTTTAAAACTCAATATGAATCACACTCTTATTTATTTAGAATTAATTTTGATGATATGAAAATTGTATCTAAAACAATAAAATTGAATATTAAACTGATTAAAAAAAATATGTTTAAAGTAATTTTAAAATAACATACAGATTTGGATGCATTGAGGATAATCTCACATATTTATTTAAAAACTCGAATTCAGAAGTCAAAAGCGTCTGGGTGGTGTAGTTGGTTATCACGCTAGTCTCACACACTAGAGGTCCCCGGTTCGAACCCGGGCTCAGACATTGTTGTTTTATCCTTTTGTTTTTCGCGCGCGAGTGTCTTTCTTGGTTAAACGCTACCAATTTCTTAACCTGGTGGGTTTCATTTGGTAAAGGAAGGGAAAACTCCAATTTCTTCACCTCTCTCTTTTTATTGCACAGTCCAAACTATAATTGTCTTCTCAATTGGTTCAACGATTTTCTTTCTTCTTATTTGGGAGCTTGCTTTCCTTTTAGGGTTTACGACGCTCTCAATTGCAGCTCAGAATCAGATCGTTTCATCAATTCCCTAATTTGAGATAGCCATCCATGGATTGGGGCAACGTTACTGCCGAGGATCTCATCGATGCGCTTCGAGAAGTCGATTGGTCATCGCCTCCTCGCCCTATCTCCGAGTTCTTCTCCAGGTTCACCATCCCCCGATCTTCCGCCAAGTGGAACAGCCGTCTCAAGTGCAATCTCTATTAGTACGATCACTCTCTCCTTCAATTCTTTCGAGCTAACTACATATCTTTTTGTATATATGTGTAGTTTTTGGCATGAACTTCTCCTGAGAGCCATGATTGTTTGAGTTAGTCTGATTAAACTGTTACAAGGTTCTTTTGATGGTAACGTCTTACATAACATATCGGTTTAGTTCGCTTTTCACGAATCAAGTCTGCACGGAATTATATGCTCTGAAAGTGAAATGGAATATGATTACACAATCTCCTACGTGTAAAGGGAAAATCAAGTTGTATGGCTGACGTCTTCGGTTCATCTGTTTGAGTTTGTGAATTTGCTTATTAGTCAAAGACGCTGAAATCTATATTTGCGTTGCTTACTCTATTTTTCTTTCAGTTTTCCTCGGAAATCATGTTATGATGTGTGCCAATACTTAGTTTAGGCGATCATACTGAAATTTATATCACATCATTTCATTTGTAAACTGATTGCGATTATGTGCTTTGTTCACCCTACTAATTTTGAATTTTAATTTCTTGCACTCGCAGTTACCGAACCAACTATTTCATTATGATCGTTTTCATTCTTGGTGAGAAAACTGTCTTATATCTGCATGTATGTGTACATTTATTTATATGTGAGTACATCTTTTTCTCAAGTGTGGATTGTTGATCACAGCCCTGGGTTTTCTACGAAGGCCACTTGCTATTGTAGCTGCTTTTCTCACAGCACTCAGCATCGCTTTTCTAAACGACAGGTGAGCTGATAGCCTCATACAGACACAGTGGTCGGCAATTAATATCATCAGCCTTTCTTGTGATGGGAATGTCGTTTATTCTCTGGCTTCAAGTTTCCTTGCACACGGAATTTTCATCTTTATTCTTTTTGTGTCATTTTCATCAAAATACTTTGGTAAACTGATCATGGTTTCTCATAAAGTCCTTCCTGCAACTAACGTAAAGTTTAAATAAAATAGTTACTCGAAAAATGTACTTCAATGACATTCTAACCATACATTTTGTTAATTGCTTAATTATTTTATTTCCACAATATGTCTGAACATTGATCTCCCTTGTGAAATATCAAGATAAATTATTGTTTCTCATGCCTTTACATTTATTTCGAAATTGGAATTTCTGGTTCAGTCATTTGTTGGTTAATCCAGCAACAAATTCAAGCTTGAAAGAAATGCACCAATAAATTCATGTTCTTATTGATAACCTCAACTTATGAATGCAAATTTCAGAGGTCTTGATGACACCGTTAACTAGATCAGCAAGATTGTAGGTACAAAATTTTTGCTAGTGTATTATTATGCGCTTTGTATCTGTTGATCAAGGAGTCATGTGTTGAAATGTAGATAATGTAATGACGTGCATGGATCCTTTGTTTTAATTCTTTGTGAAATTGTCATGATTGTTATGTATTGTTTAATAATTTTTTTTTACCATAGTTTTGCAGGCACATTCAGTGAAAAGGTGACCAGAACTGTTAGACAATTCTCTCCACACATGGCTGCAAAGATGAGACCTCCTCTTACGTATGCATCCTCATCAATTTACATGAATACCATTAGTCATCACTTTTGATCTCATATTTGTTAAATAATCTTTCAGGCCTGTTATCCGTGGACGTCCATCAGCTAAAAGAGCAATATACATATGCGGACGTCCTCGATGGGTTTTTGTCTTGGTGTTCTCCTCTGGTAAATATACTTTTTATCTATGTTTAAGTATTTATATCATCTCGGAGTTCATATTTCGATCAGACTTTTTATGTTATTTTGAACTTGAACTTTAACATTATATATCTTTTATGCATACATTTTCTGATCTTTTTCCCCATTTGATGTAGTGAGTTTCCTATTCTGGTTCATTTCTTGTGGTCTCTTGACCGTACTTTGGTCACTTTCATTTGGACTTCTCGGTATGCTAGCTTCATATTTAAGTATTTATATCATCTAAGTCTTCATGGTTGATTTCTAACACCCCCCCCCCCCCCCCCAAAACAAATTTCTCAGCAACGTTGCTTCATGCAAGCTTCAGAACACCTAATTTGAAAGCACGTTTAAACACATTTCGTGAGGAATTCCGTGCTGTTTGGCGCAATTATAGTGAACTGTAGTTACCTGGACTTTGTAGAACGTGAGTATATTCTGCCTTCATTTTTATATCTGTGATTTTGGTGTACTACCTTTGTTCTTTTGTTGCTTCTAATGCATCTCCAAGGGCATGTGTTATTAAATTTTATTTTGTTAATTTCTACAAGGAATGTTTTTGGTTTCTTGTATGTAGGGGGGTTGGGAGTTTGAACGTTGGGAAGTCTAGGGTGCACTTGCTGGTTATATGAAAATTGAAAATTAAAAACAAGGGGTTCAATGGAATTGGAAAAAAAAATTATATTCTATGTTCCAAGTGCTTCTGAATACCCTTTGTACGGTTAACAGAAATTGAATCTCAATTTTAAGAAGTTGTTCAAAATGTGTTTAGTGATAAATTTATAAGCAATAAAAATAATTGTATTTGCCAATTTGAATAAAACTCGTCTGATTAGAGCATATATTTTTTAGCAAAAGATCAAGAGGATTGAATCTTCATCCCACATGTTGAACTCATAATTATAGTTATAGGCTAAGTATCTAGCTGAATCTCAAATACTATTAATTAATATTATTATCATAATAAAACATAAATGTTGACATGTTGTAAAATAACGATATTGGTATAATTTATGATATGTTATGTTATGTAACACGTGTTTAATTGTAACAAAGATGAAATAAGTTTATAGCATTAAATAGTTATTCCTAAACTGAATTTAGAAGATCAATTTTCTTTTGGGTAAAATTCTGCTTTTTGGAATTTCAAATGTGAAGGATTTCTACTGTTTGTATTACGGAATCCAAAAATGATTTTTGAAACAAATACTAAATATGCGTCTGTATCTTTAGGTCCAAGAACTGTCCATTTGTGAGATGCGATCTTCATTATAGAGTGGCCCTTAATTATGTTAGAACTGGAATGTGTTACCTTTATTATCTTCTTTCTTTTGTGAGGCTGTATCTAATTGTTAGGCTACTTATTAAAAAATGTTATGGGTAGCTGTATTTGCTAAAAAGAAGCTTGAGTTTGAATGTGTTAATATCCCAATTAGTTTTTGCAGTAATATATTTAATTGTTTGAATCTATCATACTCAAACAGTCAAACTTCATACCAAAGTTTTGATATACACGTTGCATACAACTTTCCCACCTCTTAGTTGGGGGATTGATAATTTATGAAGCTCGAGTAAGCTTTCATCTAAAGAAAGAGCTATCTATAAATTTCCACCCATACTTTTCACTTCTACTTGAATTGTATGTGGACGAATGACCAGTAAAATTTGCTTATGGATCTTCATTATTGATTATTATACTTGCATATGAATTTGGTAATCTACAGTGAGCAAAATGCTGTGATTAAAGACTGTATGTGACTTGACCATTTATCTGAGATCTCACCTTGTCCTCCAACAATGTATTCCCCATAATGTTTTGTACAACTTAATAACGTGATTCCAACTTGAACATAGTTCATCAGTCAAGTTTCATAAATATATATAGATCAACAATGTATTCTGCTGTTTCTTCTAATATTCATTTTGGATTATATTGCTTTTGCTGGTACTAAGATTGGTATTATCAATTTTTCTGTACAGGCGTCCTCTGTTAATTAAGGTGTTCATACTGTAAATCTGTGCTTCACCTGATTGCTACGCTGCTGTCTCTAAGAACAATTTGCTGGGATGGAAGAAAGTCTCAAGTGACGACTGCCAAAATATGCCAGATTTTGCAACTTATGTAAATTGTGGCTCGTGTTTCTGGGGATGTAATTGTTTCATTTGTTATCTGTATTGTGAAAAGACTAAGAATTAGATACAGTGGAAGATTTTCAGTGAAGCAGCAGAGTGAATATTCTTAGAATACACAACATGACCCATTTTAGTTATGAATTTTGTTACTTTCTTATTTCTTCACTAAAAAGTAAAAGAACAGTTCATTTCATGAGCAAATTATGGTCGAATAACTATAACATATGTACCTTTACATGCAACCCCATTTCCATTTCTTGTGATTCAAGTTCAAGGACCTTTAAGCTTCTAAAACTCTAAAACTGTCGATGGAATTATATTTCATTGGGTAGTTCCTCCTTTGATCTCCCATCGTGCTAAGGTACAACTACATCCTGCATACTTGATATTTTGTTTGCGTATTTCTCGAGATTGCTATTTGCATTTTGTCTCTTGCAGAAAGGCCCTTCCAATAGTTGACAACGGCTGGCTTAACGGAGACCAGGTATCTAGTAATATCTTTAGTTTCGTTTCTTTAAAAAAATTTGAAGTTTCAAAAAGCAGATTTTAAGAAATTCACTATGTTTCCTACTGCATGACTGCTGCAGGGTCTCTCTTATTATTTTTTCTCTCTTAACTTTAGTCATTTGTCGCCCATTGGGAAAAAATGAAAATTTCTCATGGCTGAAAGGTCCAAAGCTTCAATTATCGTTACTTTTTAATTAAAAGGATCTGGATTGAAACCATGACACTTGTTCTCCAATGTATGGAAGAAGGTTATTCCATTACCTTTATACCGAAAGCTAGGGAGTGAATATTTTAAGTAAAAGCTATATCCTTTTAATCCCGAGGCTGTCACACTCGCACTAAAAATATGGTCTTAGTTACCTACCTTAGATTGAAGAATACAATAATTAGTTTTAGTAGCTGGCATCTATGGAATGCTGTTTGAACTTTTAACCGTATAATGTTCAGATTTTAAGAATTTGTATTATTCAAAGAGTTGCTTTTCTTTTCTTTTTTTCTTGGTTTCCTTTTGCGTTACGACATTGCCTGTCTGTCGTTTTTCAATTGTGCTTCATAAACAAAAACTGTGCATCGAGGTCCACCTTGATGCTGAGAAGTAGCCACGTGATTCGTTCATTCAAGTCTCAAAGTCTTTGTTTTGTGAGTTGGCTCATTCTTGCATTCTAGTGTGGTCAGGAAAGTTTTATGCTTTCTTGGCTTTATCCTCAACTGGAGCTCCATTTTCTTTTATCAACTATTCTCATGGTATTGAATAATTAAAAATATATCTTTTCTCCCATTAACTTTGGAGGGAAAGAAAGTACTAAAAGTGTGGCGAACTTTTAAAACAAAATTCTTGTCTAAATAGGCAAACTCTTGTCTATTTCCCACTCTTCAAATGTGTTTTTCCTTTACCTCCTTGGTAAAGGTGAGAGTTTATGATAGTCAAAACAAAACTAAGAGCATAGGAAAATCTCTTGAAGTTTTTACTAGGTGCCCAAATTGTAGCAATCGTTGCCAATGAGGAGCAGACAGTGATTTCATTTGATTTGGTTTAATAACTTGAAAAATATAATACAATAAAAGAATATCTTCTTTTCTACTTCCAAGCCAAGTATCAATGGCAAGTTGATTAAGCGTTTGCTTTCAAGAAATCCATCCCGTAAACTTATTAAAAGCTAAAACCATTACAAAATTCCATTATTTTTAATATCAGAAGTTCTTCCTTCTTCTAGACTTAGACTTCTTTTAGCAGATGGAAAGGATATCCAAGCAGAAGAAGCAGAGCTAAATGGGTGTCACACACGCTGAAGCAACAACCTTTTTTTATTGTTGTTGTTGCTGCTTTTCCAATTAATTAATACATCGAAGAAACCAACCAATTTGGCCATATTTATCTAGTCTAGTTTTAAATTTTTAGCAAAATTTGAAATTTCTGTCTAAATTCTACTCTCCTGTTTTTATTTATTTTTAAAATAAAAGTTCACAATGATAACAAATTTATAGATCCTTGCTGTAAATAAATCCCTGTTTTTTTTTTATTCACTTCAAATAATGATGCTTAAAAAGCTTTCCAGCAAAGAACAAAATGGAAAGGGGATTTTTGCAATGAATCTTCCCTATCTGAATAATTCTTTCCATCCATAAAGTCATGTTATTATGAGTGAAAAAAATAAGAGTTTTTTGGGTCAAGTCTCCTCCAAGGGTGTAAAGTACCATAAAAAAGTAAGTTCCCATTTGCAAGCTGTATGTGTGGTTGTTTTTCTATTACTATTATTATTATTAAAATATATAGTAATAATACCTACATCAAAATTTCAAATTTAAGTAATAATTACTACCATTTAGCCTATGATCTTACTAAAAAAGATATTGGTGTTTAATACATATTTATGTTTAGAATATTCCCATCAAGAATCCATAAGCAACATTTATAGAAGAATCAACTTAAATTCGCAAGCTCTATGATTCGATATCCTATTCATAAAACGTTTGCTATCCTTTTACTCCAACCAAATCATAAATAAGAATCCCAAAAAGAAAAAATATTTATAAAAATTGTAACGTTTACATATCACACTAACTAAAAGATGAACACTACCATTTGTTCTATCAACAATTTGTAGTTATGTGTGTAAAAGATTCTAACCTCGGGTGAGAGTATATTAATATAATTGAATCGATTGAACATATACTTAGTTGAAATACTCAAATTTGTTATCTCGATCGGAAATATATGTTATAATCAATTGAGTTATACCTCAATTAGTGACAACAAACAAAGTTTGAACAGGCTGGGCCATGTTAATTTCAGCCTCTTTGAGCTAAAGCCCATGTTCTCTCTCTTTTTGAGCGGACAGCATCCGTTTCTATTTACTCCCTCTTTCTCCCTTTTTATAAACAGCACAGATTCCTTCTTTATTTCTTCCCTCATTCCTATTTCCATTTGATTCATTTAAACCTTCTATTTGTAATGAGCAGCAATAGCAATAAACCCATCTTCACAGTTGTGTCAACACCATCACTATGAAACACTCAAAACCAAAACTTAAACAACCAAGCCTATGGACAAGAATTACTCAAATTGGGCACAGGCTGTAGCCACTGCTTGGTGTTTCATGATGCTGTTAGGCCTTTTGTGTTGTTGTCTAAGCACCAATCCTCGCCACCACGATGACTCCTCCGCCGCTAATTCTAGCTGCACTTGCGACGGCGGTTATGCAGGTGTTTGATTCTACCATATGGATATAGATACAGAAATAGATATGTTTTTCTTTTTCAGTTTCATATCTGATTCTTTTGTTTTGGTTTTGCTGTGATCGGGAGTTTTGGTTTGTTGATTATTATTATCTATTGTAAATAGAAACTGGAATTCAGAGTGTTTTTTTTTCTTTTTTCCTTTGTTTTTCCTCTTAATGGCCACACCATCATCAGTATAGAATTGCTTCAAATCAATTGATTGATTCTATTTTATGTAAAGAGTACCGTAATCAATTCGATTTGATGGCCGGAACTGTTGGCCTTTGATTTGGGGAGTTTTGACACCTTTTGGAGCCAAAAGAACAGAGTGGCTCCGAGGAGGTGATCGGCCGCCATGGATTTTATTTTGTTTTCTTTTACTTTGAACTGAAAGCTGATTGATTTGGAACCAACCACTTGCACCCTCTAAGGCCTAAGTTTAATTTCCCTAAAATACTTCTATTTTACAAGTCTTGTGGTTGAAAAAACTTTACTACATAAAACATTTGATTTAGATTGATCATAACTCAAATTCAATACTCTATTGTTGATCAAATAGACACCGACGTTATGCCAAAAGCTATTAGAATATGTATGAACATATGCATTAAAGAGAGAGAGAAAAATAAATGTATGCTTACAAGAGCAATGTTTCAACTTTTATTACTATTTAAAAAAAAAAATAAAAAATTAACCACGTTTTTGTGTATGAATTTAGAGAATACTTTGGAAGTATTTAAATGGAGGGTTAGAATAGAGTTGATGAGTGATTTGTGGGGTTAAATATATAATATATTTGTGATATGCAAATAGACAAAATTGGGAGTGTCAAATGAACTTTTCAAAAAGAAAAGAAACAAAATACCTTTTTGTATCCGTTCTTAACTATTAAGTTATTTTTCTCACAATTTCATTATTAACTATTGCAAAGGCAAATTAACAAAAGATGTTTTGGCTAAGTATTATATTTCTTAGGAATATTTTGGATAACAAAAGGTTGAGTACAAAGTATTATTGTGTTTATATTCTTAATTAATTATTTGATTCAATTTTCTTTCCTTTTCGTAAGAATTAAATTTTAGGATATATGCACCTAAATGATTGTTTAATAATAAATAAAATAGGAAATGTATATATGGTAAGAAAAATGAGTGAGGAGAGAATTTATTAGTTTAGGAAGTAAAGAACAATCTTAATTAGTCACCATAATGTTTGAAGATCTTTTGGGTATATGAAATGCCAAAAGTGTATTCTTTCAATATCCAATCCAAATTGACATAAATAAATATAATCTGACATATCCCAAAATTCTATTTAATTAAGGGTTGAAATTTTATTATCCACACACTTTCTTTTATGTATTAAATGACTAATTTTAGTTTCTTTTTCTCCTAATTATCAATATTATACATAAGTTAATAGATAGTGATAGTGTTTTACTTACAGAGATTCAATTAGTAAAACACTAACAACTTTAAGATATAATATATACTTTGCATATGTATGATGGTATTTTTAATTAAACATTGGAAATTAAGATATATGCATGAATGTTTTGAATTAGTTTTAACGTTAAATCAAATAATAAAGAATAATAATAACTCAAAATTTATGAAATGAGAAATGGAAGCAATTAAATTTCTTTAACATGCATGCCTTCATTACATTGAAGCCACGAACTTGGCCTCCTTGGAAAAGTTATTTAAGAATAAAATGGAAGACATTAAGGGTTTAATTATGGAAACCCTTCAATAAATCAATTATGGGCTGACTGGTCGCCGGGTCAGAGGTGACATTCCCTGAAACCCAAGAAATTTCAACACAACAATGTCAACTAACCAAAACTTCAAACTGATTCCACTCGTTATAATTAATGACGACGGCCAAAGAAGATCAAACTTCAACACCTACCTAAACTTTACTTTCTTTCTTTTTTTCAAAACACCAAGTCTATTTTAATTTCACATATAAATTTGTGCTCTCATTTCTGAATCTTCAAACATTAACGATCCTTTTGGGTGTTTCAAATTTGGAGTAATTATAATGTCAACAATGAATAATTACTGTATTTGTTTTGGAGCCGGCCAGAAGAAGAAAAAGAGCAATAATAATAATCAAACAGATGGGCACAAAGGTGGCCGGAAATTCAGACCGCCGAGAGGACACGGAGGGAGAACGGGAGTTGGTGGTTCCGGTGCTGGAAATGGTAACTTGGCTGTTCTGACTGATCATCACGATGGTGGTGTCGCCATGGTGGCGACGCTTGGTTTTGCAGTTGCTGCAGCTGCGGTAGTTGATGTTGCGGAACACGGCGGAAGTTGTGGCGGTGGAGAGTGCGGTGGTGGTTGAGATTGTGCCGGTGCGGCCGTTCATTGAGATCCTCATAGCCTTCTTTTTATTGGCATATATATTATCGAGTATTTTGTATATAACAAGAACGATGTAAATTATTATTACTTTAATATCTTCATATTCAACACAAATTGAAAGTATACATAATTGGTTGTTCATCAGAATCCATTTTTTTATTTTTCTCAAATTCAATTTGAACTGCTTCTCTCGAACCAATTTATTTCATAATACCAATGGTTCATTTTTAGTGAGAATAAGCACATCAACAATTTTTTTATTACAAGGATGAAAATTTTAAATCAAAGACACCTGATCTAGTCTTATTAGGAATTTGTCACTTTGCATAGAAAATAGTTTTGAACTTTTGTGGTATATTTCAATATGGCTATTTATTTAATTTCCCTTGGACATTGATATTTTCATTGGGCTGGCCCATAATCGGAATTTGCTTCATTTTTCCCTTGGGTCATAATTGGGCTATAATACATTTTTGGGCTCATTATAACGGGCTGGAAAGTAATTGGGCTTTATTGAAACCTACCAATTTCAATGAGGTTAGGCCCAAAAAGTTGTTATTAACGTATGGTCCGGTTTGTTGGGAAGAAAAGGAAAGTGTTAACAAGAAAATAGCATTCCACATGTTAGTCATTTGAAAAAATTTGCAATACAAATTTAAAATACAATAAATAGATATTTGCAAAAACTCATAATACCCTTTAAATGGTAGTTACTTAATAAATTCTTAAAGCTAAAATAAAATATAATTACACTTTAACAAATTATGAAACATAATTATCTCTAACTAATAAAATTCAATACCCTCCATCCCCATAACTCCTGCAATCATCTCCATGTTCCATTATCCCTAGAAAAGTCTCTAATTTCAGTATTCAATCTTCATGTTACAGTTCCATTCCATATTCTTCAAGCAGGCTAACCCTAATTCTTTCCCCCTCCAACCAAACAAACACTAATCTCCATCCTCCCTTTTACAAGTTACAGAAACATCATTAGACGAGGAATAGGAAAGAAATGACTATAACCATAATACACCTTTATCTTCAAAATTGCAATATCCTTAAAGTTAAATGAGAGAAATTGAAAATGGATGACAACTATGGATAAAGATAGATATATATGGGAGTACATATAGTTTTCTTGTATGGATTTGCTGATAACATTCTTCCCTTAAACAAAGTATCACTATAAGAGCACCATTCAAACCCATAATTACAAGCCTCCATCATTGCCACAATTTCTAGACAATTACCTAAGGAAGAAATTGTTCTTAAAATCTGTGTCCATGAAGATTTTTAAAATGAGAAGGTCAGGGGTTGTGAAACTTTATAATTTTACGAAGCTCTTATATGAAATACAAGGTTGAAAAATGGAAATTACATTATAAACCAGCTTAATTATAAAGAAAAATGATTCTATACTGTGATGAAAACCTTCCCAAAAGAGCCTAATAGACTAAAACACTACATCATGATCAAATCTAATCAACTGGTTTTCTATATTTAATTATATATACACATATGCACATGACCAACGTTATTACGTTCTTCAAATTTATCTTAGCTGTATATTATGGGCAAAGATATTTTGTATAAAAATGGGATTGGTGTTATTTGAATTATAATGTAAGATTGGAAACTACAGGGTTTGAATTTGATGAGAGACACGTGGAGAAAGATCCAGATTTTAACATGAACATGCAGAGAAGGACAAACAAATAATTGGTTTGGTATATCTCTCTCATTAATATTAGCCACAAATTTAGTCTATCTAATGGTACACACAGCCACAAATAATCTCCTGCTCTCAAACCCAAAGCCAAAAGCACATGCTATTTTTAAAGCTAAATTGTTTTTGAGATCAAGACTAAATTGAAAATGACTTCCAATCTTTATATTTCATTTTCAAAATAATGAACCAAACCAAACCCTCTTAACACACATGTTGTTGTTATACCTATATGTATCTCTTCGTCTCGCTATTCTTGTTTTAAATAAATAAATAACAGAGATAATCCAAAAAACATAATTAGGATTCAAAGATAACCTATTTTCTAAGATATGAACAATGACAAGAATATTATTAGTGGAACATCTCGAGGAAAAGAAAACTGTTTCAATTTCTTTATTCTTTCAAAAACAAAAAAGTCTAACAGAGTGAAAAAAATATAAGGATTCGAAAGCTTTTGTCTTCTTGTTTTTCTTTTTTGTCCAAAGAAATAAGAGGTGAAGGAACAAATATTAGATTTTTTGTGGTCATTTTTTTTATGGAAGAAACAACGGTGGAAAAAGAATATTAAGAGTAGTTAGATAAAGAGAAAAGAAAAGAGAATAATATAGTAGTTAGAAAAAGAAAAAGAAGAAAGAAGAAAGAAGAAGAAGAAGAAAGAAGAAGAAGAAGAAATTATTGTTGTTATTATTATTGTTTCTGCGATGGGAGGGAAGTGAGAGGAAGAGGAGAGGTAGAAAGCAATGGTGTCAACCTCTTACCCAACCCCATGTTTCCAACATGTTCTCTTCTCTTTTTGTTTGAAACTCCACACAAAAACAAAAAGAATGTGATCTCTCATGTGACTCACTAAATGTGATACTTCTTTAGACAGACCACGGCTTATCAACACCTAGGGGTGTTCACAAGACTTGATGACCTTATGAAATCGATCAACTCTATTCTAACCAAATAGTTTCAAAAATATAATTATTGTGAAAAAGGAATAAGAGTATTAATTAGATAAGAGAAAATAAAAGAGTGAAAAATAAAGAAGAACAAAGTGCAATTAGAGTATAGTTATCCGTTCATTTTGGAGTTCAGTTGGTTCATGTTTGTTCATGAGTTTGACTAACAACTAATCTTTCAAATATCTTTACAATTGTAACCAAAAATAATTTATTATCTACCAACCAGTAGAAATATAGTTTTTTAGATGGAATTTATTAAAATTCTTCCAATTTTCAATAAAAGAAAAAGGTTGTATTAGAATAGAATAATTTTTTTTTAAAAAAAAAGCATTGAATAAGGAATAAAATGGTGCTTTCACAAGTTTTCTAAAAAAGAGATTAATTTTGATGAAAGGTTAAAACTTTTTTTAAAGTTAAAATAACAGTTTTCACAGATTATTTAATAGACTTATTCACCTAAAATAGGAATGGACTAAGGATAAGAATTTATAATCACATATAATAGTTCTATATTGGGTGAAATCGAAATAGGATTAGGTGATCATATAAGTTGTAATTATGAAAATATGATAGATTGATTCAAACAAATTTAAATAGATATTATGTTTACCTACACATTCCTACTATACTATTGATTCACCATGCATAATAGCGTTACTTGAAGCTCAAGCTATCATCCCAAACAATTGTCTTGCTCACTATATCGTTCGGATAGCAAATTTCCATTTGGTTTTTATGTCTCTTTTTCAATTTTGAAAAAAGTCTCGTGGTAGTTGGACTTCAATTATTCCGATCTCTCGAATTAGGGTTTTTGTAAACTTATTCATTATTCCTTTTCCTTCTTGAGGTGGACTGGCCTTTTATGAATTTATATATATAATATTAAGTAAAAAGTTGTAGAAGAAAAATTGGAAGAAGCAAGAGTTTCACGTTGAAAGGCAGGAGAAAGAGGTCAAATCTTGGGAGGCCCATTTGTCTTCTTCTCCAAACCTATCTTTTTTTCTGTTAGCCCTTTCTTTGGTTTGTTGCATCGTATAACTTTCACCCTTTAAATATCATCTCTATCCTCTCCATATTTCTCCTCACAGTTCACACTCAACAGTCACTGATCTCCAATGGATCCTTCTCGAGTTTTTACCAAGAATGCAAGGCGTATCGTCGTCAAGGTTCAAATTCTATCTTTTCTTTATTTTTTAAGAGTGATAAAGATTGTATATTAAAAGTTATAAATGTTTTTTTAAAAAAAAAAATATGAAAAAAGATATATATAAAATAAAATTCACTTTTAATTATCGTATTTATTTTAGTAGGGATGGACTAATTCATTCAAATCTTATAAGTAGTTGCACTTTTTAAGCCATGAATTTCTCGAGATCAGACTAGGCTTAATTCAATTCAAATTTCCACATTTTTCTCTACGCTCTTGTATTGTATATATAATAACAATATATAAATAACTTGTTCATAAAATCACATGATACTGCTCTTGGCTTCTCTCTAGTTTTCGTTTTCTCTTTTTCCCATTTTTTTTATTTTTTATTTTTGGTGGAGGGGAGGGGTTGTTTCCTCTCCTGGGTCGCCTCGTATGTCCCGAGTCGACCCGGTTCCAACTCGTTATTTTATTCTTCTTAAACATATATACTATCGATGGATTCAATTGATCCTACCAGAATTTTCATTAGAAAAGTGAAGCGTCTGGTCGTTAAGGTATAGTACATAATTATATATACATATATATATATCCATATTCTATATTCTATGTTTAATATATTATATACACACATATATTCTACATGTATCTTTCCTCTTTTATTATTAATGAATGAATGAATGAACGAATGAATAGGTTGGAACGGCCGTTGTTACTCGTGGAGATGGAAGGCTAGCATTGGGAAGACTTGGAGCTCTTTGTGAGCAGGTCATTATTTAAACTTTGATTTTGTTTTGAGATTAAGATTTTAAATTAACATTGAAAAAAAAAAGAAGATGAATTTGTATTGGGAATTAAACAGCTTAAGGAATTGAACTCTCGAGGGTACGAGGTTATTTTGGTAACATCAGGTGCTGTGGGTCTTGGTCGCCAAAGGCTCAGATATAGAAGATTGGCCAATAGCAGGTTTTTTCTCTCTTCCTTCCTTTTCCTTTCTTATCATTATCCTTCCCATCTGGACCAATCAATACCATCTTCACACCCTCTTCCTCTCTTAACTCATTACCTCACCCATTTGATCTCCCAAACTTCACCTATCCTTCTCACTTGTAATTTACTATTAAAATTGGATTTTGCTCATCTCCCATTCTTACCATTTTATAAGTATTCTAAATTATATATAACGGTAGTGATTTTGAAATTTTGTTTTTTAAAATCAAATTTGTCATATCAAGATTTACCTTATAATTATCACTTGATATTTGCTATTGCATTTTTGTCTTATGAAAGATGAAAGGCATGCTGTGGATTAGTTTTCAAAATGCAAGTGATTTTAATTGTTTCAAAATCATGTAACAAACACAGGAGATTTGTGATTTTGATATATTTTTGCTGTTGTTGAAACTGTGTGTTCTTTTGGGTTGTGTTCAGCTTTGCTGATCTTCAGAATCCACAAGGTGATTTTGATGGAAAGGCATGTGCAGCTGTTGGGCAGAGTAGTCTTATGGCTCTTTATGATACAATGTTTAGCCAGGTATAATATACAAATTAATTTGTTGATCTAAACTAAATCGACAACTTTATTGATACAAATTAATTAACACTCTATATATTTGTTAATTCCAATTTTGCAGCTTGATGTGACCTCTTCTCAACTTCTAGTGACAGATTCAGTTTTTAGTGATACTGGGTTTAGACAACAACTTTCTGAAACAGTTAATGCATTGTTAGATCTTAGGGTCATTCCCATTTTTAATGAAAATGATGCAGTTAGTACTAGGAAAACTCCATATGAGGATTCTTCTGGTATCTTCTGGGACAATGACAGTTTGGCAGGTCTATTAGCTTTAGAACTCAAAGCTGATCTTCTGGTGTTACTTAGTGATGTTGAAGGCTTGTATAGTGGCCCTCCAAGTGACCCAAATTCAAAGCTAATCCAGACTTTTGTTAAAGAGAAACATTTAGGCCAAATTACATTTGGGGCCAAATCCAGAGTTGGAAGAGGCGGTATGACTGCTAAAGTCAATGCTGCTGTTTATGCTTCTTGTGCTGGCATTCCTGTTGTCATTACCAGGTTTTCAATCCAATCCCATTCTTCTCAATTCACCCATTAATGTCCTTACTCTTCTCCTTGCTTTATCAATTTAAATTATTCACGTGCAGTGGTTTTGCCACTGATAACATAATAAAAGTACTCCAAGGTGAGATGAAAGGAACTCTCTTTCACAAAGATGCCCATTTGTGGACTTTGGTTAAAGAGGTTTCTGCAAGAGAGATGGCGATTTCTGCAAGGGAAAGTTCTAGACGGCTTCAGGTAATGAAAGGAGTAAATTTATGTTATATAAACACTTCTCTTACATGTGTTTGGTTTGGACTCATGTTTTGTTACTTATGTGTTATTTCAGGCTCTGAAATCTGAAGATAGGAGAAAGATATTGATGGATGTTGCTGATGCTCTTGAAGATAATGAAAATATGATTTTGGCTGAGAATTCTGCTGATATTAAAGCTGCAGAGGAGGCTGGATATGAGAAGCCTCTAATATCTCGTTTGGCTCTAAAGCCTGGAAAGGTACTCATTTTTCATCCATGTTTTCTTCTTTTGCCTATGAAAATAAGACTTATAGGCTTTTTTGTCTTACAGGTTAAGCTTCTTGCAAACTCTGTTCGTAAACTTGCAGACATGGAAGAACCAATTGGTCGCATTTTAAAAAGAAGCGAAGTAGGATTTATACTTAATTTATTGTAAACTTTTCTTACCACTATATTTGAATTTGTGATGCTCTCTACCATGGTTAATGATATCTTGTAATTGCATGCAGCTTGCTAGGGACCTTGTTTTAGAAAGTGTCTCATGTTCTTTGGGTGTTCTCCTTGTTGTTTTCGAGTCTCGGCCTGATGCTCTAGTGCAGGTAAGGAATATCTTTAAATCTTTATCTTGTTAGGACTACAATTGAAGCACATTTTGATTGCTTTACAGATAGCTTCGTTGGCAATACGAAGTGGAAATGGTCTACTTCTTAAAGGAGGAAAAGAAGCCAGACGATCAAATGCAGCTTTGCATAAGGTTCATTTTCGCCTGTTCATTTGAGATGTATTATTAGATTATTTCAGAGTCCCTCCCTGTTAATACACTGGTTTCTATTTCTGTTAGGTCATCACTTCAGCCATCCCCGATACTGTTGGCGAAAAACTTATTGGACTTGTAACATCAAGAGAAGAGATCCCTGATCTGCTCAAGGTGAAAAGAGAAAACAAGTCGATTATAGTTGATGTTGCTTGTTAGCAATGAAAGAATATTGATAGATTGTTTGTTCTTTTCTAATAACTTGTTGATGCAACAGCTTGATAATGTGATAGACCTTGTGATTCCAAGAGGAAGTAACAAGCTTGTGTCTCAGATTAAAGAGTCCACAAAGATTCCTGTTCTTGGCCATTCTGGTGAGAGACTAAGGCAGCAATATCAATGTCATATAATCTATCAGTGAAATAAAGTTTTTCTCTAACTTTTCTCCTACATAGATGGAATCTGTCATGTATATGTCGACAAATCGGCTGATATAGAGATGGCTAAGCGGATAGTTTCCGATGCAAAAGTAGACTATCCAGCGGCATGCAATGCAATGGTTTGTTTGTTTCTTCCTGTCTATTTCATCTTTTCATCTTTCTGACTATAATTTAAAGCATTTTAATTTGCATTCCTCTGTTTTTCAGGAAACACTTTTGGTGCACGAAGATTTAGCAAATAATGGAGGACTTATTAAACTCATCACCGAACTGCGGAAAGAAGGTAAAGATGAATTAATTATTTTTTAAAGTCCTTCCGGTCATGAAAATTTTTGTTGCTAAATTGATTTCTCATGCACAGGTGTGACTCTATATGGAGGAAAACGTGCCAGTGAATTACTTAAGATCAATGAGGCACATTCATTCCACCATGAGTATAATTCACTGACCTGCACGGTTGAAATTGTGGATGATGTCTTTGCTGCCATTGACCATATAAATGAACATGGAAGGTAACAAAGTTCCCCGTCTTAATGTTTACTGAACTGAAAATTATTAGATTTATGGTATATGTAGAAAGATACATAATCTGAATAAATCTGAACAAATATACAATAAATCTAATCTAATAAAATTGCACTCGTATCTTGGCAGCTCACATACCGACTGTATCATCACCGAAGATCAGAAAGTTGCTGAAATTTTCTTGAATCAAGTCGACAGGTATAGTTCTAACTTGCGAGTTGCGTCTACCTTTTTAGCAGTAACCTTAAATTGTTCAAGAGGAGGTTAGAGTGTAAGGGTGTTTCATGTAAGCCATTCCTCATCCATGAACTTTTTGCATTGTTTCTCAATCTGACTTGTTCTTTGCAACAGTGCTGCTGTATTCCACAATGCCAGTACACGATTTTGCGATGGTGCTCGGTTTGGACTTGGAGCAGAGGTAAAGCATTCCTTTTACATTCATAGCCAAAAAACCAAGATCAAATCTTTACCACTTTCTGATTTCTGAGTGTTTTGGTTGAACAGGTGGGAATAAGTACCAGTAGAATTCATGCTCGAGGACCAGTAGGAGTTGAAGGACTGTTGACAACAAGATGGTAAAGATGGTTTCTGAAAATGATGTTAAAAGAAATATAGTTTGGCATAAGTTTAAATTCCATTTTATTGATGATGTTTTGTGTTCTGTGAATGTAGGATTTTGAGGGGAACTGGGCAAGTAGTGAATGGCGATAATGGAGTGGCTTACATCCACAAAGATCTCGCCCTGAAAAATTGATGGAGTAGCCACAGATACAACAATTGGTGGTCTTGGTCTTGAAGTTCCATATGTTATCTTCTTTTCCATTACCTTGCCAAACATTTATTTTTGTCAGTCATTTTCCTTTTAAGTTAATAAATTTTATGGTTAACTAGAGACTGAACTAATATTTCAACGTTACAGAGTCGTTTTCACGGTTCTTTTTGCTTTATTTACATGTTTATTTATTGATTGTAAAGATTCAAATTTACAAAGCCCATGCACTTGGAAACAACAGTTTCTCATTCTAAACTGTTGTTGTAAATAGATAAAAGAGTAATCCTTTGACAAATCATGATTTACTTTTTATAGAGTTCTCAAAATCGTAGCCAAAACCCAAACCCCTTCCCTACGCGTAACGTCAAAATATACACCCTAAGTCATAACCCGAAACCCAAAAAAAAAAAAAAAAAAAAAAATCAGTGATGGTTATATAATTCTCAATAAAAAAAACCAGTGATGGTTATAAAATTCTCAGTAAAACTCTTTATGTCCTTCAGCCACATCAAGTACTCTCCGGTGTGTTTGCTGACCATTTTCTCGTGCGGAAGGACGAGGAAGCCCGGCGGATAATAGAATTCAAAGCCTTTTTTGTATTCGGCTCCGGGAGGTAGACGAACTGTTTGCAGAGACGGTAGGGTTTTACGATCACACCAATATTCTATTATTTTTTCCTCTAAACAAAGGGCCTTAAATCTATGCTTCTTTACTCGTCTTGATGGGCCAATTCAAATAACCAATTATTGGGCTCTTGGCCCACAATCATCCGGCTCAAAACTCGCTGCTACAGTTGTACATTCATATTCTCATTTTAAGTCAAAGTTTCCATTTGATTAACCTTATTCCTAAATTAATCACTAAGCACCAGCCCTTAATATAAGTTTGATTTCTATAAAATCAAAATTAAGATGGAACAAATTAAGAAAATACTTAGGTTAGGCAGATAAATTTCTGTTACCATGTAATATATATACTCTATAAACAATACATAATACATTCGTTTCTTTTATAAGAGTTAATTTAATATTGTTGAATCCCACAAAGATGATGACATTTCAAACCACAGTACATTACATTGATGCAAGTAGAGAGAGATGGATGAAGATCTCTAATCACCTGTAATTGCAAATGGAAATACTACTAAATAAATATCTCTCGGCTACATAAAAGATATTTCAAACCTCCCATAAAGGCCTCTCATCCCCATGGGCCACTGCATAAGCCACACTTCAATTGCTTTTCTTCTATGTACATATACAATTTAATATTCCCTTTGATTTTTCAACAACTCCCCTCATTTGCTTACTATATTCTTTTCTTCTTTATTATTATCGATGGCTTCATTTGGATTTGACACCTAACTACTTCCAGTCCCAAACATAATATTCAAAACAAAATAAGCCCAATTAATCAATCTTAGTTCCATACATTCATCAATATTCACAATTTACACATATCATATCCCAAGCGTCGGTGCCTTTCGGCTTTCCGTACACTTCAAGACACTCCAATTTTTCTTTTTTTTTTTTAAATCAGACAAAATATAACCCAGATATTACAAATTAAACACTTTTTTTTCCATTTCTGATCAAACCCACCTCCGGCGATCAAACCGGATTAGGCAGCAACCCGTCGAGTTGTCAGATGGCGAAGTGGCGATTGAACTCCGGTAGAAACCAGAATCTGGGTGGTGGTGGAAGAGGTAGGTGATTTTGAAGAAGGAGAGGCGTCGGATTGGAATTGAAATCGGCCGGAATCACCACTGGGAAGTCTGATGTAGGACGTGGAAGGGGAATCGCAAAGCCAAGATCGGATGGCGGGTACTTGTTTTTCGTTCTTGTATTGAACAATAGCTTTGTAAACAAATGGAATTAGACCTTCCATTTTGCGAGACAGAGGAGGGGAGAAAAAAAGGAAGAGAGAGAGAGAGAGAGAGAGATTTAAAATTCGAAAGTTGAAGGGAAAATGGAAGAGAGGGGATTGGTTTAAAATGGAAGAGAAGGGTTGTGATGACGTGGCGTAATAGTTAGGAGGCCAGCTGTTTACGCTAAGCCACGTAAGATTAAGACAAAGAAATAAATCGAGAGGGCATTGGTAAAAGTAATATTGAAAGCTCTATCATAACTACAACCCTTATCCTCTCCCCCAATATTATCCCACTTCCACCAAATCTTACTCTAATCTTCAATTTGACTTCTTTTTTAATTAATCATATGCTTTGTTTTTTATTATTATTTGCTTAAAACTTGGATTTTAAAATATAATAAAGTGGAAAATTGTTTTGGTGATTTAAAAAGAAGTGAAGCAATGGACTTTAATTGGAAAAAGAAACATGTGGGCGTTTCTAGTTTTTAGGGTTTTAGGGTTGTTTTTCTTTATTAAAAAACAAACAAAACAAAATGGAGGGTTTGGAGGAAGGTAGCTTTAAAGTAAGGTAGTAAGGTTAGTAATTTGATTTTGATGTACTAAAATAATAATAACGATAATGATCATAATATTAAAATAAAAGGGTTTGTGATTTGATTAATGGTGTATAAATGAAGCATCTCACCGCCAAACAATTCTTTTTATTATTATGCTTCATTGTTGGTGCTTAACATGATTAACGTGATTCCCATTACCTAATTTGTTATCTTTAAATCTGCTTTCTTCGTTTTTCTTTTTCTTATGCCAACAAAATAAAAAATAAAAAAACAAAAATCCAATTTTCTAATAGTAGAAAATCACTATATATTTATTGAATTTTTCTATATAGAACTTGTTACTTTGCTAACTCAATGAATTTATCTAATTTAAAAATTAGAATTTGAAACCTAGGTTCAACCTCTTATAAATCAACATTACGTTGCATAATAACGTCAATATTACTCCCACAAACTATGATTAATACCCTTTATTTTTATCTCGCCTCAAAACTTATGTTAATATAGTTAGTCCTTATCAATTATTTCTAAAAGAATCCTTTAAATCAATCTTATTTATGCACTTCTTCAGAGGTTTTTGTATAGTTGCGATGAAAATTGAGAGGCTTATTCAAATTGAATTGGTAATTTAAAATTCATATGATTTTTGTTTGAATGTGTAGTGTATATGTGTGTATATATATAGTTAAAAGGGTGATATAAATCCAATAGCGAAAGTGGGTCCTAAGCCGTGGGCAGGTAGATGAAGTCACTGTTGACCTCACGGGACAATCCAACGGCTGCAAAGAAAAGCTAAATCTCAAGGGATGAGAAAAACCGTTTGCCTGTGCCACAGTTTTGCTTAAAGGGACAAAATGGTCAATTCAAAGGATAAATGAATAATAATATTGATAGTAATAATTCATCTCGTTTAGTCCGTTTCTATAATAATAGAAAACTTACTTTTTTATGTCATGTGTTGAATTTAGTTGTTTCTAGATATCCATTATTTTAAACCCAGTATCTTCCCTGGTTATATTTTTCTATTTATATACAAAAGGAATATTATATTTTTAAAATATTAAATTTGGTGGACTTATTGGCTGTATTTTATATACATATATAGCTTTAACTGGCATGTTGGATAGATATCTATCTTACCTTGATGTTTGACATTATAGTTGTTGAAAAGAAAATAATTGTTACTCTAATAAATTTCAAAACTATTGATATTATTATTCATTGCATCTACAAGTGTCCCGTACGATAAGTTCATTTTGGGTCTAAGAGAGGCGTGTGGGTCTAAATCCGGCCCATTTTTTAACATTCAGCCCGTGATATTGGGCCCAATATAAAGAGCCCATTCACATGATGCCTTCTCAGGAACGAGTTCCACCGATTATTCTCAAGTACATAGGAGTTGAGTGATATGAACGACAAACTTTATTGTTACTAAAGCATACCCTAGTTAGATTGAGGGGGAATTTAATGGATGAATTGTTAGGTACCAACAAAGTTTCATAATTGGTATGAAGTAGAGAAATTGGTCGTGGTATACTAATATACTAATGAGGTATTTATCCTTTCTCCAGTAAGTATGAGGTCTTTCGAATGATTCAAAGTGTAAAGTCACAAAAGTTTATATTCAAAGCGAACAATATTATTATTATCGTGGAGATTGATTGAAACTAAGAAAATATTGACTAAGTTTTGCTCGGGAATTTTATATTATGCTATCAATTTTCTTAAAACTTTGTTGAATTTAATTTTAGTCGTGCAAATAATAGGATAGTGAGAAAGTGTAATACGATTAATTTTCTTGATGAGTTTCAAGTTTTGAAGCTATTGTTATTGATAAGGCACAAGACAATAACGAAATAGTTATTCCAATCCCATATGAACACAATCACACTATGGACAAATTATTGACTAGTGTGGAAATTAAGACAAAATATACCAAAATAGCTAAATTAACAAATCTTATTATTAATAAAAAAAATTGTTCTATTTATTTATCGTATTTTTTGTCTTATATTTTTATTTTCAACAAATCTTTAAATTAATTAGATTTCTTTCTTTTGTTAATTTTTGTGAAGGATTAGGTGGTAGATTCAAATCTTATATTAATAAAAAATATCCCTTATAATTGAAAAAATGGAGTTGGTGTATGAATTAAGAAAATCATTATCGTTATTATTGTTAGTTTATTAATTTCCATAAAAATTAACTTTATAAAACTAATTTTAAGACCATATTTATGAAAAATATATAATAAAGTAATTTTAGGGATTGTTAAAAAAGATTGAATTAGGACTAAATTTAGATGAAAATAAAAAAGAGAGAATAAGAGGATATTGAAAAGAAAACTCAAAGGGGTTGGGAATTTGATAATGGAAGTATTTGTGTTAGGTGTGAAAAGAACGGCCATTAATGTAATGTATTCCCTTTTTTATTTAACCTTTTTCTCTTTATTTTATGATAGTGATCCTCTCCATTGTTTCATCTATCCAACAAATAACAAAAATTAAGACTACATTTCCACACTTAGCAATTAAAAAAAATAACAAATAAATTCGTCAACAAAATACAATATTTGTGGTGTTCATACAAAATCTCCTTAAGTTATAGATATATCAATATAACAACTAGTATTTCAAAATTTAGATTGAATTATGAAAACAATGGTAAAAGAATAATTAAATAATAAAAAAATCTCATGTTAAACCCTTTAAGCATAAAAGAGTAATGGTGATGTTGTGGTTCTAATGCTAGATTTGAATATCCATTCTACACAAGATGAAACAAACAAATTTCTAAAAAAACGGTGAAACAAAGTTAGTATTAAAAGATGAAGTAAAAGTAGAGAAAATAAGAGAGGGTTATCCTAGAGTGAAGTGGCAATGTTGCTTTTACTATTAAAATGATGGATTGGTATGTGGCTTAAAGTTCACTCAAAACCATCTTAAAAGCAAAAAAAAATAGGGGAAATGTGTCTGATTTGGATGCTTTTGAATTATGTCCCTTATGCATTCCTTTCATATCAAATGTTAAATGGTCCCCCGCCGTACGCTACATAAAAGTAGACCTCTCCCTTTCTTTGTGGGCTACCCCCTAAACCCACCCCTCCAACATTACGGACCCCCTCCACCTTCCTTTCTTCATAACCCCCCCTCTCGTGTTCTCCTCCATACGTGTCTCCATTCCATCTTACATTCTCTACACCTATTCAAAACTTCATTATTCCTTTCTTAACACTAAATATATATATATAACCGACGATCCAACCAGAGTGAGACACATGTTCCAATTAAAACAAAGCCATACGATCCACTAATTTATTTTTAATTTTCACGTTACTTTCAATTTACTAATACTTGTCTTCCTATTTATTTTACATTAATTAATTACTACTTTGTTTAATTAAAAATAAAATAAAGTAGAGAAAAAGAACATTTGTGCTAATTGTGGTTCTAATTTCTCCATTAGTTGCTTTCTTCAACTTCGTGGATCCTAACTTTCTCAACTTTTTTTCCCATTTTTTTAAAACTAAAATTGTCAACTTGATCTTCTTATTTAAATGGTATTATAGTTTTCATTTTGTCCATTTTAAACCATTTAGTATGCTTATTTTTTAACATTGAAATCAATGTCTTCCTATAAATACCATAACTATGAAATGCATTAATTTCACAGCTTGTTTTTTTTTTTTTTTCTTTTTATAATTTATAACATATGAAATGTTAAGAAGGAAAAAGAAAAAAGTGGTGGATGGGGTCCAAATGTAACATAATAATGATAGTGTTAGATTAGGAGTGTGAGTATGTGGGAAAATGATAGGATGTGGAGAATATTCCTTTAATTGGCAAAATCATATTTCCACATAATAAGTTTAATTAATTGGATTTAATGGCCCAAAGAAAGGAAAATAAAATAAAAAGTAGTAAATTCAATGAATCCCAAAATGCCCCATCACTATCATCCCATTTCAAATCTCTAGATTTAATTAATCACTTTTATTTTCCAATTAAAATGGCTCTTCAAAAGTCGTCGGTGCCACATGCGTTTATTGTATGTATATATATATATATATGTGCTTGCTATGCTCTCAATTCTTATATTAGATTATTTCTAAATATCTAAATAAATATATCTACTCAAATAAAAAAACTTAAAACACTTTTTTAACCCTTCTAACTGGATGAAAAATACAATTTAGAAAAGCCTTCTATATATGTAAAGAATGATTTTGAGATGATGTCAAAACTGCAAAAGCATGAATAACTTTATTATCCTCCTATCGAAGAACATAACAATGCATACAATATTAATATAATACTTTACAAAAAGAATATTCAGTATATAGCAACGTGATTGAAGGATCGGCCATCTAAGTCTCATGCCTTTACTTTATATTCAACTTTTAATTGTCAACTACAAATGGAGTGGAAAGAACTGAAGATAAAAGGGCAAGGAGAAGTGAAGAAACATTCATCAAAACGAACTATTCTATTCATAAAGTATTTAATATAAATTATTTTCCTTTCATTACGTAATTTAATTCAATGTAATGACATAGAGATAGTTAGGTGTAGTCGGCAAGGAAAAGCTAAGGATCACTATGTTTTATAATTTTTTTTACAAAAGTAGGTTTATTGAAAATAATATCTTATTCATTTGCAATGATGCGACCCAAAAAAACAATATAATAATAGTTTGAATCATACTAAAAAAGACAAAGAAAATAATAATTTGAAGAAGTAGACTTCTTCATTATGAAAGTTTCTATTTAATTATGGTCTTGAATTTTAGAATCAGAACATTCAAAGCCTTATTATAGACTTTGATCTTTCTAAAAAAAATCAATTAAAGTGATAAAAATCTGAAAATTTTGTATATAATATTAAGTATTAAATAAAATCTTAAATGTCTCGGTTACATTATTAGTTTGATTTCCAAAAAGTGGTTGAATGTCTAAAGAAAGTATGATTAAGTATTTGATTAGTTGAATTGTTGAAAGATTAATTTTAATGGATGGAAGATAATTCATTTTGCAAATAAGGATGAGTTGATAGATCCAAAAATAAATCATTTTAGAATTTCAAAAATTATATATCATTCTATAAATTATTTGATTAATCAAATAGAAGATAAAAATATAAATCTCCACTAGCTAATGTCATATTGGTTTATTCTATATAAGGTTTATACTTTTTAATTTTTATTTTCTATATGGTAAATCAATCTAATAGTTGAATTAAAAGGAAATAAGAATAATAATATACATAGGCACTTGGCGATCAGTGACCGGTGACGGGTGGCGGGGGTTGGCTATATAAAAGGTGTGATTGCGCGTGAATTGGGAAAAGGCCAATCGGCAGTGGGCAATCGGCCGCTCCATTTCTCTCATTCAGTCTCTTTTCTATTTTCTTCTCTGCACAAAGAACGAAAGAGACAGGCCATGGAATCAACTGAATTTGAACTGTCTCCAATTCTCTGATTCTCAACCTAAATATTTCATCAATCTCGGTAACTCTTTGTGTCTCTTTTTGCTCTTGATTCGTTTCCCAGAAAGCGGGAGCTCCATAAAGTTCACAATTCTTCTTTATATCAACCTTACTCAGAAACCCCATTGTTTTTGTATTCTACTGAAACTACCGTAATTCTTTTCGCTAAGAATTATCTGATTCCATCTACTTCCATTTTCATTTCTGATGGAGACTGAATTCCAAGTTGTCAATGATACTCACTCCTTTCCTGCTTCTTCTACATTTTAACTGTATTTGATAGTGGTAGAGTAAATTAGAGGGGGGCGGGGGTTTTTCTTCAGCGATGGGATTATGGCTGTTAGCTTCAACTGGGCCACCAATTAAACGACGTGCGGGTTTGAGAATTAAACAGGCGGGTCGGGGTTCTTATAGCGGCAGCTAGTGAAGCCTTTTGTTTTTTTCCTCCCATTTTGAGTAATCTATACTTTGTTAGTTTTGAATTTGTTCTGCTTATTTGTAAATCGTTCAAGCGAAGAATGGAAACTTTGTCTCTCAATCATCTCTTGAAAAGTCTTTGCACTCATTCACAATGGATTTATGCTGTCTTTTGGAAGATTAATTATCAAACTCCACCGTAAGTCTCTTGATGTATCTATATGCTTATGCATCAATTCCATTATCAGTAATTACGATGATTAATTTCGAAACCTTGGATTATTATCAGGATATTGGCTTGGGAAGATGGGTATTGCAATTATTCAAAATTGGAAAAACATGTCGGAAACATAGAGTATAGAATGATAAGAGAGGCCGATCAACATGCTACTTCATACTATGGAACAAATACGTATGATGGCGATTCTGGAAGTTGTTCAGTTGAACCAGCAGTGGCTGATATGTTTTGCCTTCAATATGCCCTGGGAGAAGGGTAAAGTCATATTGTCATTTTCTTACATCTTTTGTGTTTCTACTTTTCCCAACAAAATTGATGTGTCTCAAACTTGGCAAATATTTACTTTTCTTGCTAATTTTGATTTTTGTTTGGATTTTTCCATTCTGAATCTTAAAATGAAGGTTTTGAGGACTTGGCTGATTTGATTACTGCCATGACTATCATCTTATGCCTACCTTGGACTTTACTTTGCAGTTGTGGGTCCATTACCATCAGTCCTTGCAACCTTCATATTTCTTAGAATTACTTTAGTGAGTTAACAATGCCTAAGATACACTGCTCTTTCAAATATTTTTGTCTATGTGCCTAATTTTTATCTTATTCAAACTGTACATCAGGACTGTGGGAAGCGCGGCAAGTTCAGGAAATCATAGTTGGGTTTTTCTTGAAGATATTTTTGCTAGGAATTTATCATCTGCTTCTATTTATGAGGTGTGCTAATTTCACTTTTGTTTCCATATGAGAAGGGTAAAAAATGGGGAATAACATTATTTACTGCGTCTATGTTGCAGGGCCCTACTGAATGGATAATTCAATATGCATCTGGTATCAAGGTAGTATAAATTTTCCCCCCTCCTTTCTTTACTTCTAGGTGCCTTTGACAAGTCATGATTTTACAACATGTTGTTGGGAATAAAAAATATTCCCTAGCTTGCATATTCCTATTTGAACATTTTGTTAGATAATATAATATTAAATTTACCTTCATCCATCAACTTAAGGTTTTAGATCAATAAGAGATTTCGTGTAGGTGGTCCAAGAATTCCCAACGAATATCGATTTTTACTTGTTTAGCCTTCTATATATTTGAAGTCCACCTGTTAGAAGTATTAGATGATGTAATGTTAAATTTACCTTCATCCTTTAGTTTAAACTTTTGGGTCAAATGTCCCAGGGGTGATTTAACACATTTGAATAGTTCTCTATTCACGTAAAGCACATGTTATTGCTTTCAACTAAAAGATCAAGTATTCATTTGCAGACTATTCTATTGGTGCCCCTTCTTCCTTTTGGAGTGTTGCAGCTTGGCTCTTTGCAAATGGTGCGTATTTTCTGAACTTGGGTGTGTGCTATCAAAAGTTTCCTTATTTATTTAACTGTTAAGTCTATTGATTGTTTAAAGAGCTCCTCGGGTGTAATACTTTGAGAAACAATAATTTGATTCCTCCCCACTTAATTAAATTCTACCAATATTCATCTCATACTCGGCTTTTCTGTCCTATTGAATCTCAGGTTACCGAAAATTTATCAGTGGTTGCTTATATCAAAGACAGATTCAATGACATTAACTTTGTGGATGGAGATGCCTGTGCATCAGTTGTCCCTAGGCCCTTTGAGAGCTTGGATGAGCAAACAAACTTTACCACTTATATGCTGGAGGCTGAAAATCATGGGGCTATTCATGATATTAAGCCACCAGTGTCGACTTTTAATCAGTGTGTAACCATTCAAGATGTGCTGACCGTATCTAGAAGAATTAGGCCCGAGACTCTTCACTGTGAAAAAGGACATAAAAGTGACATTCACAGGACTAATATGGAAGAACTATTTGCTCCACTTTATCAATCTGTTAGTACTGGTGAAGTGGAATTTTCCGATTTTATTTCTCTGGAATCATTGCTTCCTCTTGGCAGTCAGTTGAGAAACCACGAGACTGGATTGTTTGAGAGTAACCCCCACATTTTTCACTCTTATTCTCTGGACAATGTAGTTGGACAACAATCTGGACATAATCTTGCGACTAAGAAAGAATATGGCATTGCAGACAATTTCTTTAGCTTTCCTGATGACTGTGAACTACAGAAAGCACTAGGACCAGTACTTCTTGCACAGAAACATACTAATGAGTTCTCGTACGATCCATCTAGTACAGTCAAAGACAATACCTCAAGTATGTTGTGCAGTCGAGATTTAAAGGAAGGTGATATTGAGCATCTCCTGGAAGCTATGATAAGTGCAGAGGATATTTCAGATGATACTTTTTCGAATAACACAATCAATGCCAGAATTGCCGACTTGGTAGCAAAACCGTGTCTTTCTACTAACACATATCAATCTGAATCAAGCACAATAGTGGTGAATGATCCAGCCCTTTGGAATATTCCTGAATCCACAACGACTGCAACCGGCAGGAAGAATTTAACTAGTTTGTCTACATCAAATTCTCTAGTTGTTAACGAGCGGGAAGAACGTGACCGTGACATGGCTCAGCATAGGAAAGGGATGAAACGTTCCAATTCAAGCCGACAGATCAAAGTTACGTCTAATACAAGACAAAGACCGAGGGATAGACAATTGATCCAGGATCGTATCAAAGAGTTACGACAAATTGTCCCAAATGGTGGTAAGGTACGGTGTCTTGAGAACTGTTGCGGTGTGTCGATTTGAGTTTTATTTGCTTCTTTTCCCTAAGTTTGCTTTTTGTCTAACGGTAAACAGTGTAGCATTGACGGTCTCTTAGAGAAAACTATAAAGCACATGCTATACTTACAACGAGTAACTGACCGAGCTGAGAAACTAAAGCAACTAGCCCAACAAGAGGTTAGGAAAAGGATTGTGCTCTACATCAAAATAAACGCCTTCTAACATTAGAATTTTAATAAATTACTTGTGCGCTAAAATGCCTTCAAATGCTTTTATAGGATTTTGATTCTGAGAATTGCACTGATCTTGAAAATGAGGGTGTTCAACCAAATGGGACTAGTTGGACATGGGCGTTTGATATTGGGAGTGAACTTCAAGTTTGCCCCATAGTTGTAGAGGATCTGGAATACCAGGGACACATGCTTATAAAGGTTTTCGTCGGTTTCCTCTTAAATGTCTTTTCTCATAAGCTGCATGCTTGTGTTTTAACAATGTATTCAATTTCATCATCCTATAGATGCTATGCAATGACATGGGACTGTTCTTAGAGATCACTCAAATAATTCGAAATTTGGATTTAACAATATTGAAGGGTGTGATCGAACGCCATTCAAACAACTCGTGGGCTTATTTCATCGTTGAGGTAGGCAGTTAATACTTCCACCTAAATTGGCAAATGTGAAGTTAGTTATAATTCAAATTGAAAATTTGTATCAATTTCTTCACAGGCTCCAAGGGGCTTTCATAGAATGGATGTTTTCTGGCCTCTAATGCATCTGCTCCAGCGCAAAAGAAATCCTATTTCATGCAAGATCTGAGCCACATCTTCCATATCAAGCAGATATGACGATGAAGTTCATCAAGTGTGAAACATCTATTGTTCTAGTAATGTTTTCTTGTCAATTAGAATTTGATTAAAAGGAAAAGACTCAGAAACACGAACACCTACATGTATCATTACTGATGTATATACGTCAATATTAAACAAAATTTCATCTTTCATGAGATTGTTTTCTCTGCTTATTGAATTGTTGAGAAAGATAGATTCACAAGTTTCAGAGATTGATCAAACTACCGTTTTGGAATTAAACCTACAGATCCCTTGGTGTACGATGAGTGATTGGAAATTAGATTGATTGTATATAGTCTAAAGATTCAAGTCCATACTAATTTTAAAATTGATTAAAATTACATAGAGAAATACAAAGACTAGTTTTGTTTAGTTTCAGAGATCGGGTATGGGGTAAGCCTTGACAGTGTGGCCTCCATCAATAACAAAAAGTTGTCCAGTAATATAAGACGCAGCTGGAAGACAAAGGAAAACAACCATTGACGAAACTTCATGTGGTTCCCCTGCCCGTTTAAGAGGCGTTACTGACAATAGTTGCTCTATTCCTTTTACATGCATTGGATCATCCTGAAAAATAATAAAAAAGTTAAAAAAATAATTAATAAACTTGGATCGAATTGAAAGAGATATCGATAATGAATGAAAGTTTGTACATTGGAACGCTCGACAAGGCGAGTTTTGATGATCCATGGAGCCACTGCGTTTGTACGGATGTTATCTTTTGCCCATTCACATGCCAAGTTCTTTGTGATTTGATTTATGGCAGCTTCATCAACAAATTCATGTTATAAGAACACAAATTCATGTTATAAGAACACAAATTCAAATTCAAAATAAGGTGGGTAAAGGTGAAGAAATTTGTGGGTTACCTTTAGAAGCAGCATATGGAGTAGAGAAAGGAAGGGCCGTTAAGCCTGAAACAGAGGATATGAACACAATGCTTCCATTACCAGAAGCCTTTAGTAATGGATATGCAAGTTGGCTAAAATGGAACGACGACTCAAAATTTGTACTCATTACACTTGAAATATCTTCCTCTGTTACTTCTACCGTCGACTTCAACGACGACAACGTTCTCCCAGCATTATTCACCTAACTCAAATAATCGATCAAAATCCAAAATCCAAAATCCAAAATCCAAAAATCAAAACTTTCGTTTTTTTTTTCTTGGGAGTTAATTACCAGAATGTTTAGGGTCCCATTGAAGAGTGAGGAAACGGTTTCCATCAGCTTCTTCCTCTGTTCTTTGCTTTGGACATCGCATACAGAGCCACTCACTTTGAAGCCCATTGCTTCCCATTCTTTCAAACATTTGTCTAAATCTTCTTGGCTTCGACAGCATGTGTGAACCCTGGCCCCGAATTCTGCAAGTTCTTCCACCGTGGCTCGTCTGAAGAAAGAAAAAACATTACAGGAGTTCGATGAATCGGCGTAACGAAAATAAAGACTGAAAATTAGGAGTACCCGATGCCGCGGCTTCCGCCGGTGACGAGAGCGGTCATCCCCTTGAGTGACCATCTTTGGTTTCTAATGTTGGCCATGGCAGCTGGGTTGGGTTTCGACTTTCGATTTGATTCACAACAAATGAAGGAAGAGAGAGATCACTCTCGCTCGATTTTTCTTAACTTAATTATATGAACTAAAAATTGCATCATTTTAATATGTAAATATTCAATTATTATGGTGAGGTCCGAACCACGAGATTCATTTTTTCTTTTATAATTCATCAACTTAGGATAACATATAAATATATAAACAATTCAGCTTAGTAATTATTATGTCTACATTCAAATTTTAATTTGACAATCATTTTTTAGTTTTTAATACAATGTTCTAGTTGAGCTCTCTGACTCTCTCCCCAACGCCCATTCAAATTATTCTCTTTCTCATTAATCATAGCATTTATACTTCAATATTAATGGTTAAAGGAAATTTAAATACTTTTTAGTACATACACTACTAAGTTTGAAAAGTCTAATTCTTCACCATTTATGAGTCTTTAATTATATCTAAGGGTAGAATCTCAAAAGTCATAAGTTTTAACATTGTTTAATTATATAAAAGGGATATCTTCCACCTCTTTTTTCTTTGTTAATATTGTTTTTCTCCCTAAATTAACATTTGGAGATAAATTTTTAAAAAATGATTAAATAAAAATGAGTTTATTTGAATCATCCGTCTATATTTTCAACTATTCCAAATTAAATAATCGTACGGACTAATTAAGTTTTTGTTCTAAGCATTAAGTCGTGAGTAAGTCTTACTGAAGGTAAATCCATGGGAGAAAGCTGGGTCTATAAAATATTGGGCCCAAGCCCACTTTTTCAAAGGCCGAGCTCAATTAGGCTCTAAAGATAACTAAACCGAAGCGACCCATGGGCTCTATTTCGCTCATTCATAAATTTCCATTGTCATCCGACGTAGCCGAATAGACTCTTATTAAACAAACTTGAATATCATATCAAAGGTTTCTTAATCTATTTTAATAATCTAATTCTAAGGTTTATGATTTGATCTTAATTTACAACTTTAGAGATGTCAAAAAGTTTAGAATTCTACCGCTTCCAAAGAAAGTCAAATCAATCTTCTCATTCATCAGAGCTCCATATCCGGACCGTTCTAGTGGCAAAGAAACCACATAGTGGAGGTGTGTGGCCATCGATAGAACCCTTTGTCTTTGATTTCAACTTACACACATCTCTTAAATTCGTTTCAAATTTGATCATTTGTACTATTTTCATTAATGGTAAGTGAAACTTTTAACGGTATCTAAGAAATAAATCTAAAACTTCCAATTTCGATTCTATACATTTTTTGTTCTAAATATTAAATGAGTCTACATTCAAAGTTTATGATTCAATAACACATCAGAGTCTGCACATGCACAATTTCCAAGTTTTGTTTATTTTTGTCTCTTTCACAACAAAGTTACATAGTGTATTGAATAGGTGACTTCGCAATTTTCTATAGGTTTGTTTGCCTTACCAGTTACCACCCACCGGCAGTGTAGCCACCGTCCACACAAATGATCTGCCCACTGACATAGGAAGCCGCAGGAAGACACAAAAATGCCACCACCGACGATATCTCCTCCGGCTCACCAAGTCGCCCCGCTGGTGTCCGCCCAATCAACCGCCCATACTCCTCCACAGCCGCCGCATCCGGTGTGGAAATTGTTGTCCTAACCCCCCATGGCGCCACCGTGTTGATACGTATATTATCCTTTGCCCATTCACACGCCAAGTTCTTCGTTATTTGGTTGATTGCCCCTGAAAATACAAATCACCCAAATAATTTCATGATTAGTCTTTAATTACCCACAAATTAAATTATCTATTCAAATACTTACCTTTCGTTGCTGCATAGATTGAAATTCTTGGTAAAGCAGTAACTCCTGCAATGGACGACACAAACACAATACTTCCATAGCCAGAAGCCTTCAAAATTGGATGAGAAATTTGGGAGAGATGATATGGCGCCTCGAAATTTGTACTCATCATGTAATTGTAATCCTCAGTTGTGTACTCTGTTGCTGTTTTCATTGTCACTGTCCCTGCGTTGTTGACCTTAAAACCAAAAAACCCAAATTCAGAATTTCGAAAAAAACTCATTTGGGTTTGTTTAAAAAATAAAAAAAATTAAAGAGAGAATTACAAGGATGTTAAGGGTTCCATTGAAGATGGAAGAAACAGTGTCAATGAGTTGCTGACGCTGAGAAGATGAAGTGAGATCACAAACAGAGGCAGTAACTTTGAAGCCTTTTTGTTGCCATTCCTGAAGCCTTTGGTCAATCTCTGTTTGGTTACGTGAACAAGTGTGTACGGATGCACCAAGTGAAGCAAGTTCTTCAACTATGGCGTATCTAAGAAAGTTTCAAGCAAAAAGAAAAAGTAAGAGCATAAGAAAACGATACGAAAGTTTAGGGATTATTAAGGATATTGATTAAGAGCATGCAGCTGACCCAATGCCTCGAGTTCCGCCAGTAACGAGAGCAGTGAAGCCATTGAGAGACCATCTTTGAAGTGGGGAACTCATGAGCGATGAATTGAATTGAAGAAAGAAATGGAAGCAAGAGATAAGGGAATGGATTTCAACTCTGTTCTTGGGTACCCAAACACGAGAGATCCCCACAATTTATTTCTTCCCTCTCTCAAAATTGGTATTTTGTTTTTGTTTGTTTTCTTCCCTATAATAACACATATCTTGAATATAATAAACACCATTTTTGTTTTTGCTTTTTCAAAAAAATTATGATTATCATTACTTAGATTGATTTTGACATTTCTAACTTCTATCACTGTATCGGTGAGTTTTGTTCGTTACATTTTATATCAAAATCTACGCAAAAGAAGGTTAATCATAGCTTACCATTTTAACAAACATCCAAGTGTGGAATTCAATCAAAATTTCTTAAATATATACATAATTATTCACAAAGTTATATTATTATGACAAAAAACATGGACAACCAAAAATAATATATAGTGCATACTCCTCTAAAATTAAAAAATAGGTCAAGAAATATAAAGACAAGCAAAAAAAAAAAAAAAAAAAAAAGAGAGAGAGAGAGAAAGAGATAATCTCAAGGCATATCTATATATTGTAAATACATACGTCAAGCATTTTATTACAATAATGTATTGAAATTTGAAGCATTTGCAATAGCTAAAAAGAATGCACTATGAAGTATTATTTATTTATGCATAATATATTGAAAAGAAAGGCATTGACTTGCCGGCTGGTTTTAGTTTTATTGATCTCAAAATTGTATATTTGGATATTGGAGTTTTATTGTATTTTTAATACAAAACAAAAGTATAGAAGGATTAGAAAAGAGATGAATAGTAGCCTTTAGGAATTATTTAGGTGAAAGAGGTATATATAGATCATAGTATATATAGCTAAGCAATTATTTGCCGCCCTTCTAGCTTCTAAAATTGAAAAGCTTGAGTCTCAAATAATACACATATATATAAGCAACAAAGCCACAAGTCCTTGTTTTATTTATATCACTTTTTTATACAAGTCGTTATCTACGACTAGAGCAAGAGTTACAAGTACTTATAGATGCAATGTAAGAAAAATTGACGTATGATAAGTTATTATTAGACAATTGAGTGAGATGCACACAAGATAAAATATAACTTAGAATGGATGTATGTATTTTTCATTTTTAGGAATGGACTGATTTTTTATAATCTTTGGAGTTTGAAGGTTTAGCTTAAATGAAAAAAAAAGGCTCTATCATCGATAACTTTTATATTTTTATATATAATAAATACTTTTAAACTTTAAGTTGCAAAAATATTTATAAACTTTAAACAACATTCAAACATACTCTTCAACTTTTAAGAATATAAAAGTACCTTTGATGTTAAAAAAAAAAATGTAATTTAAATACCCTTTGTGTTAGTGTATGAACAAAATGCTTTGGTTGTTTGTTAGTCGCTCTCGTTTTTTTCCTTTGTTCAAATTTTGTACTAAAATTTTAAGTTAATTATTAAATTAAATGTGACAAAATTTTAAAATGAGAAGCCTTAGTTTAAAATATACCAAAACGACAAATAGCTAAATACAAAAAATAAAAATGTATTTGGATATGAACAAACACTCGAGTACTAATGCACAACATTGTTAAAATATTTAGTATGTGCTTCTATTTGTCTTTTTCTTCTTGTATAGTCGTCGATCTACTCTAACTCAACTGATACTGATAGATTCTTATTTTTCTCTTTTTTAGAAAAAAGAATACTATTTTATGTTTGATAGAATTTGATTTGAAACCAACCCGGGTGAATTTCTAATTAAGAATATATTTAGTTGGTTAAAATTTATGATATGATATTCAAAACATTCATTTAATAATTCAAATTAAACTTTTTGCCATATCTAATTCATTATAGATTTCTTTAAGAAAAAAGAAAAGAAAAGAAAAGAATTTATTTTGTTTGGGTCGATTTTAGGGCTGGGCCTCAAAGATTCCTGAAAAGCCCACAATGAATGGCTCGACTTATGAAGGACCATAGTCCATATTTTTAGAGAAATCGAAGAATATGTTTTTTTCTTTAATATTACAACCAAGATTTTACTTCATTAAAAAAAGTGTAAGATATACTTTTTTTTTAAAAAAAAAATTTAAATATTGGTTGATGATGGATTGATTTTAATTTTCAAAATAAAATTTTAACATCAAAACTCTTTGAATGATTTGTAAGATATATAATAACTCATTTAAGTTTGATATGTGGATAACACAACAATTATTACTATTTAATACTACAATGTATTCTTCAATTTTGGTTGAAAATTATTAAATAACTAACCAACCCATTGGTTTGTCATCACAAACCCCTTATAAGCATTGTGTTCCACATGCTTCTCTGATCCGATCTCATTTTTTAAATTGCGTTTCACGTGTACATTAACGTGATGTATGTCAAGAACTATTATATTTTGATATTTAAGTTAGAAGTTGATTTCAGAACTCTCATTTAAAGATTATCTATTTCAACTTTCTTTTAAGGTTATTGAACAATTGTGATATTTATAACGTCTTCTCTTTTGCAATTAGACGTAGTTGATGTTAGGGTTGTTTTTAAGTGCTCGACATTGTAGGGTGTCAAACCTTAGTACAATTAATCTCTTATTTCTAAAAAATATAAAAGTATAACAAAGTTTGACCATCATTGATACAAGACGAAAACCTAAGTTAACAACAAATGAAAATCGATTATTCAGTCTCATAATCCACAATTATTAAGATTAAAAAAATGTAATTTTTTCCTACAACAACTAGGCTTAAATGATTTAATTTCTAACCTAAAATATTTTTATATGTTTGAACTAATTAATCGTGAATCTTATATATCTTAAAATCAACTTCTTTTGGATTGAGTAAATATTTGTATGCTGCAATTAACTTAAGAAACTATGACATATGATTTCAAACCTAATCGTGCAAGCTAATTAATATATAACTATCTCTATGCCAAACATAATGCCAAAATAACTTTATAATTATCCAAATTCAAGTAAAAATTCCTCTTTACCATATGAATTGTTCAAGGACATTGGTTTCTACTAATTATGAAAAGTGCCAAAATAGCCAGCACATAAAACCCTCTTACATTTTGATTATTACAATTTTTTAATGTTACGAATAATAATTAATCCTAATTAATTATGACATGTACATAAACATATGCTACAGAACTCAATTTTATAATTCTAAATCAAAATGTCTCAAGTGTATGACGTACAAAAACATGTTGATTGAAATTATTTTTCTTCTATCTTTATCTAAAAAGTAACCCATCATGTTCTTTCCAAGCAACATTATTATTATTATCAATATAATTATACTTTGAAATTTGAATTTGACTTCTAAGATTCAATATTTACATTCTAAACTTGGATTTTTCACCGAACAATTTACCTTCATTTTGATGGTTTAGGTTTCACTAAATAAAATAGCACTTTAAAAAATACATGTGTTGGAAAAAATCAAAGCTGAAGCTTGACTTGGGCTGCATCTTGGCCTAGCCAAGGACATCAATAACAAACGAGACAATAATTCATTGCATTACTAAATAAAATTGAGATATATTTAATTATGATAATTCCCAATCAAAATCAAACAATGATAATTGAAAAAAAAAACAAGAAAAAAATATAAATTAATAATAAAACGAACTTCAATTCATTCGAACTATTTTGCTGGCAAACATTCAAGAACGTTTCAGTCCTATCATTTCACTTTGTCTCCACATATCCATCATCTCAAAAACAATATTTAACTTTATATGTACTGATCCACTCGAAAAAATAAATTAAAATTCTTAATTAGTTCCTATATATCTAATTATTTAACTTAATCGTTGTGGTAAAAGAATCAAATTTTTAATCTTAAGTTGATCGTACATATGAAGTATGAACTATTATATTAATTGTTGTATGAACGTTACAAATGACAAGAGGTTAAATAGAAAAAATTACAATACTTAAAATAATCGATACATATTTCATATAACATTTGATTTTCTAATAGTACAAAGCACTATGTAAACGAATTGTGCTAATTTTGAATAAAAAGAAAAAAATACAACAATATATATCCGCTAGAGAAGAGAATAAGCAATTTGTTCAAAATTTTTAATAGATCAAAGTTAAATTTTGCCAAAATTGGTTAAGTAATAATAAAAAATTCAATTCATGCAAGAAAGACACAATATGTAAATATGTTTTTCAAAATTTAGAGTAAAATTTTATATAGATAAATGATTGTTTTAAAAAATCAACAAAAAAATTAAAATTCTAGTAATAAGATGTAATTTAAGATTTATTAATGTAGAAAGATTAAAATTAGATAGAAAATAGATGATAGGGTTAAAAAATTTATGGACTAAAATAGTATTTTAACTATTAAATTAAAAATGAGTTTCTTTCAAATTATTTCCATATCCCCAAGAGATATATCAGTTTGCAGTGTTAGTCTGAGCAATTTTGTATACTTGTAGTGTTAGCTACCCCACCTGATCTCTCTCTCTCTCTATCTGAAAGATTCCCCTCAAAAAAAAAAAAAAAAAACCCAAAACCCTATGAATTTTTCTTGAAATTCCAAAATTCTGAATCTTGTAAAGGCAGAGAGAGATTGAATTGGATGTGGAGGAAACAAAAAGAAGAAGAAGAAGAAGAAGATAGAGAAAGAGAAAAAGATGATCTTGATGATGTTAATTTTGAAGGTTCAAAAACAAAAACCTCTTTCCAATATGAAGATTATTCATTATTGTCATGGGAAGAACAAGCTTTTGCTGAAGATGCTGCTCGTCTTGGACCTTGTGTTTGGCCACCAACCTCTTATTCTTGCTCTTTTTGTAGAAGAGAATTTCGTTCAGCTCAAGCTTTGGGTGGCCACATGAACGTTCATAGAAGAGATAGGGCCATGTTAAACCAATCCTCAAATAACAACAATGACCCTAATTTCACTACTACTACTAATTCCTTGTCCTTGTTTCAATCCCCTTCTTCTTCTTCTTCTTCTCATCACAATCTTTCAACTTTACCTAACCCTAATCCTTCGTCCGCAGTAACAGCTTCTTGTGGTGGTCGATCGGATTCAAAGGCTCTGGGGAAAGATGTGATCGGGAGTTCTTGTTCTAGGGTTAGGGACAAACATCATGTGGGAATTGGGGTTTTGGATGAGGGGTTGAATTTTGGTGGTTTTGGTCCATCTCAGCCGACGACGTCGAGTTTGTTTTATCACGATGACGATCAAGATGACCCGGGGGTGGTGGCAGGATGCAAGAGGAGAAAAACTGATGATGAAACGTCGACGATACAATTTTATGTGAAGTCGAGTAATTTGGTAGAAAATCATCATCATCAACATATTCAATCAGAGGTAATTGGACTTAGCTCTACCTCCTTACATGATTTGGATCTTGAACTCAGGCTTGGTGGTCTCTCTAAAGGTTGAGTAAAATCAAAATCTCAATTGCTCAATGCTTGGGGTGAACAAATTCCATCATTTAATTGAATTGCTAATCTGTTTTTCTTGTTTCTTTCTTTCCATCTTTCTTTTCATTTTTGAAGTAGAGGCTAAGAGACCTTTTCGTAATTCGAGTACAACTTCTCTTAATTTTGCAGTCTCTTTGTAACAAAAAATTCAAATGAATAATCTTTCAGATTATTGTAGACAATAAGCAAATCAAGAAAAGAGTTGAAACAACCATTTTCAACTTCACTAAAAATATTTATGATAAAAGTTTCCATATGAGCGAATAATAAAAATTGAAAATAACTTTACCCCATTTTATTGATCGATCAGGTAGACTAATCTCATATATAAACCGTTCTTATATATTATTGAAGATGACTTAATTAGTATTATTGATAAACTAGGATGCAACAAATTTGTGTAAGAAGATAGAAAATGGACAAAATTTAGATCTAAATCACTGTTTATATAATTTCATTTATGTAAAAAAAGAGAAGAATTATTTATTTAATACGAATGTGACTATTAACCCTAAATATTCCAATAAATTTTGAAAAAAGAAAATGTGTATTAGGTAAAATTAAAAAGGGTTTAAGGTTCAAAGAATTTGAAGTGCAATTAATTAGAATACATTGAGAGCAAAGAAACAGAAGTAAGGCAGAAAGAGAGTCAGATTAAATCACAACATTCATTCCCTTTTCTATGTTATTCTGTTTATATTATCTCAATTCATCCATATCATTTTTCTTCTTCTCTCTTTCAAATATAATCCATCCAAAACTCTGCCACCCACTCTTGGAATCAATACAATCAAGTAGTCCTCCTTCCACATATTATTATATTATAAGATGTTTGTTTGTACCTTTTTTTTTTTTTTGGTTTTTAATTCATATTAAGAGAATGTCATGCATCATGACAATTTTCCCAACACATCTCCTTGCCTTCTAGCTTGTTTTTTATGTGAGCATCATGTATTTTATATACCATCCCACAATATATTTTAAATATGTATGTTGTTTGACAAATGTACATATGGGTGTGAAAAGATAAGATGTATTTGGATCACACCTAATAAGCATCAATTCAATCATATTATGTATTTTTTTTTAGCATTTAGGGTAAAATATTAATCAACAATAGATGGATTTGAATATTTTGATTGTATACTCAAATAAAGCATGAAGATTCCTTTGTTGTCACAATGATATTCTCATTTTGATTTTTAAAAGACACTTGATAATAAAACAAAGAAACTACTAGATAAAATATGAGTTTGATCTTACACACTAAAAAAGAAACGACTTGAGATGGTAATCATATAGTAAAATCTCTAAAACTAACATTATTGCATTAATTTCAACATCAAATAGTACTTAACCAAATATGCACGATGATAAATCTTTTACAATATTCATTTATCTTTGTTTAATTTAAAGAAAAATACAAAATTTGAACCTCAATTTTTGAGTTAATGACGTATATAAGATAGTTGAACTAACATTTAAGTAACCTCCAATCAATGATTACGTTTTTTTTAAAGAAAAGAACCATGATTATTTAATATATAATCAATCAAGATATATATATAAATCCTATTATAAACACACTAGACAAAATAATGCTATAAGTACATCATTTACAACAGGGCACTCTACAAAATTAATATATTTGCAAACAACCCAACTTGATATGACTCATGATATTATGGTGTAAAAGGTCAAATGATTAAATCTCCCTCTCTTATTGTTCAACTAAAAAAAGTCATTTTTGCTGATGAGAATTAATGAGTAGGCAGAGATTTTCAAATATATATTGACATGGGGAATAATAAGTGAAACTTATGACAAGATATTGTAAAGGAATAAAGAGGGTAGAGAGGGAGAGGCAGGGAATATAGTGGGAGGACATGAGGGGAAAATTGATTTTGTATATATATATTGAGAAAGCTAAGGGTTTTGGTGATGGAACAAGGCAATAATAAAGTGGAATAGTTATAGGGCAGAAATTGAGAAGTAATGATGAAAAGAGGGTTTTGAAATTGAATTATTGACGGAAACTCATATCAAAACAAAACAAGGAATGGAATTTATGCATTGTCATTGCCATTACCATTACCATTATTAAAGGCAAAGGAAGTGAAGGGATGTGTGTTAATGCATGGCTGCCTCCAACCTCCCCCCAAGGGCCCTTCACTTGACCACGACGTGGGTCTCTTTCTATTTTTCTCTGCACACTGAACCCTCAAGAGAGAGAGAGAGAGGCTATTATTTACTAAAGAGGGAAACCCAGACATCATATATACTATATAACACCAAATAAATTTCTGGAACTTCGGTTGTACCGTAACAATATAAAGAAAAGATATTGTTTGAAATTATGTAGGATCTATATAAAATTAAATAATATATCATGAATTGACATATGATATAAAATGTTTAAGGAAGGAAGTATATCCTGTACTGTTTAGCAAAACTTCCACCTCTACTACATAATGGAAAACTTCAAACTGAAGAAGAACCATGGACAAAAAAATTCCTCTCTGACTTTCGATTACAAGAATACGCTCTCAATTTCAAGATAGAGAATATAAAATGAAATTTAACTAAAGTTGGCACATCTAAAATAAAAGCGTTTTTTATAGGAATAATATAAAACTAGAGTTATAAGCACTCTTTCTACACTATTCTAAGCCATCAATTTTCTGAACTTTTTCAACACACGAAACAACTATATATTTAATATTTTGTTAAAACCAACACATATTACTAGATATATTACCTAGATGATGTATTGGAGGAGCAATGACATTGGTTTAAGGGTTTGTGAGTAATTAATGGATGTATATGTAAACAGAAAGAGAGAGAGTGAGAGAGGTTGGAATTAGGGTTTATGGAAGAGCAGTGAAGCACATGGGCGTTTGATGTCGTTTTTCTTACTCGTTTTGTGTTATAATATATTATGGGGATACAGACATACCATCATTCCAACTTTGTTTTCTCATTATTATTTCTGTCCTCAATAATAATTCATTTATTCCAAACTATATTTTACTATACATGGAATAAAACCATTTATGATGCGTTTGAAAATTTTAAATTTCTGGTAAAAGGATGATCAACATGTTATTTATTTATATTCCGTTTGGATAATAGACCTTGTTTGATGGATATAGACATACTAAATGAAATGTCAATAATCTACCTCTATGATTAAGTGTCAATAAAGATTTGAATCCTTCCTTTTTTCATCCTCTTGTCTTCTTCTATCTCATGTGTGAAATTAAAAACAGTGGTATCCCACATTGAATCTTTAGTTCCATGATTGAGAGCATCACAACGGAAGCTACGAGCGCGCAACAACGAGTAACAAAAATTAGCCGCATCCCACCCCATAACTTACACCATGCATCAAAGTTAGGTCAAAATTTCAAACAACATAACAAGCTGAACTTTACATTGGTTATACTAGTTGATACACAATTAATACAATAAGATCCAGGCCATCATATCACCAAAATGGAACTGATTGAATGAAAACATTTCCATATCAAAATGACAAAAAAAAAAAAAAAAAAAAAAATCTTCTACCATGCACAATTAAAATTATGGCTTATATCAGGTGCATAAATGATAAACTTCTTACTACCAATAGTAAAGAATGTAAGTAGACTGATATACATTAGAAAAAGAGTATATTAGTTTAACCGGTATGCTAAATTTAAAATAGATATACTTGTTGATGTCAAAGTGATATTACAATTGAAATAAATGAAAAGAAAATGAAAACAAAAACAGAGCCGAAATGAGATGGTCCACAAAACTAAACTACCTGGTTCACGGCCCAGAATTTCGATGGAAGCCCGATAAAACCTTAGTGATCCAATAATAATAATTTTCTTTTTTTTTTTTAGTATATTACCTGTATGAAGGAGGATTTCATTTTTGTACAAACACAATGAAGATTCTGAATGAGAATTCAGTAAAATCCAGTAAATTATTCTTGAAAATCTCACTTGCGTTTTGTTTTTGGTGCATAGCTTTTCTTTCCCTCCTCTTTTCCTTCACCCTCAAACCACTCAATAACTGCCCCAACTTCCACCGTGGTCTCCGGATTCGCCGATGAACATATCCCACATCCTCTTCGGGATAGCGCGGTCCACCAAGATATGGAAAAAGCATCAAAGCTACTGCGAGCTATGGACGTGGAAGCTACGCTAACATCACACGTGGGTATTTGTATGGGTGGACGAGAAGCCCAACGCCACGTGGCCCACCACCTCCCCACCTTAAAGAGTCTCAGCCGACACGTTGGATTTCAGCTACACCTGCTGGTACGGCTCCAGGTCAGCCATCAGGGCTGGCGAGGATCATCGTGGAGGAGAGCTTTCGAATTGGGGTTGGAGAATGTGCGGTGGTTTGTGATGGGCGATGATGACACCGTTTTCTTTGTGGAGAATTTGGTTAACGTTTTGGGGAAATACGATCACAATTATCAGATGTAGTCTGTAGGGTGGAGATCAGAAAGTACATGCTTGCGTTACGGTAATTGGTGTCCCCATTGACTAAACACTGCCTTCCATCAACTCAGTCTTCTCTTCTCCAAGTCTTTCTTCTCTCCATATTAGTTCATTTTTTTCTAAACTTAGCTAAAATTTTCTAAAATTCACGTAAAGTTATAGTAATCCCAAAACTCATCAAATATTTTCAAACAAGTATAAACTTCCCATTTTATTGAACAATTCTTCAAAATTTTATAACTGTTTGATGAGTTATTTTATTTTCAGTTTTACGCCCTACAAAATACAAATTTTAGATTAAATAGACAAAAATCTAAGGAATGAACAAAGAAAAAACTGAATGATGAATTTTTGTACCTATTATAAATTGTATATATATTTTTACTATTATAAATTATACATAGAGTGAACATTGAACAGTATATGAAAACTAAAATTGAGTGTGTGACGAATTTGGAGGTGGATATTCGAGGAAGCCAATACGGTTTATTGGCAGCGCACCCAACGGATCCATTGGTATCACTCCACCACGTCGACTACTTCCCCCCATTTTACCAACAATGACCCAAATCGAGTCCTTAAGGGCTTTAAAATCAGACTACGACCTCGACCCAGATCAGACCCTGCAACAGAGCTTCTGTTACGACTCGGCTCGTAATTGGTCCATTTCGGTCTCGTGGGGTTACACCGTCCAGCTCTACCCATGGCTGGCCACCCCCAAATACATGAAGAAAAGCTTTCAGACTTTCAACACCCGGTCGGTCCAGTTAGACCCATACCAGATACCGATCCTATTTTTGCTGGACCCGGTCGAAGCTCCGAACCGGACGGTGGCCAGGTACAAATAGGCAATTAGGGACTTCGATTCAACTCTTGGTATATAAAAGTATGCCAAAAGTTTTAACGTTGGAAGAAAGAAATTACTGAAAATAAGTGAAAGACTTGCAAGATTAAGATGGAACGTAATAATAACATCAATATCAAAATCAACAATTTTACTACGTTTTTGAAAACATTTCTTCAACAATTTTGTTATTTACATTAATTCTTCATTAAATTATATATTTTTAATCTAAGAATAACAAAACGATAAAATTAGTAATTTAATTTTAAAATTAAAGATAAAGCCGGCATTATTTTTCTTTCTTTCTTTTATATATATATAAAAAGGATTATGGAAGGCTCCATGTAGACAATGTTGGCAGGTGGTGAATGGTACAAGAAGCAATGGCGCCGGCGGTGGAGTGGAGAGTGTGGTCAACGTCCGTATCAGACCTTGCAATCCCTTTGAGACCATCACTCCTTAGGATCATGACAAAGTATACATGACACAGCTGTTACAATACAATAGATATTACTCATACTTTTTTTAATAAATTTATCATTGGAGGTAAAAGAGGGAAGTCTCACAAATTTAGGTATGTTTTACTATAACTTTCAATCCTTCCATTTTAACCTGAGTTTGAGCTTATTCAAATAAAATAATCAAGGAAGGAAAGTGACCAAAAGTATAAAAGTAGAAAAAGATAAATTCATTTTAGACAATAATTCTAAATATGGAAGCATAAAATAAAATGAAATTTAGATAATTTAAATTTGGGTAAAAGAATTTGAAAGATACGATGCCTTATTTGGGAAGATATTTACCATCTAAACAAAGACGAAATAATCAATAATTTCGCAACTAATCCATTTAAAATCATAAATAAGGTCAATATTTGTCGCAACCAATTTCATTTGAACATCCACATTATTTTTGGCCTAATTTTTCTAACAACGCATTCACTTTTTTTAAATAAATTTTTATTAAAAAACACTTTACAAAATTAATAATAATAAAAGAATCAAACCCCTTTTTTTAATATGAATGAATGTGGCACGATCATGAACATAACTACGAGCACACACGTTACAACTCCAAACCCATTATTTCTCATATTTCTTTCCCTTTCTTCTTCTCAATTTTCTTTCTCATTACCAAATTTTCATTCTGAATTCAAACAATCAAAATGTCCATTCAAAATTCATTAAAACCTTTCAAATTTTTTGTCTTAAGGCCGATTGATGTATTTTCTCCTCTTCTTAAAGCTGTTCTCGTTCTCTCCGTCGTAGCTTCTTTTTCTCTCTTCTTTTACCTTACTTTTTCTGACCAGAACTCCACTTGTCGTGGCTGTTATAATGCACACCGGTATTCAAACCACCGTAAGATGAAGGCTTTCGATGCCGGAGAACAACCGACGAATATTTCTCATCTTGTTTTTGGCATTGGTGGCTCCGTCAAGACGTGGAACGAGCGACGCCATTACTGCGAGCTCTGGTGGAAGAAGAACGTTACTCGTGGATTTGTTTGGATTGAAGAAAAGCCGGAATTTTCTTGGCCGGAATCCTCTCCACCCTACAGAGTCTCCGATGACACCTCGAAATTCAACTACACTTGCTGGTACGATTAAAATCACTACTCAACTCAATAGCTAAAATAATAATCATAGGGTGAGGGAGTGAGATGCTAATATTTGATTATATCTTGATCTGCAATTAGAGGGTTTGAACATGAATTGAACTCAAACTTGAACCGATAAATTATTGTAGTATTTAATCATTCAATTATATATTCTAGTTCTCCCTTGCTTGAGATCAGCTTGAGAAATCATTTGGGAGATCATTAAAATATAAATAATTTTTTTTTCCAAAACAAATATAGATCAACTAACAACCGAATGACTAAGAGATATGATTCAAATTTCACGAAAATGATTATATGTTATGGGAGGTAAATGTGTAATTTACGAGTAAGTATTTAATCACATTTGTATGCATATTATTAACAGGTACGGTTTTCGATCTGCAATCAGAGTGGCTAGGATAATCAAGGAGACATATGAAATGGGGTTGGAAAATGTAAGGTGGTTCGTGATGGGAGATGATGATACAGTATTCTTCATGGAGAATTTAATAGATATGTTGGGTAGATACGATCACAATCAAATGTACTATATTGGAGCTAATTCCGAGAGCGTGGAACAAGATGTAGTTCATTCTTACACCATGGCCTACGGCGGTGGTGGATTCGCCATTAGCTACCCTCTTGCCACCGTGCTCGTTCAAATTTTAGATGGTTGCATCAATCGCTATGCTCATATGTATGGCTCCGATCAAAAGATTCAGGGCTGCATCTCCGAGATTGGTGTTCCACTCACCAAAGAGCATGGCTTCCACCAGGTATCTCCTCATTTTCATTCTAACATTTATTATTGACAGTATTCAAGAAACACATGTATATGCACTTTTAAAAGACACAAAAATCAAGTAAGTGTACTGTGTTAATAAAAAGAACCTCAATGCACCTAAAATTTTATGCATTAAAAAACTATGAATTCATATACAATAATCTATACCAAACTGTTGTCCCAATTTTCTCCCAACAATAGCATAATAATTATGGGTAGTAGAGATTTTTAAGGAATTTTTTAATACTTTGGTGGTAACCTATGCCCAAAATTAATTATGTAAACCTATACAAAACTAGCATTAATTTAAATCCTAAGCTTAGTTTGATGTATCTTAACTATCTTATGCAACTTATAAACTAAAAAAACTATGTGTATCACGTCTAAATTTATTTAAAGATACATATAAATTTATTTAAATAAAATGTAATATATGATTAAAATTATGATGCTAAGATTGAAAGTTTAGGAATAGAAATTTTAAAGAATTAAAAAGCATTATGTTAATTAAAGTAATGGGTTGTGATTTGGTAATAAACAGTTGGACATAAGAGGAAACCCATATGGAATATTAGCTGCACATCCAATAGCGCCGTTAGTGTCGCTCCACCACCTAGACTATGTGCAGACCATATTCCCAACCATGACCCAACCTGACTCGCTCAAGAAACTCCACAAAGCTTATGAAACGGACCCAAGTCGAGCCCTTCAACACACTTTTTGCTACGACACGGTTTGGAATTGGTCTGTTTCTATATCATGGGGCTACAGTGTTCAGTTATATCCAAGGCTGGTCACTGCCAAAGAAATGGAAACTGCATTTCTCACTTACCAAACATGGAGGACAAATAGCAATGAACCCTTCACTTTCGATACCCAACCCGTAAGCTCTGACCCGTGTCAAAGACCGATTCTTTATTTCTTGAATTCGGCAGAGAGATTGGGCAACCGTCGGTGGCAGACATTGACCACCTACCAGAGGTATGTGGAGGAGGCTAGTTGTGACCGCCCTGATTACGCTCCTGCTTTGGCTGTTGAGTTTTTCAATGTCTCTGCGTTGGAGTTCGACCGTCGTCTGTGGAGCCAGGTAAACAAAATACACACTTACACATATATTTTAGTACTCATACCATAGTTTCTGAATTTAGTCTAAGAGTATTATTGAACTTCGGCTAATAGATTTAAATCATTATTGAATGTGCAGGCACCACGAAGACAGTGTTGTAACATCGTTCACGATAAAAATAGCATAGATGGACAAGTGAAAGTCCACATCAGAGATTGTCATCTCTTTGAAAGCGTTACACCTCCGTTATAAGAAATTCAAACACAGCATTTTATGTCCATATTTCATTTGTTTAACCCACTGTATGCAATAAGAAGAACTAAATTAATTAAAAATATAAATATTAGTTATTCACATTCTAGCTAGACTCATTTTAGCATATTATTATGATAAATTTTTGTAAGGCATTCATTAACTGTTATTATAAGATATAAATTTTAATTTAGTTAAACTTGTTTATACAGAGCATGTCATTTTATGAGACAAATATTTTATTTATTTGATATCATTCATTCGAAAAGTCTTTCCTAACTTCATTTTGAAAAATTTTCAATTCTAGAAGACTCGTCAAAGATTAAAGAACAATAGAATTCTCCATATAATTTTATTATCGCTTGATTAGAATGTAGCAAAGAACAATAACGAAATTGACTATCCTTGAAATATTTATATGATTTGGTAGTTAGTTATGGAGCAACAGAGTTCTAACTAAAATCAAAACTTTAATAACATACCCAATTGGAATTCTTTTAATAGAAGTTAAAAGTGAAACTTTTGTTCTGTTTGAAGATATTTAGTACCAATTAATTTGCTACTTATAATCCATAATCACCCATTTGCATTCTAACTGAAACAAAAAATAAAATTAAAATCTACTTTGAAAGTAACTAACAAGACATAAAAGATCGAAGAATTGACAACTTCAGTCGATCTGCCATTAAATTTTGAATTAAAAGGGAGGCAATCACTACATTTCTTGTATTACATTCCCAAAAAGAAATCAAACTTTTTTATCTTCGGTTAAATTGAATTTTAATATTTAATAATTAAACTTTATGAAATTTTAGTTATTAAAATCAGTTAAACAAATATAAGTATTTTAAAATAATAAATAAATAATTAGAGAACTCAATTTAACTCTTATAAAAGGATACCCAAGATATGATCTAATTATTAATACTACTTTCTTTTTATTAAACTTCTCCGTTCTCTATACACCTTGATCTCTTCTTTGCGTATATCGACGCACCTTCGTCTATCGATTCTCCATCGTCGCCGGCCTTCCTCCACCACCGCTTCTTCTCGGTACGTAACTTAGCTTACCTTTCCTCGTTTTCACCTTTATATCGTTTATGTATCTTCTTTTCTTTGATTTTTCTTTTCCGCTATTTCTTTTTTTATAAAGTTTTACCCGCCATTTTATTTGTTTATTATTTTTTCCCGCTATTTTTAAAATTTTTCTGTGCCATTTTATTCTTATTGTATTATTTTTATTCCCGCTGTTTTTATTTTTTTTTTATTTTCCCGCCGTTTTTTTTATTTTTATTTTTAATTATTCCCGCCCATTTTTTTTTAATTTTTTCCCGCCATTTTTTATTTTAAAGAAAGTGATATAATTCAGTTATTATAAAACCTTATAAAATCATTAATTAATTTCTGAAAGTTTGAAAAGAATAAAACAAACTATAACAAATTTTCTAAATGATTAAAAAAGAGTTTTTATTTAGATAATTTTAAATTAGAAGAATTTCAATATTAAATAAAATTCCCGCCCAAGTTTACGTTTTTTTTTCAATTTTTTTCCGTCATATTTTATTATTATTTTCTTTTCCGCCCCTTTTTAATTTCATTCTTCTTTTATGAGATGTGTAACATTTTTGGTAACCTGAGATTCAATAGGATAAGAAATTAAAGCCGAGTATAACATGAATATTGGTAGAATTTAATTAGGTGGGGAGGAATCAAATTATTGTTTCTCAAAGTATTACACTCTAGGAGTTCTTTAAACAATCAATAGACTTAACATTTGAAGGAGTAAGGAAACTTTTGATGACACACACCCAAGTGCTAAAGAGCCAAGCTACAACACTCCAAAAGGAAGAAGGGGCACCAATAGAATAGTCTGCAAATGAATTAGTTGAAAGCAATAACATTAACATGTGGTTTACGTGAATAGAGAACTATTCAAATATGTTAAATCATCCCTGAACATTTGACCCAAAAGTTTAAACTAAAGGATGAAGTTAAATTTAATATTACATCATCTAGGGGTAAAGAAAGGAGGAGATACTAGATGCATATTGAATTATCCATTCAGTAGGACCTTGCACCATACACGCAATAAATAATGTTATTTTCCATTTTGGACACTTCTCATATGGAACAAAAGTGAAATTCGCACACCTCATAAATAGAAGCAGATGATAAATTCCTAGCAAAAATATCTTTAAGGAAAACCCAACTATGATTTCCAGAACTTGTCGCGCTTCCCACAATGTACAATTTGAAAGAGCAGTGTATCTTAGGCATTAGTGAATTAGTAATTCTAAGAAATATGAAGGTTGCAAGGACTGATGGTAATGGACCCACACCAAGGTAGGCATAAGATGATAGTCATGGCAGTAATCAAATTAGCCAAGTCCTCAAAACTTTCATTTTAAGATTTAGAATGAAAAAATTCAAACAACAAATCAAAATTATCAAGAAAAGTAAATGTTTGCCAAGTTTGAGATACATCCATTTTCTTTGGGGAAAAAGCATAAACACATAAGATATGTAACATTTTGAAACCTAATGACTAAATAGAAACTAGAACTCATAATCTAGTGAACAAAAATGTTTGAGAGTCAAATTTGTAATTTAAAAAGTAAATTAGGTACAATTTCCTAAAAATCTTATCTGTTAGTTTAGTTTTAAAAATAATTTAGTTTATTTAGTAAAAATAACTGTTTGTTATATACTTTTTTTTTTTTTGTTGTGTGTATAATTCATTCAAATCCTAAAAAAGCTAGCTCCTTCTCGATACGTAATTAGCTCTCTTTCTTTCTTCTTTTCTTTTTCCCTCATCGTTCCTCTCTTTGTATTCATTTCTCTAAAACCTTTTTTTCTTTGTTTTATTTATTGATCAGAATGGATCCAAGCTTGATTCCCGTGGGTTACGTCTTTTGTCCCACGGAGGAAGAACTGTTGGGTTACTATCTCTACAACAAAGTTTTGGGAGGACAAGCTCCTCCACTTGTGTTGCCGGTGATCGATCTTTACACTCAAGAACCCTCTCAAATATGGCAACAATGTAGAGGGGTTGATAACCAAGATATCTATTTCTTCACCACTCTCCAAAAAAAGAAATCTCGTATCATCCGAAAGGTTGGTGCTAATGGTGGCACCTGGAGTGGTGAGAACAAACCTCAACAAGTGTTTTCTTCAATTATTGATAATCTCCTCCTTGGCACTATGAAACGGTTTCGATATGAGAAATCTCAAGTAAAAGAGGATTGTACATGGATTATGTATGAGTATACCCTCAATCCATCTATCTTACCAGAAGGGTGGCATGATTCCTATGTGCTTTGTATGATTCGGAAAAAGATAGTCAAAACAGAAAAAATGGTCATGGCCTCAAACAAAAGACGAGCATCAAATAATAATTGGCCAATGACAAGTATGCATGTAGATAATCAGAACCACAAACGCATGAAACTACAAGAGGAAGCTGTGGTTGACTCACAGAAAGACTGTTGTATCGATGCTACGACTATTGGATGGTATGTACAATTTTAAGAAGTTTTGATCGTTAAAAGTTATTCTTTATTATATTTTGTTCATGCCTAGCTAACAAGTATATGTTAATTTTGTTGATGCATGTTCTTAAATTAACTTTTTTTTCCCTCATAGTCCAACAACACAAATGGCATCATGTTTTCAAAGTTTATCAAATGTTGCATCGAATGAAGTTGTGGATAACTTGCAGCACGAAGGTTGCATCAGTGCTCATACTGAATGGTATGTACAATTTTAATTAATTTTGATCGTTAAAAGTTATTTTAAATTATCATGTCTAACGAACACATGTTAATTTTGTCGATGCATTTCTTTTAACACATGTTCTTAAACTATTTTTTTTTTTCTCATAGTCCAACAACACAAATGGAATCATGTTTTCAAGGTGTATCAAATGTTGCATTGAATGAAGCTATGGTTGACTTGTATAACGAATGTTGCACCAATGCTCCTATTGAATGGTATGTATAATTTTAATTAATTTTGATCGTTAAAAGTTATTCTTAATTATATTATGTTCATGCCTAACGAGTACATGATAATTTTGTTGATGCATTTTTTTTTAACGATGCATATTTTAAACTAAATTTTTTTATAATTTTTCTCATAGTCCAACAACACAAATAGAATCATGTTTTCAAGATTTGTCAAATAGTTACTTAATATTTGCAAACGAGATTGAAGATGGAATTGAACCATGCAACGACGTGGAACTACCAAACGTTGAAGATGGTTTGAATTATGATAATGAGTGGTATTTCAGACTATGATCACCAACTACATTGTGGATATGTATTCCACATATACATGTGAGTTTGAACACCTTCAAATTAATAATTTTTATTATTTACACCTAATATGTTCTTAATCACATTCAACATTTTTTTTACTTCAATTAATCATAATTATATGAACCGACCAAACATTATATTATTAATCAGATTTTAATTCAGTAACTATGATGTAATTTTAATATTTTTTTTTTCAACATTTTTGCAATGCATTGGGATTTTACTGAGAGGTTATTTAAGTCGTAGTTTGTAGGTGGTTTAAGGAAGTTTTTGATGATTAAAGCTTAGACTTTTCTTTCAACAGAAATTGAGTCTAATTACCTTCTTTTTGCAATTCTTGATTCAGGTTGGCATCTTAAGAACATTCAGCTAAGTTTAATCACTTTGCTTGTGGAGTATTCGAACTTGAGGGTAAGGAACTAGTTCTCTTTGTAATATATTTAAATCTATCTCATTTTCTTGGTTGTTGTCGAACTGGTTTTAGAATTTGATATTAGGGGTTCACTGATTGAATTCAAAATTCTGCAGATTTGGTCGCTTGGTTTTTGGCATCACATCCTCCCTCAACGTGGAACATGTCAAATCAATTCATTTTCTTTTTTTATTTTATCTTAGTGTATATGACATGTACTGGAACTCTATTGATTATAGTTCAGAAAGCACATATGTAAATGACTATGACAATGTATGTTACAATTTTATATTCAATATATTTGTTGGGATAAGTTAGATGATGAGGGTGCTAAGGATTGTGCCAATCTGATTGGGATGTCTGGGTGCACCTACTGATTTCTTATCATCAATAATTAATTTTGGTATAAATAATTAGTTTTTATTTTATGTTACACGTAATCCACTTTCGATATATCCTTTCGTTACATTGTGAAAGCAAATGAATGTTGAATTTGGTATTCTTAATTGATGGTCTAATAAGAGCAACATATTGTAGGACATCAGTACTTCCAAATTATTTTTTCATTTATTTTTTTTTCTATATGTTATTATTTTTTTATTCTATTTGTGATTAATGTATGTGTTTAAACAATTGATAACATTTTTTTCAACGTAATCTTTAGAATATAAAACAAGATATAATTTCATAACTAAAGGTATATCAAATAGAAATGAGCGACTTCAACTTTTGATGGAGTACTTACAAATTGACTTAAAACATTATTCTTGTATACGATGATCATAATGTGCATCTCACAATAGCATGTCTAGTCTCCATCTTACCAGTATCTTTGCCCCCAACACCTATAGTTATCATAGAGTTACAAATGGCCCTAGAAAATCATTCCTCTGTAAGCTCATTGCATGTTTAGTCTTCGTCTTACCCATAGGATGTGGTATACAATCTTTTGATCATAGGTTAATTTGTTACCTGCACTATTTTAAGTCTCCTCTCATTCATTCCAAAGTCCACCACAAATAAATTCATAGGTTTAGCCATTTCTTTGTCCTTAATACCTCTATGTTTTCAAATATTAATCGCTTCAACAGTTGTTGTAGTGCTTGTTGTGGTACAAGCAGCTGTGTAAATTAATCATCAAAGTTGTTATAATTGACCTAAGAAGTCATTCTTTCATAGGTAGTTCATAATAAGTAGTTTAGAATAGATTTTCCACAACCTGCACATGTGTAGTCTTCATCTTATTTAAAAGGTATGGTATAGGTATAGATATACGTTTTTGCCACTAGGTTAATCTGTCACATGCTCCTCCTATTCCAAAGTCTACACCAATTAATAGTTTCTCGGCTTCAACTATCTTTAAATTTCATAGGGTCTTAAGTCTCCTCCAATTCCAAAGTCTGCACCAAATAATTATACACGTTCTTTCCTTCCATGGGTTCTTTCAATTTTATAATATTTTTCATTTGTCATTACTTTCTATATGTCATTAGAATCCTCAAGCTGCTCTTTATCCTCACTTAGACAATACCACTGATAAGGAAGCTTTGCTTTCATTCAAATCTTCACTCATTGTCGACCACCCACATGGCGTCTTGGATTCTTGGCATCCAAACACTTATATTCCTTCTCCAAGTGGCATGGAGTCCTCTTCAATTTTGTCAAGCGTTGTATCATCGGTCTCCAACATGGAAATCACTCACTCATTGGACCAATTTCTCCTCACCTCACCGTCAGCAACCTTTCATTTCTTTGCATTCTTGAGCTGCAAAGCAACAACTTCTCTAAGAGAATTCCAGTGGAGATTGATCGTCTTTTTCGATTAGAGTCTTGAACTTGAGTTCCAACGGTCTTCATGGAACCATTCCGCCATCTTTGAGTCGATGTTTGAGGCTTCGTGTCATTGATGTTTATGAGAATGAAATTCATGGTAGAATTCCGTTTGACTTGGGTAGCTCTAGCTTATCACTTTATCAGAACATGAAGATTTGAACCTTGGCCAAAATAACTTCTCACGAACCATCCCTTCTTCATTTGGTAACCCATCTTCTCTCAACAAGTTTAATCTAATTTAAAATAATTTAGAGGGTCCAATCCCACTTGAAATGGGCCGTCTCAATCGACTATGGTATTTATAACTTGAGGATAACAAAATCTCTGGCGGTTTTCCCAACCAACTGAAACATTTCTTCTTTGTATATGTTGAATAATATCAGTTTTTGGTAAACTTCCATCTAATTTGTTCACTGCACTGAGTAGTTTTTCTATTGCGTATTTTGGAGGAAATCTTTTTTATGGCCAAATTCCTGAATCACTTTCTAAAGCCTCCCCTCTCCAAAGATTTGACTTGTTAAAAAACCAGATTTCAGGAGAAATTCCTTCACTTTGGAAGCTAGAGAAAATTCAGTTTCTAAGCTTTGAAATTAATTATCTAACAAAGCGATGGAATGGAAGGTCTCAATTTTATTACTTCACTTACCAATTCAACTAGCCTGAAAGTGTTGTCTGTGGCCACAAATTCACTCACGTGTCAGCTTCCACGGTCCATTGGAAATTGGTTAACTCAACTCTATACGCTTCTAATAGCAGAAAACCAGTTTAGTGGAACCATTCCTGAAGAAATAGGAAATTTGGTTGGTCTCATTTCTGTATCCTTCCTTACAAATTCCTTCACAGGGAACATTCCTTTTCCATTAGAAAACCTCAAGAATTTGCAGATATTGTCTTTAAAATCCAATTTTCTTTCAGGCTTCATTCCAGAAACATTTGGTAATCTAAGTGAGCCATCTCAATTCACAGTTAATGACAACAACTTAGGTGGCAAAATTCCTCCAAGTTTAACAAACTGTGAGCGTCTCACCATTTTTTATATTTCAGAAAACGGGTTAATTGGAAACTTACCCGATGAGATATTTAACTTTAAAACTCTTTTAATATTCAATGTTTCATTCAACAATTTTACAGGTCACTTGCCTTCTCAAATTGACAAGTTATCGATGGTTCAACAGTTTGATGTTGCCAACAATTAACTCTCCGAGCCCATTCCAAGCATAATAGGCAATTGCTTGAATCTTGAGTACTTGATCATGTCTATTCGAAAGGAATCAAACACAATATTCATACTATAAATTGAAACATGCGACGGGGGATTTCGGCAATGAAAATTTAATCGGAAAGGGGAGTTTCGGATCCGTTTACAAAGGTGTAACGAGAGACAGACCTTCAATTGCCATTAAAGTAATAGACTTGGAACAAATGGATTTCTTATCGAATGTGAAGTATTCAGAAACACAAGTTATCGAAACCTTGTAAAGATCCTCAGTGCTTGCCTTGATTTTGGAATTTATGCTAAATGGAAACTTGGAAACTTGGCTACACAGAAAAGGAAGTGGCAGATCAGAACAGAACCATGGCTGACTCTGAAATGAAGAATAGACATAGCTTTAGATGTAGCAGCAGCAATAATGGAGTACTTCACCATGGATTAGAAACTCCTGTGGTTCATTGTGATTTAAAGCCAAGTAATGTACTCAGAGCATTACTAGTGGGTTAAGAGGATCTATTGGCAACAACCCACCAGGTACTTACAGTTTTGATTCAACTTGCTTTGCATTAAGATTTACACTTCTAACCCAACTTTGAGTAATACTAATTCAACCTGAATATAAGTACCCAAAAAAATGTTGAAGTTGTGAGAAAGTAGTAAGATTTAGAGTTAGAAGTTAATGTGTGAGTTAGTAATGAAGAGTATGGATATGGGGTTGGAATATGAAGAAAAGGAGATGTTAGAAGTTATGAGATTCTTCTTTTGGAAATGCTTAATTACTGGAAGAAGTCCTAATGAAGAAATGTTTAGTGGAGACATAAACCTTAAAAAATAGATACAACTTGGGGGATTTCAAATATGGTGATTGATATTTTGGATTAAAAGATTGAAAGAACTTTCATTTCAAATAAATGACAGATTTTTATGAGATTTAATTCTCTTCTAAAGACTATATTAATAAATAAAAAAAGAAAGAAAGAAATTGGGATTGATTAAGATCATTTGACAGCACAATTGCTTCGTTTTAAGTCAAATCTCATTCCTGGAATCCCCTTTTACAACTAATTCTTAATTAAAAGTCTTCTTTAGATAATTACCCATTATTAATCATTCCCAAATGGAAATTTGCTAAATTATACAAAATATTCTCTACTATATGATAAATTCAAAAAACTTAAACTTAAAAAAAAAAAATATGAAAATAGTTTGGGTTTTTGTTTCAAATATTATCTTTAATTTAAGAACATTTTTATCATTTAGTCATAAATACTTTTGTTTGAAAATAACTAAAATTGCTTTCTAGATTTAAATTCATCCTCGAAAATTCATTGCTCGTCTTTCACTTAAAAATATACTAATTATTTTACTAAGAAGATAAAATCAGTAGGAATTGAAGAAAGTCAAAATTTGCACAATCAATTGAGTGATGAGTAGTCAAAGGATTTGGATTCCTCAAATCCCTTCTAAACTAATTGATTTTGTATTAAAGAAAACATAAGTGGAAATTTCAAGAATTAAATTTCTCAAGTGGATTATTTTTAATTGTAGTATAGAATTAAAAGAAAATATTAATTTTTGTTGGGAATTTTGTAAATAAATGAATATATATATATATATAGTTGGTGGGAATTTACTCCTCTCAAGTTTTCTTCAACTGCTTTTCATTAATTTGGTTGAACAGCATTCATACAAATGTCCCAACGCCCAACTCTCTAATCTTCAATCCAATTAATTCTTGAGTTTTGAAAACACATTTAAATTTAGTTCTTAATTATACAAGTGTGTACTTTATATTTATATTTGGATTAATTTTAATTTTACCAATTTTAGCCATTAAATCATAAATGAAATAATTAATAACTAAAATAAACTCAAAATATTAACTATAAAGTTTTGAAAATTTGTCAAATTCACTTAATTAACTTTTATAATTCTAGCCATTAAATACTCTAAATATTTTAATTTTATTCAAAATGACTAATTTTTAAAATTAAACGTCCGTAGATTTCAAATCTATCACAATTATAATATTTTTTTAAAAATAAATTAAATTTGGTCTATTTATCAAATTTGTTTCAAAAGAAGCCCATATCTCTGATTTCTTTTTCAAAACTCTACTACTTTTCTAATGAATCCAAATACACATATTAGGATGTGTAATAAAAAGGAATGTTTGTACTTTGTAGATTCATATACTGCTCAGCTGCCTACTTCATTTATTAATATTAATATAAAGTATAAACTTATGAACATACAAGAAACAACCCATTTAATGTAAAGAAATTAAAAAAGCCAAAATTAACAATGATGTCATTTTAAAGAATAATTAAATCTTATACCAAATCCTTATCTTTTTCACATACCATTGGTTCCCCACTATCATTATTTCCCTTTCTTATTATTTCCATATTATTATTATTATCATTATATGCTCCTCTCTAACTTTCCTCCCTATTTATGTCTCTCTTTTTTGTTTTATTTATCTTCCTATTATAACTTAGAGATTAAGCTAAATTTTAAATAAATCAACTAATATATATATATATATTGTTGTAAACTGCTTAATTCATGTCTCCTATACTCAATATATTGATTTCTATATTTGTTTGTAATATGACCTACAAATACAACTATTATTATTATAATGTTGTTGGGTAACATCACACATGATATTAAATATCACTCATAAGATGAATAGGTTGATTTTCATTTGACCTTATTTGTTCAAACTTTAAGTCTTACTTTACTTTGTCATTAAATTAAATCAACAAACCTCAAATTGAAATTTAATATTTGTTTTCATACATACTAATCAAGATTTAATCTACTCAAAATATCACTTCAACTATCTCTTCAACGCCTGACTTTTACGACTTGTTAAGTTTTTTTTTTTTATTTCTATTGTATATATTAAATAGAAGCATACTTAGGAATACTTAGATTTGGTATTTTAAGTTAATTCTATTGTTAAATATTTCATGTTAAAAATTCAACCAAGGATAACATATTTTAGAGAAAAGGTTTATGAAAGTTTGATGGTCAAATCCATCAACTTACACAACTCTGTTTTACTCGAACATAATTTAAATATTCAATATCAATCTTTCATTTCTGTGTAGAAATTGAATTGTATTATTCCAAATTAAAACCAACCATTCAATTTGGTATTTTTAATTAACTGTTTTTGACAGATTCACAACGAAAGACAATAAAATAGGTGGGACTTGGAAAATTATTTTAACCTCCTTGCCCAAGTCTATGGATGGTTGAATCAACTAAGAAAATTTGATGGCAACACAAAAATGGAAAGAAAAAAAAAGTGACAAAGAAATGTTAAATTAATTATTCTTGGTTATTTTTGTTATTTTTGCTAATATCAAGTTGTAATATTATCATTGGTCCTCATTACCAACTATTTTATCCCTTTCAAGGCCCTTCTCTGCAATTAAACATAGAGAGAGGGACCTTAATAAAATAAAAAGGTATACAAAGTTTTCTTTAGAAAAAGTATTCAAATATTTCCTAAAATATAAACAACTTTAGAGCACATGTCAATGGTGGCCTTATTGAAAATGGCTAAAAGTCACCTAAAAATGCATATAGAACTGCCCCATGAAGAATTCATTTGAGTGGTATTTTTTTCTATCTAATAATTGCAAGGTGGAGATATTAAATAAAATTGCCCCATGAGTTCATTTACTATAGTCTAATGTATTTTTGAAAAATAAAACTTAGGTTTAGAAAAACTTGGGAATGAATGAATGAATAAATAAAAAGAATTTAGGGTAAGCAAAGGGTTCCTCATTCCTTCATGTGAACTATGAGCTGACATCAACCATTTTAGAGGTTGCCATTGCCTTCTTCACAATTGTCATTCTCATTCCTCTCTCTCTCTCTCTCTCTCTCCTCTGTCTTTTTCTGTAAATTTCAATTCAACAAAATCTGCTAACCATGCCAACTTCTTATCCTCTTCCCCCCACTTCAAATTTCTTCTTCACTTCTACTTCAACATTTATAGCATAACCTTCTAGATCCCAATCCTTCCCTTTCCATCATGGCCCGTCTCTGTTTACTCTGTTTCTTCTTCTTCCTCTTTCTCGCCGCCCCCGCCGCATCTCAGCAGCTTTACTTCTCTGGATTTCAAGATGATGCCGCCGTCGCTGCCAACTTAACTCTCACTGACATCGCCAAGATCGAGCAGAACGGAATCTTGAAACTGACAAATGATACCAGTCGATTACAGGGTCATGCCTTTTACAGTTCCCCCGTTCGTTTCAAAAACTCATCCGACGGTAAAGTTTTTTCGTTCTCCACCGCTTTTGTCATCGCCGTCGTCCCTGAGTACCCGACTCTAGGTGGCCATGGCCTCGCCTTCACCATTGCCCCCTCGAAGAACCTCCGTGGACTTCCCAGTCAGTATTTAGGCCTTCTCAATGCGAAAGACGTCGGAAACTTTACGAACCATCTCTTCGCGGTTGAGTTCGATACTGTTCAAGATTTCGAGTTTGCCGATATCAACGATAACCACGTCGGAATTAATCTCAACCATATGATTTCTAATGTCTCCACCACCGCTTCCTATTTCGTCGACGATGGACCCACCAAGCAGAACCTAACCTTGAAAAGTGGGAGGCCGATTCAAGCTTGGGTCGATTACGATTCCTCTGTGAATTCCCTCACGGTGGCACTTTCTCCGTCTTCCACCAAACCCAAGAAGCCGATTCTGTCATTTAATGTAGATCTCTCTCCGATTCTTGACGAGTTTATGTATGTTGGGTTCTCGGCCTCCACTGGGCTTCTTGCAAGTTCGCACTATGTGTTGGGGTGGAGTTTCAGTATGAATGGACAAGCCCGGTCTCTGGATCTGTCTTCTTTGCCTTCTGTTCCAGGTCCGAAGAAAAAGCACACTGCTTTTACAATTGGGATTTCTGTTGCGGCTGTTTTGATTGTGATAATCGCGATTTGTGTTGCTGTTTTAATCATTTGGAAGATAAAAAACGCTGATATAATCGAGGCCTGGGAGCACGAAATCGGTCCTCATCGGTACTCTTACAAGGAGCTCAAGAAAGCCACTAAGCGATTTAGGGATAAAGAGCTTCTAGGGCGCGGTGGGTTTGGGAAAGTTTACAAGGGAACTTTGCCGAATTCAAAAATCCAAGTGGCTGTGAAGCGAATTTCTCACGAATCGAAACAGGGCCTAAGGGAATTTGTGTCGGAAATCGCTAGCATTGGCCGGCTTCGTCACCGGAACTTGGTTCAGTTACTGGGATGGTGTCGCCGCCGTGGCGATCTGCTTCTCGTTTATGATTTTATGGCTAATGGGAGCTTGGATAACTACATTTTCGACGACCCGGATGTGAATTTGAGCTGGCAACAGAGATTCGGAATCATTAAGGGTGTCGCTTCCGGTTTGCTCTACTTGCACGAAGGCTACGAGCAGGTTTGTTAAATTTACTGAAATAATATTATAAACTTGTTTTCTTTGCAAGAGTTAAAAAAGCGACTGAATTTAATCGTTGTTTCATGTTCTTTTAATACAGGTGGTGATTCATAGAGATGTGAAAGCCAGTAATGTCCTGCTCGACAGCGAGATGAATGGAAAGCTCGGCGATTTCGGCCTCGCTCGGCTATATGAACACGGGGCCAACCCGAGCACGACTCGGGTCGTCGGAACTCTTGGATATCTGGCACCGGAGCTTCCCAGAACCGGAAAAGCCACCACCAGCTCAGATGTGTATGCCTTCGGCGCACTTCTGCTAGAAGTGGCCTGCGGGCGGCGGCCAATCGACCCGAAATCTTCGTCAGAAGAGCTGGTGCTGGTGGATTGGGTGTGGGAGAATTACAGGGAAGGGAAATTGCTGGACGTAATGGATCCAAAATTGAAAGGGGATTTCAATGTAGTTGAGGCAATGATGATATTGAAACTGGGGCTGTTTTGTTCGAACGATTCCGCGGCGGCACGACCGAGTATGAGGCAGGTGGTGAGGTTTCTGGAGGGAGAAATGGGAGTTCCGGAGGAGATATCAGCGCCGAAAGTGATGGAAGGAGGGAGGAATGGAGAAGGGTTCGATGATTTTGTGAATTCGTTTGCTTCTTCTTCGTTTAACAAGTTTAGTTCATATTCATCGACTGGTAATAAGGATATGGATATGAGTTTTGCTTCATTTTCAACTTCTCCTCTTTCGCTTCTCAACGGCAGAGACTAAACATTTGTAAATTCCTTAGTTCTCTGTTTTGGGGAAAATTGGTAGGTAAGAAAGAAAGTGTTGCAGAAAAGGCAGAGGTAAAAGAAAAATGGGAATTTGGAGTCAAACATTGAGGTAGTAAGATTCTTACTTTCATTTATATTTAAGAAAAGAAAGGATTGATATATGGTCGTAAGTCATATGTATTGAATTAGAGTTCTGACTGTAGTCTTAATTTTGGCCCACATTTCAATGAAATCTATCTCTATGTAAGCTAATATCTTCGTTCAAAATCTAACCTCTGCACATAACTTTCGATCCAGGGTAAGAAAGAAAAACTTTAACCCTTGATGCTTAAAACATATAATTGTGTATAGAGGTTGATAACTTTGACCATATTCCACCGAGTTTTGAAGCTTCTCTAAATGATTAAATCAAGACATGCTCTGTTAACTAATTTCTAGGCTTAGCTTGAGGTTCCTGCAATTATTGACTTCACTCTTTGTTGTTTTGTTTTTTTTTCAAATATGAAGAAAATTAGGAATAGAGTTAGTTGAGTTTAGATTGATACAAACTAAGTTCAAATTTTAGAGATAAATTTTAATATGCTCAACTAGTATAGTTTGGAATCTACAAACTATTCTTACTTGCTGTCATAATTTATTTGAATATGTTGTCGAATTCATTTGTGATGTAAGGAAAGGTTAGATTGGTTTAATGGAACTATATTTTATAATCACCACTACAAATGAAATATATAAATACTATTGTTTTGATGCTTCATTTTTCTCGCATAATTAGCATATTTCCAAGCAGGAGTAAGCAAGAAAGTAGTACATTGAATCTGTTAAAGGCAGGCCCATTAAGAATGGCTTTTGTATATTAGGCCCATTTAGTTGTTTCCTTTGTATCTCAGTTTTGTTTGTATAAGCCCAAGTCCAGTCCCTCCTAAATTTCAAAAAAATGAAAAAGAAAGATTGACAATTTACCTATCACATGAATAATTAGTTGCAAATATAACAACTCTATTTAAAATATTAATATATAGCAATATTTTTAAAAAATTACAAAATAAAAATTCATTAATTTTAAGAGAATTTGTTTAGTTCCTTAATAATACTAAGTTATGGATTGGATGAGTTTCTTAAAAAGTAAAAAAAATAAATTTAAAAAAGTCTTACATGTTTCTTCTAAAATAATGCAAAAATGTTTATATAAAAATGGAAATGAATACATGTTTGTTTCCTTTTCACTATCATTTAATGCATATAAAAGACTTCTAAAACTAAAATGATAAGATTTAATTGGATATGATAGGATTAAAATATGGTATTTTTCTCCATTTCATCAATCATCAAGAATTGTTCAACGCTAAGCCTTCAAATATATTTAAATTATTTAGAGCCAACTCATTTGAACAATTTGGCTTTTCTTTTTCCAACCAATAGACTTAGAGGCAGAGCTTCTTCTTCCCAGTTCCCATGGCCAACTTCTGTTTCTTTTCTTTTTTAGCCATTTTCTTCTTTACTGTCCCGGCCGCATCTCACAACTTCTTCTACGCCGGTTTTCGCGATCCCACCGCAGCCACCAACTTAACCCTACCGGATATCGCCAAAATCGAAGAGAACGGACTCTTAACGCTTACAGACGATGGCGGATTTCAACAGGGCCATGTGTTCTACGAATCCCCTGTTCGCTTTAGAAACTCTTCCAACGCCGATCCTTTTTCCTTCTCTACCAATTTTGTTTTCGCCATTGTCAACGAATTCCCGAATCTCGGTGGCCATGGCCTCGCCTTCACCATTGCGCCCTCCAAAAACCTCCATGCGCTTCCGGTACAGTTTTTAGGCCTTCTCAATTCGACCAATCACGGAGACCCCTCGAACCATTTATTTGCCGTTGAGTTCGACACCTTCAAAAATGCAGAGTTTGAGGACATCGACGACAACCACATTGGAATTGATCTCAATAGTTTGATCTCCAGTGCCTCCACTACAGCCTCTTATTTCATTAACGACGGGAACACCAAGCAATTTATAAACCTAAAAAGTGGGGCACCAATTCAAGTTTGGATTGATTATGATGCCCCTGTAAATTCTCTCACGGTGGCTCTTTCTCCGTTTTCCACCAAACCTCAGAAGCCAATTCTGTCGTTTAATGTCGACCTCTCTCCAATTCTTTTCGAGTTCATGTACATTGGGTTCTCAGCCTCCACGGGCCAAATGTCAAGTTCTCATTATATTTTAGGTTGGAGTTTCAGTACGGATGGACCATCCCAGTCACTGAATATTGATTCTCTGCCTTCGGTTCCCGGGCCGAAGAATACATACTCTGATTTAGCGATTGGGATTTCAATTCTCATCATTTTGATTGTCATAGCAGGAATCTTTCTTACTCTTTACAAAATAAAAAAGAAGATAGACATAATCGAAGCCTGGGAGCTTGAAATTGGTCCGCATCGGTACCCTTACAAACAACTGGAACTAGCAACCAAACAGTTTAGCAACAGAGAGCTACTAGGACGTGGCGGATTTGGAAAAGTTTACAGAGGAACATTGCCAAATTCAAAAACCCGCGTGGCTGTGAAGCGAATTTCCCACGAATCCAAGCAGGGCCTCCGTGAATTTATGTCGGAAATCACAATCATCGGTCGGCTTCGTCACCGGAACTTAGTTCAATTACTGGGATGGTGTCGTCATGGCGGAAATGAAGATCTGCTTCTTGTTTACGAGTTTATGGTAAATGGGAGTTTGGATAGTTACATATTCGGCAAACCAAAAGTGATTTTGAGTTGGGAACAAAGGTTTAAGATCATAAACGGCGTTGCTTCCGGCCTTCTATACTTGCACGAAGGATACGAACAGGTTATTAAATCACTTCTAAACTATGTTCTTTCCTTTTCTTATTTCATTCTAATCTTTATTATCGACAAATTATAGGTGGTCATTCATCGAGACGTGAAGGCCAGCAATGTTTTACTCGACGACGAAATGAACGGAAAACTAAGCGATTTCGGCCTCGCCAAACTCTATGAACACGGCGAGAATCCGACAACAACACGGGTCGTCGGAACTGTCGGCTACCTAGCGCCGGAGCTGCACAGAACCGGAAAAGCCACAACCAGCTCTGATGTTTACGCGTTCGGCGCACTTGTGCTTGAAGTGGCCTGCGGCCGCCGGCCAATCGGCCCGAGAGAGGTGCCGGAGGAGATAGTGCTGGTGGACTGGGTTTGGGAGAAATACAAAGAGAAGAAATTATTGGAAGTAATGGACGAGAAATTGAAGGGGGATTTCAATGAGGTCGAGGCAGTGATGATTTTGAAATTGGGGTTGCTGTGTTCGAAGGATTCGGCAGCGGCGCGGCCGAGTATGCGTCTTGTGATGCGGTGTTTGGACGGTGAGATTGGAGTTCCCGACGAGATTACGGGTCCGAGAATGGTGGAAGGAGCCGATGAATTTGTGGATTCGTGGAGTGATAACAGAGACATCACTTCTGCTTCTTTATCCACTTCGTCTCTTTCGATTCTCGACGGTAGAAGTTGATATCAATTTGTAATTGCAAACATTATTAAGTCTTCAACTTTCAAATTTTTTTTATAAAGTGAATGTATGCAAAATAAAATTAAACACAAATTTGAAACTTCATAATTTGAAAATTAAACCAAATAAAAGTTGAAAGGGAAAGAAAGAAAAGATAATGATAGGTGCAAAGAAGAAATAAACAAGTAATAGCAAACCAAGATTGACCATAATTTTCTTAGTCGTCTCCTTCTGTATTTTTCTCTATCAGCTTTGCTCCCCCATCTCATATATCACACTCTCTTTATCTTCAACCAAAAAACGAAACCCTAAATTATATAAAGAAGAAAGAACAGCTCCCTATTTCCATTTTTAATAGGAATTATTGTGCAAAAAGAGCCCTTCATGATCATCGTCGTCGTCTCAAAAGTGGTCATTTTTTGGCCTACCACTTCACAATTAACCTAATTTTCATCATTTTGGTTTTATATCTTATAATAACGCCTAAGATTATATATACATGTTTTTGTTTTTGTTTGTTTAATCACTTTCTACTCTTTAAATTCAAGTCAATTGATTTATTAAGCAATCATATAAAAAAGAATAAAATAAATGTTGCGTAATTTATTACATTTATGAATTATGGCGTAATTTTAATGGAATTATTTGTCTTTCTTTGGAATAGAATATAAGTATTTTAGTCAATGATTTTGATTAAATCACAATGTTGTGTATATGTAGTGGTTTATTATTTAAAAGAATTAATAGTGGTTGTTGAAAACAATATACAAATCTCTGTTTCTCAAAATATATTTATACACACACATCAAATAATGTAGAACCTATTGTTTAAATCTATAACTTCTTGCTGAAATTTCTATTTTTACTTCCAAATTGAATATATAGATGAGAAAAAAAATTTCTTAGGACTCAACATCTTAGACACTGCTTTGATACCACAATGGATGATTTGATCCACAAATGAGATAAATTTAGTATTTATATTGAACTCGACTATACTTACAATGAAGTCAAGTCAACACATCAAAACTCCTTACCTCAGAATGTGTTTGAATGGGTTCCTGCAAGTTTCTCATCGCTATGGCTTCTAATTTTGATCGCCCCTTACGAAGAAATGGTGCTTATGATGCTCGGTTACACGGAAGAGAGATGAACAAAAATCCCATGTTTTTCAATCTCTCAATTGTGGTGTCTCTGCTTCTAGTCTCAGTAGTCTCATCAGCTGCTTCTAAAGGTACTGATTTCATCTTCCATGGCTTCCAATCTGCAAATCTATCACTCGATGCTATGGCTGTTGTTACCTCAAATGGCCTCTTGAAACTGACCAACGAGACCAGGCAAAAAATTGGCCATGGGTTTTATCCTAATCCTGTAAATTTTGTCGATTTCTCTCATGGCGTTTCATCTTTCTCAACTACTTTTGTCTTTGCCATTATTTCTGAATACCCAAATCTAAGTGGCCATGGAATTGCCTTTGTGGTGGCTCCGACGAAAACTTTCCCCGGAGCTGAGCCAAGTCAGCATCTTGGCATTTTTAATGACAACAACAACGGTAACACAAACAACCATATTTTCGCTGTAGAACTCGATACAATTCAGAATCTAGAGTTGAAAGATATAGATGCGAATCATGTTGGTATAGATATAAATGGGTTGATTTCTAAGAAAGCTGAAACTGCTGGGTTTTATCCTTCCAACAATGGGGAATTCAGAAATTTGAGTCTTATAAGTGGCCAACCAATGCAAGTTTGGATCGAATATGATGGTATCAACAAAGAGATCAATGTCACTTTGGCACCAATTAACATACCCAAACCCAAAATTCCACTTTTATCTTACGTCTGGGACCTTTCGTCCGTCATAAAAAACTCTTCCATGTTCGTCGGGTTTTCATCCTCCACTGGCTCTGTTTCAACTTCTCATTATATTTTAGGTTGGAGTTTCAGATTAAACGGCCAAGCTCAAAGTCTTGACATTTCTCGTCTTCCAAAGCTGCCTCAGAAAAAACATAGATCCAAAGTTTTAACAATTGGGTTGCCTTTAATTTCTGGAGGGATTGCTTTATTGGTTATTTTATCCATTGTCCATGTTATCAGAAGGAAGAGGAAGTTCGCCGAGCTGCTCGAAGATTGGGAGCTTGATTATGGGCCTCATAGGTTCAAATACAAAGACTTATACACAGCTACAAATGGATTTAAAGAAAAAGAAATTCTGGGTTCTGGAGGATTTGGACGAGTCTACAAAGGTGCATTACCAAAATCAAAACTTGAAATAGCTGTAAAGAGGGTTTCTCATGAATCAAGACAAGGAATGAAAGAATTTGTAGCTGAGATAGTTAGTCTTGGGAGGCTTCGTCATAGAAACCTTGTACAACTTTTAGGCTACTGTAGACGAAAAGGAGAGCTGCTTTTAGTATATGATTATATGCAAAATGGAAGCTTGGACAAGTACCTGTTTAACGAAACAAATCCAAGTTTGAACTGGAGCCAGAGATTTCGAATCATAAAAGGAGTGGCTTCAGGGCTGCTTTACCTGCATGAAGAATGGGAGCAAACTGTTATTCACAGAGATGTAAAAGCCAGTAATGTCTTACTAGACAATGAGTTAAATGGAAGATTAGGAGATTTCGGTTTGGCAAGACTGTATGATCACGGAACAGACCCTCAAACAACTCATATTGTAGGAACACTCGGATATTTGGCTCCAGAGCACACGAGATCCGGCAGGCCGACGACTCAAATGGATGTGTTTGCTTTTGGGGCATTTCTGCTGGAAGTAGCAACAGGAAAGAGGCCAATAGAGATTCGAGGGATGATGGAAGATGTAATATTGCTGGATTGGGTATTGTTATGTTGGATGAGAGGAGCCATTGTTGAGGCCAAAGATCCAAAGTTGGGAACAGAGTATGTGACAGAGGAGATGGAAATGGTTCTGAAACTTGGATTGTTGTGTTCACAATCTAACCCAATGGCGAGGCCAAGCATGAGGCAAATTGTGCAGTACTTGGAAGGAGATGCTGTCATGCCAGAGATGGGTTCTATAGAAACGTTAGGTGGTGGTGGTGGATATGAAGGTTTTGATGATCTTGGCATGTCGTATAATTCTTTTTTGGATAAAGCTATTGCATATTCTACTTCTTCACTTGAAAGAGGTTTTGCCCATTCTTCTGATGCGCAGTCTCTCCTGTCAGGTGGCCGTTGAATGTAATATTGAAATTACTTCATTAATTTATAGCACAACTACATATCTACTCCATGTTAAATACATAATAATAGATATATCTACTCAAGTTTGTTTGCATTCCAACCATTTTCTCAATTTTCTGAGCATTCGTTTGTATGCTCATCAATTTCTCAACGTTAACAGTTAAGCTAATAACATGACTCTAATCACTATCATAAAAACAACCACCGATCACTACCATAAAAACAACCACAACATTATAATCATTTACAATATTATAATACTGTCCACTTGGTAAAAATAGTTGTTCTCACCTGACTTTCACCGTATTTAATCAATGTTATAGTATATCACTTCAATACATTTATTTATATAATGACTCAAGTATATTATATCTGTTAATTATAAATCTTCCAATATAATTTTTCAAGACATCAACCATTTAAAATACTTTCCAAAGAAGAAAAAACGGTTAAAGAAGATAATCGTAGTTGGCAAGAAGGAATATGAACCATAATTTGACGAGTGATTTACTAAGCAACATGATATTGCAATGTCCTCCGACTCTAACATCCTTTAAACAAAATTTAAAAAAAAGTGAATGAATCATCATATGGCCGCTTTCAGTTCTGAATAAATTCCAAAGCAGTAAATATACAAGTAAAATTGCCCAAATCACTACAAATTTTCTCAATGCAAAAAGTCGGGAAAATTTTAATAAAAAAGACATCGCCAATCACACAACTTGGTAATTTTCCGTAATCAACTGTGTCCTTTGAGCATATCTGGGAGGAGCACCGCCCCTAAGAGGCAAAATGTTCACAACCTGCGACAGTGGGGTTTACAAACCAATGTTAAGAGGTAATGCAGTAAATGTCAAATAAAGAATGACAATAAGCGTGGTTTACATCTTATTATTATTATTATTTTACGTTATAAAACGATGTGAATGAGAGAAAAAGTCGGTCTAATAGGGGTTTCTAGATCGAAAAAGAACAGATATGATGATTGCGATAATAATGGTTATTGAGAGGTGCACAAGTAATATCTGGTTTCAAGTACAGGGCAGAACAAGAATAAACCTTCAGTTCGCTAAATGTGCTAGTTGCTGAAAACCGAACAGAGATGGGGAAAAATACTGATGAATCGGCTGGAGGAACAACGAACTCCATTGATCCACTGTCAAGAAAATGGAACAAAAATAAAAAAAAACATATGCATGCAATTGTAATAGTAGGGTAATAGAAAGAAGCCAAACACTACATACCTGCGGTTTGAGTTATCAATGAGAACTATAGACCACTCCAAGACAGAATTTCTGGAATCGTACCTGCAGGTTGAGCAAAAACAGATGTCAAAATATAGGAAAAATTCTGGGGCTTTAAATTCAAAAGGATAGTGCTTTGGATACGCTTCATTAGAATAATTTAATAAGATTTTATTTTTCCTTTCCGAAAGGTCTCAACAATGAGACTCGTTAAGCATTTACGAACTTGTTTCTTTTTGCCACGTCCCATTTTTAAAGACAAAAAAAAATCTTATAGAAATTACTTTAAATAGATGTGTTTCACAGTTCAACAAGGGAGTCCCATTTCGTTAAAAGAATCTGTGGAAGTCATGATTTCAATGTAAACCAGGTGAAAACTAAAAGTGTAAAGATGAATCTATACCTCCATTCTCCATCAATCTGCCTTACACTAGGTGCCTCACGAAGAGCAGGAAGAGGCACTGAGATGACAACATTTCGCAGGTCAAACATTGATGAAGCCTCGTACTCAATGCTGACATATGTTTCGTTTCCAGAAACAGAGGGCCAGCAGTTGACTGCAAAAACAGAAGCCTTGTAAGTATAGCTTTTAAAATATGTATACAAAACTGTATCTGTATGAGAAGGGTTCAAACTTACTAGTTAATGGTACCATTGATTCGTCCGTGCTTTGCATTCTCCACTTTAAGAGACCAACACCAGCATCACTACCTTGACCAGTAGGAAATGGCCGGTTCGGGTCTTTCAGGCCTAGAATATTTTCATTGGAAAACAGCTCTTTATTCATGTTAGGATGAGTTTTGAAAAGGATGCCAGGATTCCCACCAGTCTCAATCTGAAAACAAGGCAAAATGAATCAAGATAGTGAAACAAATAACAAAACCAGCTTTGCAAATCAAATCACAATAACATCATAAGAACACAAGATGAGACCAAATGTAGTGGGCGATAGGTGGTTCAAATACTACAGGAACAAATTTAGAGACAAAATTGTTTCGAGTGCCAAAGTTGTGAACAATTCAATGATGAAACTTTTTAGCTTCGTATACATTTGATGGAAAGTTTATAACCACAAGAAATTACAATGAAAGACCTAGAATCAAGCAATCAATCTAAATCTTTATGGAAATTGAATATACAAGAAAACGATCTTATCAATTCCTACTTTACAGCAAGACAATTAAGCTTGATTTTCTAGAGTATGTGTGTTGGGGATACCAATCACCTAGAGAAGTTGTAGTGTCTATTATACAACATCATTAATATGAGCCACGTACCTGAACTTGAATGTGGGCATCTTCTTGGTTAAGAATTTGAAGGGACATTGTTCCCTGAAGGTCAAAGTTACTAACTCCCCCATCTCGTTTCAGGGACACATTGAGTTTCTCCTCGACAGATAGAGTAACAGGATCAGTTGGGGGTGGGGCAGCTGATTTAGATAAACCAACACTTGGCTGTACATCTTCAACTATTACTTCACCTTCTGCCTTCAAAGATTCCAAGAATTGATTTGTCCTTTGGGATTTACCAAGCTGCATGCCAAGGCCTTTAGGAGGTGCAGTAGCAGATGAAGGTGGACGGCCTAATAACAGACATACAAGGTAAAATGGTAAGCGTCCAGTTAGTACATGAATCTTAATTGGCCATAAACTATATGACAAATTACTAAAGGTAGTGTTTGGGGCAAGAACTAACTAAGACTATTATAATCACATCTTGCTACAGTAAATACTATTTAAAAGTTTTCATTTAGTTTCAGTAGACACTATTTCAAAACCTCAAATTGCTAAAGTATTTAGTATTTTGCTACTTTTTTACTATTTTACGTTCATCATTTTTATTCTTTCCTATGATGTTTACTATTTTCTTTTGAAACTAAAGTAGTTTACACCTTAAACACATACTATTATTACCTCAACTAAAATAATATACCTCAAACACATACTATTAAAATCCAACTATAATAACCAACTTTTTGCCCTAAGAGCCCCTAAAAGATGGTATATGGTGTTGACTCAAGGACAAGTGCCTCCTTACATATATGTGTAACAAACTGACAAAACTCATCAGACATAGACAACATTCAACAAACGTGCAATCAAACAAAGGGCAACCTTTAGGCTTGCTAGAAAAGGACTCAACATCAGCACCCAATCCAAAACCAGAACTGCTACCAAAACCACCTCCACCACCTGATGATATGCCCAGATCACCGAGGCCATTATCAATTTTTCCTGATCCCATAGACTGTAAAGACATAAAGCCTCCTTTGTCACCCCTATTCTTTTCAATCTGCAATATATATAAAAAATTATCAACTTTCATTTTATTTTAGGGGCATTTTTAAAAATACAAAATAATATAAAATATTTACAGACTATAGCAAAATTTTGGATTCTATCAATGATAGAAACTGATAGACTTCTATCACTGTCTATCAATGATAGAAGCATATTAGTGTTTATCAATGATAGAAGCATATTAGTGTCTATCAATGATAGAAGCATATTAGTGTCTATCAATGTCTATTATTGATAGAATCTGAAACTTTTGCTATATGTTGTAAATATTTTGTCAAATTTGCTCTTTTTGACAATTCTCCTTTATTTTATTAGTGAAAGAATCGTTTTTTAAAAATTGTATTTTAAGTTGTGAAAAAGAATGATGAAGGGCATGTAAAAAATACCTTGCTTTTGTCAATCTCACTTGCTTTTCGCTTCATGACATCCTTAGTTTCATTTATCTTGCTCTGCAATACCAACTTGTGCAACTTCTCTTCGTGGCTTTCCATCTCACAGTATTGCTTAACCTGGGCAACAGTCACGTTTTCCTTGTGCCCAAGAGAAATAACCTCATCGAAAGCAAAAATCAAATCGAAAGCTGTTTTGCAGATTCCCTCTTCATCCATAGAAAGTGAATATTCAGGTACCTAGAATCACTTAAGGACTCCAGCATAAATCCATTCTCAGCATGTTTGACACAAGCATTTGTAAAGAACTATCTTACTGTGCAAACAAAACACCCACACATACACATGTAAGAGGGTATACACATACACATGTTGGAGGGTACCACTATTATCAGACATAAAAAAAATATTCTTATAAAAGAAAGAAAAACATATGCCCTTACCAGAAAAGAATTGTTATTTCATATAAAATGAACTATATATAAAATTTTATTTTCCTTTGCAGTCTACAGTTAATCTTTACATTTATACAATACATCGTCAATATGGATTTCACAAACTTTGTTAGTTCCCTTGACTTACTACTAATTTGAAGTTGAAGATCACCCAAATTTTTATGGAAGAAACAGTAGAACCACAAGCTAGCATACCCAAATTCAACACAAGACAGCATTAAAAGCACTAGAAATAACTATAGCCTATAGGCCATATCAAAAAAGGATACAAGCTTAGAAAGGAGCCTTAAGGTGTCCAAATCTTCAAGGATGTTGCTCTGTTTATTTGTTACAAGAAGCAGGTATAAAGCTTCTATTGGCTGGTAAACATAGCGAACATTTTCTGTCTCCACATATGTATGCTGTTTTCCAGTTCCAACCAACTTTGGGAAAGCAGCAAGAAGGCCCTCAATTCTGATTCTAGACATGTCAACAAACTGTCTGGAAACAAGAACTGTGAAAAGAAAACATCCGAAAAGACAGCCTTGTAAGTACTAGCTAAAATTTATCAAAGACTTGAGAAGAAAATTAAAGGGATAAAAGGTGTGTGTTTGTGCCCGTGTGAGAGAGAGACCAATGAGCATACAGTGTAAAACGCCAACTATGAAAATCATCATTACGAAAGATAAAAGTGCAAAAATATTGTTGTGGATTTAGCAAAGAAAATATCTCACCTTTCCCGGACTTGCTAACAATGGATGCGGCAAGAACAACCTAAGCAACATACATAATGCTCGTCAAAATAAAATAAGGGGGCAGGAGAAAAGATAAATTCATGAAACCCACTGAAAGTCAAAAGCACGCCATCAGGAAAGAAAAAAAAAATGCAACAAATACATAATAAATCCAGCTTGAAAAAAGAGAAATCACTAATAATCTTCACGAGCAGAATGTTCGTGCTAGTTCCTACCATAATTCCTAAAATAAATTAAAGGGTGCAATAATATCAGATTCAGTGATGCCAGACAAAATACATCTAGCACGATCCATTAATCTCAAATACTCATAAGATTTTCTGAATGGCACAATAATGAAATGATTTTGAGAATATATAACACTATATCCAAACAAAAATTTGTATGATCGCATAGCTGAATTCACCCCCTCAAAGTTCATGAACTTCAACTAGTCAAAACAAAAAGGCACTTGGAGAAAGAAATTCAGAAAAAAAAATATTACGGATAATTGCATATAAAGTTACATAAGAATGCAGACAAAAAGAGACAACAAATGGTTCAATAACATAAATGCCTTTACCATTTTCTTAAAGATATGAGAGGGCAAACCAACAATCACCGACTACAGATGAGAGAAGTTGTGTCTTCCGCACCTAGAAAAGAAATTTCGTTAGTCACACACTTACTAGAAAAGAAAAAAAGGATTACCTCAAGAGCTTATTCTAAAAATGTTTGAATATTTAAAATGCTCTAACTCTTAATGTATACTCATGATATCTATTTAACTTCAGTTAGAACTACACTACGAAAAACCTTAGAGAACGGAAGGTTCTTGAGATCAGGCCGGAATCCGCGGGGGAGGGGGAGGGGGAAAGAAGAAAAGTAATGGATCTGAAGCTGGAACTCTAATTATTCCCACAAACTACTGTAACTATAAATTAACAACCAAAATGATTTAGCCGATCTAGAGACACGAATTACAGCAGATCCGAGTTCGCAAGCATATAATGTACGGAACATATGGTCAAACAAAGCTACGGAAATTGCATACAAACCCAGATCCATCTCACAAAATTAAAAGAAGAAACAAAGCAACACTAAATTTCAAGATTGATAGTGAGATAAACAAACAGCAGACAGAGAAAGAGAAACTCAAACCAGGGAGGATTTGCGTTATTGATAAGCTTGTTGACCGACAAGGGAGAGATCCAAATCGAAGAACGCCGAGGAAAGAGAGACTGATCTATTTAACTTCGAAATGAAATCGAGAAGCGCCGGTCGGCCGGAAGAAAGAATACGAACGAGCTCACGCCCAATTGCCTTCGTTTTAATAGTTCCCCTTTTCTTTCTCTCTTAAATTCTTGATTAAAAGCTAAATCCCAATGAACAAAAGGAAATTCTTGTAATTTCAAACATTTTTTTAAAATCAAAACTTAAACCCTACGAACTTAAAAATAATTAAATAATTTTTTTATAAATAAATAATTAAATTTCATCAAACGTCCAATTTAATTTACTAATATTGTTGTTGAGATAAATCAATGTTAGAATTTAACTGGTTGTAAATTTATAACCTTTTCTTATAAAATAATTAGTTAAATTAATTTTAAACATGTATACGAAATATTAAACGAGAACTCAAGACATCGAATAAATTTTAATTTAAAATCAACGCCCAATATTACGTACTAGTATTGTTGAGATGAATCAATGCGTGAAAAATTTGTAAATTTCTAACTTTTCCTTTTGAAATAATAAGTAATCAAATTAATTTCAAATATATATCAAAGAACGACAATTCAAAATGTCAAATATAACGTCTAATATAATGTATTAATATTGTTGAGAATCAATGTGTATAATTTGTATATTTATTTTATTATTTTGTTAATCACTCCAATTAGGTTGAAAATACATCAGAAAACCATAAGGTCGTTTCAATTACTTTGGAAAGTTTCATTTCATCGCAATCCTAATCTTTCTTTGGCATGAGATAGCGTCAAGTCCTTGCTTGTTTTCTTTCTTCTAGTCGACCAGGCCGTGCTTTCCACTTTCCACTTTCCACTTTCCACGAAGAAAAACCTATGGCGAAGTCCCCTCATCACATGAAGATGTTGCGGTGATAAATACTTTGGGTGGTGCAAACTTTTTCATTTCTAACACCATTGAGTTTTAAGGGTCTAATTCTGTAATTGCAAAACTACACTGCTTTAAATTACATTTAGATTCAATATTATCCTAAAACGAAGTTACAGAACAACCATATTTTTATTTGAAATAAGTTTGTAAAAATGTTTTATTTGTTTGAAGCTAAAAAGTCCCAGTTTTTACTAACAAAAAAGAGTGTCGCGTCATCTCCAAATCCTCAAGATCTAATAGGACCAACCCTCCAGCCTAGCATTTAATTTTAAGGTGGAAAAAAGTAGTTACGGAAAGAAAATTTGAAGAGGGAAAGTTCTGATAACGTTACCGAAGCAGTGGTTGTGGTTGTGTTTGGAGCATTTCCAAATAATGGCGTCCTCCTCTGTGATTTTATCTTCTCTTCCTCCGGCCAGAGCTCTGACTTGTAACCATCAAGACAGTCGCCACTGTCTCTTTCAAATTGGGTATTCCGTCCGTGCCAATAGCAGCAGGGCTCGTACCTCTTTCAGGATTCAGGCCGCCGCAAAGCCTCCGGCTGGAGTACGCTCTCTATCCTCTTCAAAATTGTGACCTTTTTTCCCATTACTGTTTCACCTGTTGAAAAAATGGTTTACATCTCAAAAGCTTGAAGAAATCCAGAATAATACATTCATGGGGGCTTGTGAATTACCTTTTCATTTCTGTTTTGAAGGTTGAATTGCCAAAAGTAGAGCCGAAATTTCAAGCCCCGTTTCTTGGATTCACTAAAACTGCTGAAATCTGGAATTCTAGAGCCTGCATGATAGGCCTTATTGGGATTTTCGTAGTGGAGCTGGTGAGGTTTTCTTTTCTTTTTAGTATGAAGAAAACTTTCTATCTTGTACCTTTACTACCCATGTTTACGGGTTTTATCTGTCTGCTTTTTCAGATATTGAACAAGGGTATACTTCAGGTGATTGGAGTTGATGTTGGGAAAGGCCTGGATCTTCCTCTTTGATTCCCAGAAAAGTTTTAAACATCTTGAGATCTCCTTTGTGTCTTTTTATTGAAAAAAGAAAAACGATGAAAATTGTAACTGTACCACACGACTTTCAACTGTATCAGAGAATTCTACAATCTTCAAGTTCTTGTACTTCATAAGTAATTTACATAACATTGTCACCGTTCAAAATATGCCACTCTCTTGAGTTCTGTAATGATACCTAATAACCAGAACTCGAGAATATTGCAAATTAAATAAGCCTACAGATTCGAGTATCAATAACAGGCACCTTGGATGGAGGTTGTCCTATGTCTAGTACTTCTTCCAATGATATCCTGCCATTCCTCCAAGCACCTCTTACCCAGCTCCTCACTATCTGTGCTTCAGGCTTTCTATTCTTTTGGACGTCAAGAATCTCCGCATACGCTTCTACAGAAGTAATCAATGATATCAATGAATAATGATGCTCAGACCACCACGTTTATGAAAGGTTAACATGCCTATTTTGCTATAACATGTGATTTTAGGAGAGAGTTTAACCATAATCAGGGTGCGATTTGATCAGTTCATCTGGGTTTCATTTAACATTTAAGAGAGCAACCCAAAGCTATCCAACGTTTAACAACCACAACTCTCGCAATGAACATTTCGATCTCATGCAGTGATTTGTTTGTTATTTTTTCAAGCCTCGAGCTAAACGCTTAGAATGACTAAAATGCTTGATCAATACCTCCAGCTATTGCTGCTATGTCACATCTGTGCACCTTTGATTGTCCTCCCCTGTCTTAAAGAGAATAGGCTATTCAGTTGAAATTAATTGTTCTTTTTTTCAAAAAAGGATAAAGATGTAGCGTTGGATGGCAATACGATACCTTCTGGTGAAACTTTCATCAAGTCTATTGCTCTCCTGTAGAGTCCCTGTAAATGAATTTTTAAAGCAATCTGTTGAAATGTAACTAAAAAGAAATGCTTCTATACACTATGAAGATTTGAATATGATCTGTAATTGAATTGCATAGGGCAAGTAGACAAAAACCAACACCCAGGATGTTGGGAAGAGAAATCAACACCTTCCACACTGCACTAAAGGACCAATAATTTTTGCTTATATTTGAAGGGAGTTTATAACACGAGTGAGGCAGTGGTAAAATCCAACCTCCTGAATCAAAATTGAACTTGAATGCTCCTTCATTGCTTTGTGTCGAAACATGAGTGCTATGCAGGTTAAGATAACACCCACCTTCGGATGGTGAGATCCTGTACCATGTAAATGTTCCAAAAATTAGACACCCTCATACCCACTTGGAAAATAGCCAAACAATGCGAAATGAAAAAGAACAGAAACTTCAGTTGTATATATGTTGTAAAGTTTTGATTATATTGAGAATTCTAAATTGGCAACATCCATACCAAAATATTCTTCTGTTTTAGTTAACGCGTTTGTCAGTAAATCCTCGGCTTCAGAAAAATTCCTAGACAAAAAAGGAACAGAGTAAAGTTATGAACTTATGATTTATAATTACTACAATAAGGAATCTTATTGGGAATTTGCTCAACACACAAATCAAGAAGCTACCCCAAGTTCCCCTCAAGCTGCCCCAAAGCACAAGTCGCAGCCACTAAAACATCCATAGGAGACATATTACCACCAGCTAATGCACATTGCTCACTCGAATCTTTGACTTCTGATCCCACTTCAATTACTCTCTTGTACACCTCTTTTGCAGAGGAAAAGTTCTGTGAAGCCACTAAGAATTCTCCGTATGTAAAAGCAGCACTACCTACGAATCAAAATATTAATAGGAAATCAACAAATTATCCCACATATATAGTTGAAGTACCTTACCAGCACATCTTTCAATAGTCTGAAATCCTTCAAATAACGATTCAGCTGCAGATAGATAACCAACAGTTAACTTAGTAAAACTTCACAATAGAACAAGATGCTTAGAGAGAATACTAAAGGCCAAACACCTGCACCAAGGTTATTTTGGACAAGCTCAACCAGCCCCTTCACAGCTTTTACACGAGCTCTCAGAACTTCAGAATCTCCATCATCAGCGAGTTCACTGGTTTCAAATAGTTGTAAGCATTTATCCGCGATGGCGGATGAAGAATCATTCTACATATGAAGAATCATCGTCAGATAACATTGATCAATGTTAATTCGATACAACATGAGCAATAATTACAACTTTACAAGGAAATTTACCAAGTCTAACTCGAGATGAAGTCCAGCAAGTGCTTCAAGAGCAGCCACTACACGAAAGACAATAAGAAATTACAGTCAAAACACTAGCCACCAATACTCAATTTGAACCGAGCTTAACTTGGCTAAAAGAACGAACTAAAACCCTAGGAAAGTTCACCTCTAATATCTAGAGAACAATGTGCTAAATCCTCAATTCGCTGAAGCTTATCTATAGCGTCATGAATGTCACCCCTGAAACAACCAAAATAGGACAGTTGTTTAGCCATAAGCCAATTTAATTACAACGTACATCTTAATGAAATGAATAAGAAAAGAATAAATGAAACACAATGAAAACCTTTCAGCAAGCAACGTAGACATAGCAAGCAACACCGCTCCCCTGGAGTTGTCGGCATCTTCGCCTTCACTCGACTGAGCAGAGAGACACTGCTCCAAAACCAGAAGACCTTGTGCGTACGACTCGCCTAGTTATCACATTAAGATTACAGACCAAAAATTTCATACCGATTTTTTACATAAAACAAACAAAACGAAAAACAACTTCTGTAGTAAGCATTAAAAACGAAATGGTGAAATCAAATAAGAATATGGACCTGATCTCTGAGACCTAGCATGAGATAGACCGTAGTTGATCATCTGACGAGTGACCGGGCTAGCATTTGGGCGGTCCATTCCAACGTGAAGTAATCTCCATGGTGAAGCTAAACGTGAAGACGATGGAGAAGAAAGAAGAGAGAAACGAGAGCTGGAACCCAAACTCGCAGTTCGAACGGTGGCAGCGGTGGCGGTTTTTGACAGCTGAACGACGACGCGACGAATCATAGCTTCCAGAGAAACGGCCAAAGCGAGAGAGTGAGAGAGCGCTTGAAATCAAAGCTACAGGAAAAGTTTGAAAAAAATTTCTTGATTTTTCTTTATTCATTTTAATATTTTTTTAGAATTAGTTTTTTTTTTAACTATTAAAAAATACAAACTATTGAATTACTTGTATTAGATGAAAATGTACTATTAAATTACTCGTATTATATGAAAATGTACTAAACAATTTATTAGACTAAGCTAAAACAATACCGCACATCAGATAAGATAGTTTTGAAATGTTTATGAAATGTCAAACCTTGTATTTTAACTTTTAAAAGAATTGCGGTTACTTTTAACTAATGATGTAACTTAGAGTGCATTTAATTGACTTATTTTCTAAATTCAACACTTTTTCAAATACACTTGCGAGTCGTTGTGGCCTTGAGCTAAATATATAGTTTGAATAAAGAAATCCACTTATACAAAATATAAGCTCAACCTTTTAACTTGAATTAGTCCATTTTGAAACATTTTATAACCTTAAATTAGCACTTTGTCTTAACTGAAATTTGCAATCATCTTCAAAGCTTAGGGCATTAGAACATTTAAAACATCAACAACACAATACAAGGTCAGTCGAGTTTATTCAATTACGGTCTCCTCTCACTTCCTTGATCACCTAATGAGTGTAAGAAACAAGGCTGCTATTAACTCAAAAGGAGGAAGCAACAATAGATTAAAATTGAGATAAAACGAAAAGCATGAAATTCAAAACTTCAACATTCATCAAACTTAACTTTTTCTCTTTTTGAACAAGCCAAGCAATCGTTTTTTATGACAATAAGAGAATCTTCTTGTGTGGAAATGAATTTTATGATCATATAATTTAAGCTTTAGGGAAAGAGCATATTTCAATGAGGAAGTCTAGCAAAGTGAAGCGTCATTTGAGTTGGGATCAAGTTGGATCTTTTTTGAAAAGTTGGAAAGTGTGTTGTAGTGATCTATCAAAGCAAACAAAAGAGAGAGAGAGAGAGAGAGAGAGAGAGAGAGTTCCTCCAATTTGAAGGAATGGATATATCCCTTTATAGTGAAAGTGAAAGTAGGAGTATAAACTTGGGGAAAATCTAGAGCAATGGAGCCTTTAAATTATAGCTCTCTTCCCAAATCTGTCATTCAAAATCAGACCACAAAATAGATGTTCGGAAGTTTCATTATCACCATTTGCAAGCCTAAGTTTCAGATCATGATTTCCTATCTGTTCCTCATCTTCTGTTTGGCAATCTCCATCTCACTTACAAGTAAATAAGCACCTCAAAACATTTCTTCCTTCAATACTTTCCTATTCACTTCATACTGAAGGTTTTTTTGTGCTTGCAGGTGGAGAACAGCTAATTTTAGTAAACAACTGTAATGAAAGTGTCTGGCCTGGAATACTCGGAAATTCAGGCCAAAATACACCAATGGATGGTGGTTTTCATCTTGGCAGAGGCAAGCACGTAGTGGTTGAAGTGCCAAAGAAATGGTCAGGGAGGATTTGGGGAAGACAAGGCTGTTCTTTTAGCCATGAAGGCAAAGGCTCGTGTGATACAGGAGATTGTTCGGGACGATTACATTGTAGAGGCACTGCTGGTGTTCCTCCAGCAACTATTGTTGAAGTAACTCTGGGATCATCTATGTCACCCTTGCACTATTATGATGTTAGCTTGGTAGATGGCTTCAACTTGCCTCTTTCAATGAAGCCAATTGGGGGTGGAATTGGCTGTGGCATTGCATCTTGTGATATTGATGTGAACATTTTTTGTCCATCAAAATTGGAGGTGAAGAAGAATGGAAAAGTGGTGGGGTGCAAGAGTGCCTGCTTAGCCATGCAATCAGCCAAGTACTGCTGCACAGGAAAGTATGCAAACCCCAAAACCTGCAGGCCTACGCTATTTGCTCATTTATTCAAAGCCATGTGCCCCAAGGCTTACACCTATGCTTTTGACGACCCTTCCAGCCTCCGTAAATGCAAGGTTTCACGTTACGCCATCACTTTCTGCCCTGCCATGTGAGGACGATTCCAGTTGCTGCATGAAGAAGAAGTCTACTATGACAGTACAAAAATAATGTCTTCTTGCAGAATTAGAAGCTCTCGTGGTTTATTCAACCATCTTTTTATCTTATTTTTGTTAGTAACTCAGAGAAATAGAGTCCAATAAGCATATTTTAAGATTTTTGCATTCTATGTCAGTATTAGTATCATGTTACACAATTTAATTAGTACATCTCTAGTTACATTACAAGTTTAGTCATTAGTCTTTTATGTTTGTATTTATTTGTTCTCATGATTTTAAAAAGTGCTAATAGAGGTCCTTGACCTATTTGATATATTTTGAAATTAATAGACCTAGTAGAAACTAAATAGGGACCTAAAGAGCAATGTCCTAATAGATACTTTTAAAAGCTCAAAACACTTTAGACAAAAACTTCAATGTGAATGAACTAAACTTAAAAATAAATGAAATGGAAAAAACTTGTAATTAAATCTCTTCTCTAACGACAACTTGTTTACCAAAATTCTAAGTACTGCTTTGAGCATCCCATTCTGACTTTCCCTTGCAATATCAATTTTCCTAGGAAAGTGTTTGACCTAATGAACACATCATGTTTATAACTTACCTTAGTTTTGTAATGCTCCCTCAAGATTAGCTGGATTAACAGCTTTCAACAAATCTATAAAACAGCACCAAGCAATTTTCAACAAAGAAATTTGCTTTCATCTTGATATCACTTTGTTATCATTTCTAATTCAACAAAATAGAAATAGAGTGTCAGTAACTACAATTTAGCTTTAGAGTTCATAAAGCAAAGGAAGAAATTTCCCCTGATTACCAGCACAAGTGCCTTCTCCTAACCAAAGTTTACCATATACCCCAAAAGAACCAAGGGAAAACAATTAGCATTGCCCATATTAGTTAACTCAACACTAAAAACCAACAAATTTAGGCTAACAAATTCATTCCCAATAACTTGATAGCCTTTTCGAGAGTATAAATAAACTACATTCCTTCGTGAAAGTTACTTTCCTAATCCGCTGGTGTAACTTCAACCTCATCACATGAATTAATCCCTTCAGTGGATTGATCCAGTCCACACCCTTGATCCTCCTCACTTTAAACCCACAATCTATTCCAAAAAAAATAACAAAATACATATCCAAGCAACAAAATCCCAAATACAAAATATTGCGTAAATTCAAAGCAAGACTAGCTAATCCGTACATGTAGAGAGAAAAAAAAACATTATAATGCATTGCTGAACTTGTAGTTAACTGTAATAACAAATTTTGTACCGATTGTTTGTTTTGGGAAGAAGTACTTCTCATATTCTCCAACCCGCATTGCTTAAACTTCCCTTTGATCTCTCGAATCCAATTGAATCTTCCGTCCACATATTCATTGCCAAACTCAGTGAGCTTGTCGACGTGCCATCAAATGGGGAAAGGAAGAAGTAAATGCGCTAAAACGAGGGAGAAGAATCGACATGTCGAATTCTTAAATGGATTGGATTCGGCTCGGCTATGAAGCCCATTATATAACTAAATCTTGAAGGCCCAAACAACAAATTCTATGGTAAAGTAAAGTATATTATTGGTCCCTAATTCGATTTAATAATATTCTATCAATCATGACAAGAAGAAACTATAATTAATTATGAAAATGAAGATGAAGATTAATTATGTAATTTGGTATTATTTTTGTTTATTTAAGAGAGGACAAATGCACATGGCGGCAACGTACAATAATTAATGATGAATTATTTATCGAAAATTCATTGTATTCCGAAATTGGGTTTAGTATTTACTATTTAGTAGTTAAAAGAGAAAGGGTTAAAGCGTAAATTCGACGCTTAAAGAAACGACGACGACCCTTCGCTATCGAAATCCCACGCAATTGTTTTTAAACCTCAATTTTCATCTGCTGCGAATCCTCTCTCCTTGAACACCAAAGCGTTCATGAACAACTTCGCTATCTTTTCTTCCAATCCAGGGAGAGCGTTTTCGGATTCTTAAGTTTGTTGGCGTTCGTTGATTTTCCAACATCGAATTTTAATTGGTAATTTCAATCTCTTTATCAAAACTTTATATAAATAGGGTTTATTCTGTTAAGAGGTTGGTGTTATTCTTTGGATCAATCAATTGATGGATTTGATGGGATCAACATTTATTTATTTTATTTTATTTTTGTATGTGTTACAGATGCGATTGCTTTATCTGGGTTCGGGCTCAGGCCTTAGATTCGGTCTGTTGTAGAATTTAGGTCGTTGCCTTCTCTGTCTCCGCTTGTTCATCGATTTCCTGCTGCTGCTGCGATGTACCACGATGATGCTTCTGGCCCAAACCCTTCTTTCGTGCCAAGATTGCGTCGCAGTGGAAGAAATGGCGAGGATCGCTCCTCTTTCAATCGTATCATTGTTCTGCGCGATCCTTCTAACTCGGGTGTTGTTAGTAATAATGGTATTGGAGGTGGAGGAAATTATGAGATTTTTTGTGACGATGGTACTGGGGCGAGCCTCCGGCCTTTACCTTCTAATGTATCCGAGTTCTTGATGGGATCGGGGTTCGATCGTCTTCTCAATCAATTGGCGCAACTGGAGGTGAATGGGGTTAGCCCATTGGAAAACCCACCGGCTTCGAAGGCTGCGATTGAATCTTTGCCTGTGGTTAAGATTCTTGCTAACCATGTGCGTGTGGAATCACATTGTGCGGTCTGTAAGGAACCATTTGAGCTTGACTCTGAGGCTCGAGAGATGCCGTGTAAGCATATTTACCATTTGGATTGTATACTCCCTTGGCTTTCTATCCGGAATTCTTGTCCTGTTTGTCGGCACCAATTGCCTACCGATGTGCATAGCAGTGGGAGGAACTCCCCTGCTTCTGCTGAAGAAGTTGTTGGACTAACAATTTGGAGGCTTCCCGGTAGGGGTTTTGCTGTTGGAAGGTTTACTTGGGGCAGGGGAGCTGCAGAACATGACCTTCCTGTTGTTTACACTGAAATTGATGGTGGGTTTAGTACCACCAGTGGTATTCCTAGGAGGATTACGTGGGAGTCAAGCGGGAGAAGATCAAGTGAAAGTGGTGGATTTCGTAGCGTTTTTCGCAATTTATTCTCCTTTTTTGGGAGGTTTAGAAGCTCGTCCCGTCATTCTGGTTCTGGACCTGGTTCAGTAAGAAGGAGCTTCTCTGCTAGGTTATTCAACAGACACTCGAGGAGGAATAATCAACCTATAGCGTCGGACATAAACTATACGTTTTCTGCTTAGTTATACTCATAGAGAGGGTGAATTCTCACTCTTACTCCCTCTAGAAATTGTGAGTGATTGAGCCCATAACAGTCTTCCTTTTGGGTAATGGTGTAGACGTACAATTTTTGTTTATTAGCTGTATAGATACATCAACAAGAAATACAGAATTCGGTAACTTAAATGTAGTCGACTGGAGAATTTTTGACATGGTGGGACAAGGATATTTAGAGATGAATAAGGGAGAGAGTCGTATAATCTGCCTGGTCGAGGGTTAATGGCAGTTCAATTCGAGTATGTGAATGTATTCTGTTGTTTGATGTTGAAAGGAAAGAGATGGGTTAGGGAGTTCCTGTTGATGTCTAGTAGGTTCATTTTTTTCCTCTTATGCAATGTAACATTGTAACTTCGCTGCAAAGCAGCTGTTATCCTTAGAATATGAAGATCTTATGTTTTTAGTTATGTTTGTATTTTTGTCCCTTCTTGATTTTAACTTATAAGTTAAATTTCATCTCTCTGACTTTGCTTTGTGGTATTCTCTTTCTGTTGTATGATAATTCTTAAGGAACTCGTATGTTCTCTCTCACTGCCTTCTTTTTCAGCTGTTACTTCTTTTACTTTCTTCACTTGAAATTTATAGCTTCTCTCACAAATTTGAGCTCATTCAAGCATGAAATTACACCCATCCAGCACCATATTTCGATCCCTGAAGGAGGATCCATACCCTTCTAAGGAGGGTAGATTGACAAAGCTGATAGGGTGAGACAATTTAATAACTCAGGTTAGATGAATTATACATTGAAGAAGTCTCATCCAGGGCCAGTGCTTTGTTTATAGCAAGATGATTAATATGTTGCTATCAAAACTTTACTGGTGCACTAGAAAAAAACTCTTGGCCCTTGAAAATAGGCTTTTACTAGTTTTAGCTTTATTGCACATTTGTATGTCAACCACGAACACCATTTTTCTTACTTGATGCATGTGCAACTTTAGCAGCTTTCTTAGTTCATATCAAAGCAAACGTACCTTTATTCCTATAGTAATTCCTTTTCTGCTTTCCTCTTTTATGAATTGTCAAAAATATGGACAGGAAAGTGAGCTGAGCACCAACAGGTTGTACCCCTTTTTCCATGTCTTGAAAATGAACTACCAGGACACACATCAGATGATGATTGTTGGGAGAAGGAATGTAAGATTATTCGTTCTGTTTGATGTAAGAGATGTAAGCTCACATGTCTTGCAACTTTTTAAAATTTGTGTGTCGCATATGTGCAGATTCCTGTATGAGAGTCATGTCACTAGTGGCATTTGTATGCTACAATTGTTGAATTTTTGTATTATTCTCTTAAAAGGAAATGACAAAAGGTATAATCAAACCAAGCTGAACCCAAAAGAAGGTCTGGTTCTTTGTATTATGCATGAAGAAGGCTTTTCATGTCTCTTCTGCCATTTGGATTTTGTTTGTGACAAGGGACTAGACACTACACATGATGCTGGAATGGAAACTGCAAGAGTATTTTTACCCTAATAAGATTAAAACTTGAAAATCAATTAGATTTTCAGGCACGTCTGTTGTATTGTCTTTCTGTGTGTTCCATGTTTCTTTTTCTAAAAAAATATTTTAATATCTTTTTTTTTAAGGGTGAGAAGGGATTGCACAAAGATAGGTGATAACTTTATACTTTTGCCCAAGTAAGATTAGAAACGAGAAGAGAAAAATATACATGTGTCAGTAATGTCCATTTTTTTCAGTTCTCTATTTCTTTTTTTCATCAACTTTAACAGGGCAACAATTAACCACAGCAAACCAACTAAGTACCTCTCCTCATCATCAAATAATATCTAAAAAGAATACAAATGAACGATTCTAAGAGCCAAACTATGTAGTGCTATAACATCAGCACATTTGTTCTATTCTTAGTTCACCAGAATGTGACTAACTGTTTTGCATTGTAATATGAATTTGAAAGTTTGAGATTCCTTATACGAAGACCTTTTCTCATATATCTAAGAACACGAGAACCACCAAAATGAGAAAAGAGTTAGTCCAAGCCAAAACGATTTTGACTCCATGAAAATCCAGACGGTGGGGCATCCTTATCTTAACAATCACAACCTGAAGTCCGACGTAGCCTTATCCACATTTCAATTTCAACAACACACACTCTCTTTCTATCCTTCCGACCACCAAAATATAAGAAATTTTTTCTTCCTCATCCTCCTCCAACCCAAAATTTAGCTTCAATTTCATTCCTCTGTAAAACCATGGCATCTCTGTGTTCATTTCCGCGCATTTCCTCCACAGAACCCATCAAACAATCGCCCGCCGTCGCCCCTTTTCCGCCCTCCAACCACTCAATAAAACCGTCCACCCTATCCCTCCGCCAAAGCAGCCGCAATCACAAGAGAATTTCCACAGTGGTCGCCGCCGTTGGAGACGTCTCCTCCGACGGCACCACATACTTGATCGCCGGCGCCATTGCTGTGGCTCTCGTCGGTACCGCCTTCCCCATCCTCTTCTCTCGCAAAGACCTGTAAGCAAAATTTAATCGACAAATTCAGTTTATTACCGTAAAATTTTGCTTGTCTGCAGTGGGATTCTGCTTCAGGAATTGAAATTACCCTTTTTGTCCTCCGTAGGTGTCCGGAATGCGACGGTGCAGGGTTTGTCCGGCGATCGGAGTCGGCGCTGAGGGCAAATGCGGCTCGCAAAGATCAAACTCAGATCGTTTGTGCTCGTTGTAATGGGCTTGGCAAGCTCAACCAAGTGGACAAATAGATTAAAACCTGCCTTTTCTTTTTCCCTTCAGTAAATTACATTATTATTTATAAATGTGAATGTAATAAAATATGTTTCTACTCCATGGATTTTGAGACTTAATATTATAAATTCTCGGAGATGAAGAATGTTGTTGATCAGAGTGGTGCTTTGGTGAGATTCGTCTCTCTCTCTGTTTTTCCATATTGTCATCGAATTGCTCGTTGTGCTGTTCATTATATGTCGTTTGTTTTAGAAAGAAAAAAAAAACTAAAGAAAACTGCACCGAATAACGAGTATCAACGATGCAAAAGACTCTCAATCCTGCGAAGTTTTATACATGCCAAAGCAATCATGAGAAAAAGAGACATCCCTCAACTTCCCACCTTCAACTTTAGCTTCCTTAGTCAAAGAAAAAACTAGATAAATCAACAAATTGATGACCTCCAAGTAATCAGACTCAACCAAGATATCAATGGTAGACAAAATCTCAAGCATAAAACAAACCATATAGGTTGAATCTCCCTGTAAGAGAATGAGAACCGCCCCAGTAGTATGCTTCCCAGAACGAGGTTTACAGGCTGGACATTCTAAAGGAAGGGAAGTGAGTAGCAAGATGAAACTTCAAGGATCTCACCTTCTACTGTCTTGGGACAAACTTAAAGTTTGCCATTCAAATATGATCCCAAGTGGTCACAATAATAATAATACCAAAGACTAAAATGAGTATTTAGTAAGAAATTTGAGGTTAAGAGTGTAATTGTATATCAGATTGAAACAAATTTCAAATTTATAGTTTTAATATTTTGAAATCTAAAACCAACTAAAAAATCAACAAAATTTACTGAGTTCATATCTCTGTTTGATATGTTATATATAACACATTTTTCTACATAAACAAATAAAAAGAAGTTATAGTATACAATAATAATATGAATTTACATTTCAATCCTTTTTTTGTTATTTTGTACTTTATGCTTGAGAGGGTAACCTATATATATTATGTTATTATTTAAATAATGATTTTTGGGGTACTAAAATCACATGGGGCAATTCCCGTGAAGGAAATTCAAGTTGTTGATCAAGAGAAGTCAAAATCAAGCACCAACATACTATGAAGCCAATTTGTTGTGCAAGTTTTCAAATATCTAAATTGTACATTACACCATTATTCTACCGAGATTTCCTCTGTAGTAATGTACAAACACAATGCATGTATAGTGCATAGTTTTTAGTGGGTCAATCTTAATTTTCTTTTACTAAAAACTATACATTATCTCGAACTCAACCAGTTTATAACAACACTATTCTTTAAGTTACCATAATTTCCATATCTAAAGTTTCATTACTACCACTTTGCAATTCATTAAACCGAATTGCACAAACACACTTTTTTTCTCTCAATATGTTGGTAAGGAATGGGGAACGACAAAGTCTTCAAGTTTAATTTTTTAGAATTCCACAATTATTGAAATGAAAATGGAACAACTGTAATAAGTCATATATTACAAAGTTGACACCAAATTTAATTTGAATACTTACACGTCACGAGTCTACTATAAAGTAAGTAAATGAAATTAAATTAAATTAAAAGAGATGAGGATGGAAGGAATAGAGTTATATAATTAGGAAGTTTGTAGATGTAAATAGGAATAATAATGGTGGGAAATTATTAATATTATTGTTAGAAATAGAGAAGCAGAAAGGACAGTGTGTTTAAAAGGGAGAAGTTAAAATGAGATGAAAGGGGTGTGAGTGAATGAGCAAATAGCCTTTAATACTAAAGCAACCAATCACTATCCTTCCAATTTCCTTTGATCTCAACCTATTCAGCATCACATGTGAAACTCAAAACAAACAACCAATCTTTTACATTTTTTTTTCCTTTCATATACCTTTCATCTACCTTTCCTTTTTCAGTTTATTTATTTCAGTCCTATCACGAGTTGAGTTTATAAGAATATTATCGACTTTTAAATTTGCTACTTTTATAATTTAGAAAATATAGTGACATGAACTATATTATCTTTTTTTTTTTTTTTTTGCTATTTTTACAAGAACCTCAAATACAAACTTAGGTGACACTTCTTTTAAATTAATAAAAAAATTCATTTATAACACGAGGATAACCATAACTTATTATAACAAACGGTAAACATTAAACAAAGACTAAAATAGTATTTAAAAAAGGAGTAAATTTTGAAATTTTTAGGAAAACTAGACACGAAAATGATGAATTAAAGTTTCAAGTTTAATAATCAAAAAGAAACTTGAAAGGATTTTCGTATGAATTCAAACGAATGGACCACAATTCAATATCTAAAATCTATAACTAAGACAAGAAAAAGAAAATATATGGAGCCCTGCTTTGAACATGAACATGAACATGAAGACGCTATTAAATGCATCTTATCCCCTCTCCCATTCAATACACCTTCACAAATATTTATTTACTTTATTTTTAATACTAAAATACTTTCTAATATAACAAAATAAACTCACATATAAAATTTGTGTTAATTTATTCACGCAAGGAATTCATTTTATTTTGGATTGTTTTTTTTTTCTAAAAGTAGAAATAATTTCTTGTTGAATTTATTTTTTTTCTTTTTGCTCCAATAACAAGCGATTCCTTTCCTTCTTTTTACCATCAAAATAATATTTATATTATTTTCTTGGCTCATAATTGCAATGTTTAGTTTCCATCTCTTTACAAATTAATTTTAGGAAAGACTGCTTGTTATATACTTCAAACAAGTTGGAGACACATTAATAGAATACATAGATTATAGTAAAACCGCGTATTAATTAATAATAACTTAATAAAAAGAGAAAGAAGAAAAAAAACCATAATTAAATATATTTGCCAATTATTAATTTAATGCATTTGCTGAGCTGGCATGTTTTATCGTGGAAATTATTATTTTTTAAATCTCATTGTCCACGTGTCAACATCACCATCGTTTGACTCTTTACCTCTGTCTCCTTCAATGACCAAATTTACTAATTTTGTCTAACTAATTAATTCATTGCTACATCGCTTCTTCTCCAAGTGTTATTTTCACCACATCCTTTTATATGTATATATGTAAACTTATTTATAAATTCAGATAATATTGCAAAATAATGGTGAAAGAAAAAAAATATATAATGTGATGTTCTGTAAACAATAAAATTATTGTTTTTTTTTTTTTTAATTATTCAATGAAGTTAGAGCTCGTAGGTGTGGTCTCTCAATTATTTCCCCAAATAGGGTAGCCAAATTTCATTGTGTAACCAATTTATAGTCTTCTTTTTTGCCTTTGTTATACTTAATAATTTAAGTAACCTTTTTGGCTGCCTTATACTTAATACTTTATTAAATAAATTAATAGAAAATCAATCTGACATTTAAAATAGGATTTTTAAAAAAAAAATACCTATTTTGACCTTGAAGATATAGAGAGAAAATAATAATATCAATATACATGGGACAGTACAAAATTCGCTTGTCTTGTCTTGCTTAAACATCGTGGCTTCTGCACCGAATAGCGAACACTCTCTTGAGATCTCAGCGTCGATTTCTTTATTCTTTTTTGGAATTTATTGGCTTTTTTTGCTTTTAATTACTGGGATTTCTATTTGTTGGATCTTGGATTTGGCTGTGGAAAGGAAAAGTTTCTCAGAGGATTGTAAAGATTTCATTTCGTAACACTCTGTTCTCGTAAACCAAAACAGAGCCAACCAACTTCTTCGGCTTTCTTCCTTCTCTATCTTCCAACTGCTCCAACTGTCTATCAATTCCAAATTTTCAGGAAAGGAAAAAGAAAATGAGGGATTATTGCTTTGCTTTTAATTTCTCAAGCGTTAAATTTCTCAAATCTTGTTTTCTTTTCTTCTTCTGTACTTTGTTTTCTGTCTTTCACAGTATTCATCTTTGTTCCTCACTAAACCCAGCTCTTGTTCTTCCTCTAAAAACCCAAGTGATTCCTCCGGAATCTGTCCGGAGATCTCCCGATAAGCTTCCTTTCCGGCATAATATCAGTCTCACCGTCTCACTGACAGTCGGAACCCCACCGCAAAATGTCACGATGGTCATCGACACTGGCAGTGAACTCTCATGGCTCCATTGCAACACATCACAAAACTCTTCTTCTTCATCTTCGACGTTCAACCCGGTCTGGTCATCGTCTTACAGTCCGATCCCTTGCTCTTCCTCCACCTGCACCGACCAAACTCGAGATTTTCCTATTCGGCCTTCTTGTGATTCCAATCAGTTCTGTCACGCCACTCTGTCTTACGCTGATGCCTCTTCTTCAGAAGGAAATCTTGCCACCGATACTTTTTACATCGGTAGTTCCGGAATTCCAAATGTAGTCTTCGGTTGTATGGATTCAATTTTCAGCTCCAACAGTGAAGAGGATTCCAAAAACACTGGTTTAATGGGTATGAATCGTGGATCTCTCTCTTTTGTTTCTCAAATGGGTTTCCCTAAATTTTCCTACTGCATATCGGAATACGATTTTTCCGGTTTGTTATTACTCGGTGATGCAAATTTTTCATGGCTGGCTCCATTGAATTACACTCCACTCATCGAAATGTCCACCCCATTACCATATTTCGATCGGGTAGCTTACACGGTTCAGCTCGAAGGAATCAAAGTCGCCCACAAGTTACTTCCGATACCGGAATCCGTTTTCGAACCGGACCACACCGGAGCAGGTCAGACAATGGTCGACTCAGGCACCCAGTTCACTTTCCTTCTCGGACCGGCCTACACCGCACTACGTGACCACTTCCTAAACAAAACCGCCGGTTCACTACGGGTTTACGAGGATTCAAATTTTGTTTTCCAAGGGGCCATGGATCTTTGCTACCGGGTTCCAACAAACCAAACCCGGCTCCCGCCTCTACCATCAGTAACGCTGGTCTTTCGAGGCGCGGAAATGACGGTAACCGGTGATCGGATTCTGTACCGAGTGCCCGGGGAAAGAAGAGGAAACGATTCGATTCATTGTTTTACATTCGGAAATTCGGATCTGTTGGGCGTGGAAGCGTTTGTGATAGGTCATCTTCATCAACAGAACGTGTGGATGGAATTCGATCTGAAAAAATCCCGAATCGGGTTGGCGGAGATTCGGTGCGATTTAGCGGGTCAGAAACTGGGGATGGGCCTGTAAATGAACCGGGCCCCTTTTGATTGAAGCGTTTTAACTATCTGGGTAACTTATCACGTGATATTGATTAAAATCTTACGGGTTTTCGTGTGTAGTCGTAGGTCCATGCTATTATGATGGTCCTTCATCTTTTAATACTCTCCGTATAATTGGGTCCCACCTACCATCTCAGATATTATAAACTAAAAGATAAAAAAAGAAGAAGCAAAAGTGAGTTTGATCCTACGGATGAAGTCAGTTTCAGTGAGCTGCGATAGCGCCACGTGTGACAGTTTTCTTTTCTTTTTATTTTTTTTCTCCCTCCCTAGCTGTACATTTTTAATATTCATGAGCTTTTATGTAATAAATATATATAAAGAAAGTAAAATATTAATTACCTGTGATTTTTTTTACAAAATACATAGTTTACATCATAAAATAATATAAATTAACTGTTTTTTAACCTAGTTTTTAGACAACATTGAAAATGTTGACATTTAATGCAGATATTGCAAAGTCAATAAAATAAATGTGGAGATTAGAGAGTATATTTTGGAGAAATTCTATATATAAACATCTACTCCCCACGAGACTATGTTGAAAAATTATGCAATTTAATGAAGTAGTAGAAAATATGAACACCGATTTATGATTTGTATAAGTCTAATTTATTCATGTGATGACTTTTCTTCCTAATTAATTGAGTTGTTGATTAAATTTAGATATTATTTTAATTATTTTTCACACCCACCCATCCTTAATTTAAAAGAATATTTTGGTATGGAATTCAAATTTAATACCGTATTCCTATATAGCCATGACTTACATTTTGTTATGATCAGCTTTCAAAAGCATATATATATATAATAATGCTTTTTTATATACAATATAACTCAACTAACGTATGAATAAATAAATAAATATTTAAAGTATTAAAGGTTTGTTTTACTACAAGAAAAATAAAATAAATAAAACCACCATAAAAGAAAATAGGGGTTGGAGGTGAAGGGGTGGGTAGAACATTTTATTCCTACTTAGCTTTTGATTAGAAAGTGGCACCAATTGGAAGTTGAGCTCTGCCTCCCCCCCTCCCCCCTATTTCCCTCCCCTCAAACCTCCATTTTGATTGATTATGCTTATATCACAAATCTTCCCTAACACTTTTTTTCTTTTCTACTCTAAGAAATTAAAACTTTCTAACATTTTTGTTTTAAAAATATGTTCAAATTTAATTTGGGTAGATTTTAGTTTTTATTTTTTTATTTTCAATAAATCTTCAAATTAGTCCATTAGGTAAGTTTTCATCTTGCTAATTATTTAGTCAATCATATACAAGTATGGATTGAGCTAAACTTTTAACTATGTTTGAATGGTTTGTTACATAAAAGTTATTATTATTACCTAGAAAAATTATAAAAAAGATATACTTTCAAGTACTAAATTTAAAGTTTATTGAAATTAGATAGAATTTCAATATAAAGTACTAGAATGAAGCTAATTGGATGATTAATATAGGTGATAGTATCTTTTTGTTATTTAAAAAAAAAAAAATGTAAACATATAGAAATTATGGGACCGTGAAGAAATATAAAATCCAAAGTCATCTTTAACATAATATAGAGTTTAAAATTGTGGTGTAGTGAAGAAGGATGAAAATATTCGTTTTAGAATGATGGGTATTTTATCTACTAAACCATAGGGACATCAAGTAGCTGATTAAAACAAAACCTTCAATTTCACTCTAAAACAAAGCTCTAGCAGCAACTACAAGTTGATGGTTGAGAAACTCATAAGATACACAAGATAACAAATATGCTGTTAAATTCATCTAATTAACCAAACCCACCAATTGATTTTTCCCCCTATAAAACAAACATCTCATTTCATGTCATTCTCTTCATCCAAAAAAAAAACACAACTCAAGAGTCATAATCAAGAAGAAAGAAAAAATGGTCGCCCTCTCTCAAAAAGCCATCTTTGTTAACATTCTTCTCTGTTTCATTTTAAACATAGTCAATGCAAGAATCACCAGACACTACAAGTTTCAAGTAAGCTTCATTCTTCACCCTTCACCCTTTCCAAAAACAACACACACAACTTCTCTTCTCATTATTTCTCAAATTGTCTTGCAGATACAACTGCAAAATGTAACAAGGCTCTGCCAAACAAAAACGATCGTGACTGTCAACGGACAGTTTCCTGGGCCAAGAATCATCGCTAGGGAAGGCGACCGTCTCTTAATCAAAGTCGTCAATCACGTCCAAAACAATATATCCCTACATTGGTATATGATATGACAATGATCCCTAAAGTTTAAACGAATGGGTTAGAGTACTTGCATTAACTTTGTATATACATTCTTAGGCATGGAGTGCGGCAGCGGCGGAGCGGGTGGGCGGACGGGCCAGCGTACGTGACCCAATGCCCAATCCAAACAGGGCAGAGCTATGTGTATAACTTTACAGTGGACGGGCAGAGAGGGACATTGTTTTGGCATGCTCATATCTCATGGTTAAGGTCCACATTGTACGGTCCAATCATCATTCTTCCAAAAACTCACCAGCCTTACCCTTTTCCTCAGCCTTTTAAAGAAGTTCCCATCATATTTGGTGAGAACCTGTTTGAAAATTTGAAACAAATATTGTTTATTGGGTAAGTTAAAAGTTGAAGAGAATTGATTTCGGTTCATTATACAGGGGAATGGTGGAAGGCTGATACAGAAAATGTCATAAACCAAGCCATGCAAAATGGTGGTGCTCCAAATATTTCTGATGCTTTTACTTTTAATGGCCTTCCCGGTCCATCTTATAATTGCTCTGCTCAAGGTCACTTCTTCACATTCGTGCTTAACTTCCCTTTTCTATTACTTTCTCAACTTTCCAAACTTTATGCTTGAAAACACATTTGAAAAACTATATGATTATCCATTTTTCCCTGAGCAAAAGGGTTGATTTTGCATGGGAAATTGTGTATTGCAGATACCTTCAAGCTCAAGGTAAAACCAGGAAAGTCCTATTTACTCCGATTGATCAATGCCGCACTCAACGATGAGCTCTTCTTCAGCATTGCCAACCACACCCTCACTGTCGTCGAAGCCGACGCCGTTTATGTCAAGCCCTTCAAAACCGATGTCATCTTGATCACTCCAGGACAGACCATGAACGTGTTACTCCACACCAAATCCAACTCTCCCAATGCCACATTCCTCATCGCCGCCCGTCCCTACGCCACCGCACCCGTGGCCTTCGATAACACCACCGTCACTGGCCTCCTCGAATACGAACCCACAAAATCTCTGTTGAACAAGAACAAGAAACTCCCTCTTCACAAACCGGTCCTCCCCCGGTTCAATGACACGAGTTTTTCGATCAAATTTAATGGGAAGATTCGGAGTTTGGCGAATTCAAAATTCCCAGCGAAAGTACCGATGAGGGTTAAATGGAGATTCTTTTTCACGGTGGGTTTGGGGTTGCTGCCGTGCCGTAGGAACCGGTCTTGTCAAGGCCCCAATAACACGAGGTTGTCAGCGTCCATTAACAATGTGACGTTCGTGCAGCCGAACACGGCTCTTCTACAATCACACTTTTTTAACAAATCTAATGGCGTTTACACTACTGATTTTCCGGCCAATCCCCCGATCAAATTCAATTACACAGGTAAGCATAAAAATCTCTCTGTAGTATTGAAATGTAGCATTATTAGAAACGTTTTAGTTTGGTCAAATTGAAGTTTGTGTTCGATTTGAATCTAAATTTTTTTAAAAAATAGTAACGTTATCTAAAATTTGTAATTGGTTGGCACGTGCAGGTACGCCGCCGAAGAACTCGATGGTGAGTAGCGGAACGAAGGTGGTAATGCTACCATACAACTCCGCCGTGGAATTGGTACTGCAAGACACGAGCATTGTGACAGCGGAGAGCCACCCGCTCCACCTGCACGGCTTCAATTTCTTCGTGGTAGGTCAAGGCATCGGAAATTTCGACCCGAACAAAGACCCGCCCAAATTCAACCTTGTCGATCCGGCCGAGAGGAACACCGTCGGGGTCCCGTCCGGCGGCTGGGTAGCGATCCGGTTCATCGCTGATAACCCAGGGGCTTGGTTTATGCACTGTCACTTGGAAGTTCATACCAGTTGGGGTTTGAAAATGGCTTGGATTGTTGAGGACGGGAAACTCCCTAATCAGAAGCTTCCGCCGCCGCCTTCCGATCTGCCCAAATGCTAAATATTTCTTATTTCTTTTTTCAGAGACATTCCCGAAGGGACCTTGAATTAGATTTCATCGTTAATTAAGTTTTCAAAGTTCATCCTTTTGAATTGCGGAAATTGGAATTTGTTGTTAATTTTGATTCGTCCACATAAGTAATAATGAGAGTTATATTCTTGAATTATAGCTATGAAACTGTAATGGTAAATTTGTTTAAATGAAACCATTATTTTATTAACTTTGTTAATGACCAATTTCTGCAGGTCAAAGATATGCAAAGTGATAATATATTTTTATTTCTTGGAAACTTCTTATATTTCGTTTCCTCTCTTTTCTAAAATCCAATAAAATAATCAAACTGGAATCCTTTAAATTTCAGTAATTAAAAAAATAGGAATTTGACACTCAAATTAAATAAAAAGGGAAATTTGGGAAAGATTTAAAGTAAGAAATACACATAAGCAATTAGAATTCATTTTGAGAAATATAAAAATTTAAATATTTTGAGAAATGGAAATATTAAATAATAATAATAATAAAACGCAATAAGCTTCGAAACTAATTAATTTACTGTTCAGTACTCACCTAAAAGAGGAAGGCTTTCGTTAAAGAAACAATGAGCCAAAGCCCAAATTCGTAAAACGCAAGCCACCGGTGCCGCTCCCCTTTCTACATAATTAACCCGCCATTCTTTTCTTTCTTAACATCGCATTTCGCACCGGAATAATTCCCCTAAGTCACCGGAGCCGCCGGAGCCTTGCCGCCGGTGTGTCTCCCTATCCCGCTTCCTTATAAGATGAAGCAGGGCTTTACCTTTTCTCCTCCTGTTACCGTCGTCGTCTTGGCAATCTCCTTTATCTACTTCTCCACCGTCTTCATCTTCATCGACCGGTGGTTCGGCTTTATGTCCTCGCCTGGAATTATGAACGCTATCGTCTTCACCGCCGTCGCTCTCATGTGCATCACCAATTACGCCCTCGCTATCTTTACGGATCCTGGTCGGGTTCCTTCGACCTACATGCCTGACATCGAGGATTCCGAAAACCCTATTCACGAGATCAAGCGTAAGGTACCCAATGCTCGGTGTTTTCTTTGGTAATTGTTTTTTTTTGTATCTTTTTCTCTGTTTTATTTGGTAATTACGATCTTTCACGGAGTTGAAGCTGTTTGATAAACAACGACGATGCAGATCTTATTCCCTTGATTTCATTCTGAACGAGATTTTGGTATTGAAGTTGAAAAATCTTAGTTAGTCCTGTGGTTTTGTTGTCAGGTATAGCGAATTAGTAATTTGATCCTCTCCTTTTTCCTGTTTCTAGGTGAATGTTGTTCTTGATGTATTTCTGTTGTGGATTTGTAGAATATGATTATCGTTTATGATTTCATTTCTATATTAATAGAACTAATTGATGAAGGAAATTTGATCAAATATTTGATCATGTGTTTTCTTTCATTATAATAAGCCTTGAAGAATTGCATCGTGTCGATTCTATTGCAGGGAGGTGACCTGAGATACTGCCAAAAGTGTTCTCAATACAAGCCTCCTCGTGCTCATCATTGTCGAGTTTGCAAAAGATGCATTTTGCGAATGGTATGTATTGTATTTATATAGTACCTTACCGCCTAAAATTTTATGCAGATGTTGTCCTAAAGGTTGTTTATAAACTTTAAAGGACCACCATTGCATTTGGATAAATAATTGCGTCGGCCATGAAAACTATAAGGTGTTCTTCGTGTTTGTCGTGTACGCTGTAGTTGCATGTATCTACTCCCTGGTAAGACATTTGATGCAATGTGATTTAGACTCTCTATGTACAGTCTATTAGCTTATTTACTTGTGATTCTTCCTTTGTTTTTTCCTTCTGTCTTACTCATTGAAATAGTTGCACATAGACATCCTCCTTATAATTAAATTTCTGCAAATTTTTTTGTTGAATCTTCAGATATTACTCATTGGCAGTCTTACAATTGAACCTCCTAAGGATGAGCAGCAAGTTGGAGGCCCTTTTAGGACTGTTTATGTAAATACATACTGCATTCTTGCTTTTTTAATTCTTTTTTTCATCGTTTTGATGTTCATTTCTCTTTAATCGGTTCTTGGTTAAATTATTTATGCTCATTGTCACCGATACAGGTTGTAGCTGGGCTGTTGCTATTCCCTTTAAGTATGGCTTTAAGTGTTCTTTTAGGTTGGCACATTTACCTAATTTTGCACAACAAAACTACAATAGAGGTTAGTTTCTAATGGTTCTGCTTCTTGTCAGTTTGTTTGCCAGTGAATTGTTAATTCAGGCAGATTTACCGGGCATTTTGTTTGCTTTTCAGTATCACGAAGGTGTAAGAGCTATGTGGCTTGCGGAGAAAGGTGGGAACGTGTATTCACATCCATATGATCTTGGTGCCTTTGAGAATCTTACCACGGTATATACTACAGTTTGTTTCTCTTCCTCTCTTTTGCTTGGTTTTTAGGTGAGAGAAACCATTGGCGTCATAAAAAAGACTTAGGACTTAGGGTCATCTATGCTCAAGGTCACGGCTTGTTTATGCCTATGGTTGATCATGAAACGTGGAAAATATTATCTAATATCCACATAATGTTTTTACTTCATCGTGGGCTTCATTTTGTTTCGCTCTAACATGACATTTATTAGACTGTACAACCTAGAATGCATTCATCCATTGTCAGGTAGCTCATGGACACATGAATTCAAATAGACATGGCTGCATAAATGTAGTGCCAGCTGGTCACCTTCTTACATTTGTACTTCGGGCTTTTGTAACCCAATATTTGAAAAATACTGTCTGGATCATATCAGTGCACTATCTCAGCTGTTCTATCTCATTACTACAGATTCTTGGCCCAAATATTTTCAGCTGGATATGCCCCACGTCGAGACATAAAGGCTCTGGTCTTCGCTTCCGAACAGCTTACGACAAATCTATTACTGCATCAATGTGAAAAGGAAAGTTTCATTTCTACCCATTTGTTTAAGAACAAAGTTAGGCACCTCTTGATGACCATATAGGATTCAGATTTACTGAGCTCTTCATCAGAGTAATGGTTCTTTGGAGAACCCAAATCTCAAACAGCATTCTAACTGTTCCATCCATATATTTTTCCACGACTGCCGTGACTTGTTGGAGAGTTTCTTAGGCTACTACAGTATTTTCGTCTACGACATCAAGAGGTCAGCAAATCTGTTTTGGGTATACTTTATCCTTTACTGTTTGATTTTAGAAAATCCATCTGAAGTTAGAGTCTGCAAAACGACGCAGTTTATAGGTTAATGTAGGAAAAGAGAGATCCCAAATGTGGCCGAGTGTTTGTGTACATGAGTTCATTCGACACGCTAACAAATTGTTTTGTGTAGTTGTAGCTCTGTAACTTGTAACAAAAAAAATGGAGGTAAATTGCAATTAAGATACCAATATGATCTTCCACCCCCCCCCCCCCCCCCCCCCGAAAAACTGTATACTGCTTTCATCCTTACTTCTTTCTCCAAAGTTACTTTGCCTGAATTCAACAACACATCAATTTACATTCATATAGTATATTCTTTGAATTGCTTTTTCCTTCCCTTTGACAGCTGAGAATCTGTTTCTAATATATTTCCTTTTTAGAAAAGACATCTTTTTTCTTTTTTCTTTTTTCTTTATATATTCCCATTTTAATCTTTTCATTGTTTTGGTTGGCTGAATATGTTATTGAAAAGCACTCTTATTTCTTATTTACGTATTTAAACTCTCTAAAGCTTGAGGCTGAGTCTCAATTCTTTAATATGTTCTTTTTCTAACAAATTGTTAGTGAACTAAGTAAATTTGTGTACATCTCTTTTGCTTTACTTTTTCTATTTATCATGGTTTGTCAAATCTTAACAATATATACTAACAAGTTTCTTCGAAGATCAATGATTCTGGAGAGAGCATTGCATTTTTTTTTACTTCCAGATCCGAGCTTAGTTAAAACTTCTTGTAGTTTCTAGAGGGAAAAAAAAGAAAGTCTTAGTAGATTTCAGAGAAGTGATGAAGGTAAAGTTAATTAAATTGCTTCCGAATTGAGGAATCAATAAATTACGTAAACTTCTATAAACAGTCTATTCAAACTCGAGATAATACTTCAAGGGAAAAGAACTTGTTCGAGTTAAACAAAAGCAAAGTGCAGCTATGATTTCACTTGAAAACAAATTTTAAATTTTTAATTGTGATAAATGCAGGAGTTAATAATTGAGTTGTTGAAATAAGTAATTAAGCAAAGTTATTAACTCAATTTAATAATTGACTTGGTAAATGCCAATCAATTCTTGGATCCATGACTTATTCTGTCCTCGTTTCCAGTTCAACAATTTGGAGAATATTCCAGCTTCTTGTGATTTTGGTCCATCTCTCATTGTTTCTTTTTAGAGATAATCATGCAATCATAATAATTCAATAACTTTTGTGCAAAAATTTGAATATTTTTTCTTTAGATCGAGGTTATGTTCAAACAAGGATTAAATTGTTGATGTTCATGTCAATATTGAAAATTTAATTTTACAAATATTTCGATAAATTATCGATATCATTGTATACTTTTGTAAATAAAATGAAATTAAAAAAGTTCTAAATCAATAACTAATTTTTCTTATTTATAAACTAGACATATTTTCATATTTCAACTACCTTTTTAGGACAATATTTCAATTGTTTCTTAATGCTTTACTATTATTTTACAAAAAAATAATCAAAGATATGGGTTAATTTTTAAAATCAACGTCAAACATTTTTTATCATCAATACTTACAAGTATTTTGATAAAGGGTGGAGTTGTGAAATCCAAGAATAGCGTAAAATAAAAATGAATATTTTTGAGCCGTGAAGCTTAGAGAATCCTCAGTTATAATCCCCCAACCTCAACTTCAACGTGCTTTTTGCTTTCACTCAATAGTCTATTTCATTTGTTCTTTTGAAACTTTCTATAAATAGTTTATGAAATATTGTGCAAACATTAATATTTTTTTAAAAAAAGATTATAAAATATGAATATCTTAACATTATCCTCCGGATTTAGGAAAGTAGCTTTCAACAGTTTTATCCGTTTAAACTTTCTTAGAAGAAAGAGAAAGAAACAAAGGTAAAGAGCAGTGATGAGAGGGATGGGATGAGATTGGGGAGGACGACGATGAACGAAGCAACTTCCTCGTGCCACCCACGTGAACCCGAAATGGACGTGTCTCAATCTCACTCGTTGGTGCCCACCATTGTTAACCCAATTCCCCCAACTTTTGTTCCCCATTTTCTCCTTTTCTTCTGGGTCTCATTTCATTTGAAAGCGCACCCAAACAGGATTATCCTCTGGATTTCATTTCTGGGTTTAGGGGCTTGGATTTGTGTCTCTGCTTCTGATTGGTTTTCTCGTCTTCTGGGCTTCAGAATGGAGGAGAAGGAGCAGAACCCAGCTGAGATCAACAGGTTTTCCATCTGGGTTTTCAAGATTCTTCTACTGTCTTTCAGTTTTCGAATCTGTTTCTTCTACTGTTTTAACTAGACTTTACTCTTCCTTTTTTCTTTTTTCTTTTTTTTTTTGTTTGATTGAGTGATGTTTCTAGTAGGTTTTGTTCTTTTGTTGGTTTAATTACTGAAATTGTGGATGTGGATGAAGATGGGGTACTTTTCTAGTAAAGAACAATCTTGATCCGCGTCATACTAAATTAAGGAAGTTTGATTTCTTTCCTTTTTTAAAGTTTCAATCTCTTGGTGGGATCTGCGATTTTGCCTTTACTGGTATGGATAAACTTATTAGCTATTTTAATTATCTAGAATACAAATTGGGAAACTAGAAGACTGGAAACGCATCCTAACAATTGGATTTCCATGAATTACAAACCCCTTTTGGGAAGAGATTGCATCCAGCCAAACTGTTGATCAAACTCATGTTTAAAATTTTATTAGACCTTGTTTTCATGTTTTCGTTGCAGGAACCCTTTGGATTATCAAACTCTGACCCGAATATGTATTGTTTTCGGTTTTTACTGTTATTATGATTTGTGTTTGTCATTTTATTGGATTTCATATGTTCCCCAGTTCTTGAATTTCTCACAACGTATTATCGTGAAGTAATTTTGTGAGAGTTCGAAGATTTATCTATTGTAGTTCTTGTCTTTCATTTGAACTAATGGAAGATTGCCGCTTTTTTTTTTCCGTCTCTTAACTGATGAATCATGTCGTTTTCTACTTTTTTGCAGCTTCTATGTAATTTCTAAGCTTAGGTCAAACCCTTTTGACTTGAACAAGAAAAGAAAGCTACCAGCTGAACATTTGGGCTTGCCTTCACCAAAACACAAACACTGCAGTGAAGAATTCGCTTCTAAATCTGCTTTTCTGTATGGTGGGTTACCCGAAACCGAGCACATGAACGTACAATTCATAAAGGAGAATGCCAATGTACTGTGTTTTGACGAGGTGTCGAGGCCAGAATCGGTAAAAGATAGCAATAGCTTGAGTGAAGAGTCTGATTCTGCAACATCCGTATTTCATGGCGCAAAATTTGAACTGAACCAGGCTATAACTTGCACACACGACACTTCTACCACACGATCTATGAGTTTTGGTGGGGCAAGTTCTGAAAGCATCCACTTCTCTGTTGAAAGTTCCACAGCAATGGAATCGAGCTCTACCGAACAGGAAACAGCTTTTCCAAGCGGCGAAAATAGAATGGAAACAATTCAAAAACTTCAGGAGCAGCTACTTGAATTAGATAGCCATGAAGATTATAATTGTGCAGAATATGAAAATGATGACACTAAGCAATGCACAGATCAGGAACTTGAGGAACTTTTCTACTCAAACGGGTTGAATCCAAATACATACATTCTTTCGTCCGGACGATGGGCCATAAACCACGGTAATAAAGACACCATACATAAGATAAGAACTTTTATGAACTGAAGTAAATCTATGTTCAATTGCTTTTTTCTGATCTTCTTGTGTTTGCCATTTACTAAATCACATCCATTCTCTTAATGCAGAGGCTCAATCAAGAGCTAGAGCTCCGACGATTGATCAAGAATTTGAGCAGTACTTTTCTATGCTGATGCTGTAACCTATTTAATGTATATATTTTTATTAATAAATGTGTATATCAGGCTCATCCTTTCTGCTTAGTATTCGTAAGGAATTGTACTGAACTAACATTCGGAAAATTGAGTCGATGGCAATGAGATGTTTGAACTCTAAAGTAAGTTTAATTGTTTATACTAGACAGTGGGTGAAAGAAAGAGATAACAGAGACAGAAGATTGAAGAAATGAAAGAGACAGATTATTCATTTGGAGAATGCATACGCACAAGTAGGGGTTGTTTGTTCTCAAGTATTACATAAAAAGGAAAGATGCGATAGGAAGCCAACTCTGCTACCTTAAACAAAACACACACGAAACAAAGAAAAGAATGGGCCAATTATTAACTTAAGGAAAAGAAAAGACCAAAATTTTGAGGCAAATTGAAAAAAGTGTTGATCATTTAACACTTGGGAAGATCAGCCGGCGGCGGCGGCAGTTTCTGGTTAGGCTTTGGGCCGTCGAGTACTATCCAGGCCATTCTCAGCCCCCAACTTGTATGCACATCCAAATGGCAATGCATGAACCACACCCCTGTTTCATCATCCAAAATATATACAAAGTTTACTTTGATATTGAAACCTTTTTAGGTTTTAGAAATAAAATTGAAATCTCGTAACTCAATCATTTAAAAATTCAGAATGAAAACTCAATCTAATCTCACCTGGGTTATCGGCGAAGAAACGGAAGGCGATCCAGCCGCCGGCAGGAACGCCGGCGGTGTTCCTCTCAACAGGATCAACGAGATTGAAATTAGCCGGATCCTTATTAGGATCAAAATTTCCAAAACCTTCCCCTACTATGTAGAAATTAAATCCATGAAGATGAAGAGGATGACTCTCCGCCCCTAAAATACTCGTCCCCTGCAAAACCACCTCTACACTCGCATTAAACGGCAACACCACCAAACTCGTACTATTACTCACCAACGTATTATTCGGCGGCGTTCCAGTATAGTTAAACGGAAACACCGGCTTCACCGGAAAATCAGTCCTGTAAACCCCATTAGCTCGGCGGGAGAAATACGCCTCCAAAATCGCCGTCGATGGGAGGGCAAAAGAGATATTATTAACAGAGGCAGCAAATTTCGTGCCATTGGGACCTTGACACGTAGCGTTTTTAGGGCAGGGGGCAGTTCCCAGTCCGACGGTAAAGAAAAATTGCTTATCCACCGTTTGTGGGACGTTAACAGGGAATTTAGCGGTGGCTAGAGATCGTAGTTTTCTGGAGAAATTGGTGACGAAATTGGTGTCGTTAATGGCGGGGAGATTAGGAATTAAAGTGGTAATTGGAGTGGGCAGCGGCGAGTGGCCGGGGCCGTAATGGAGGATTCCGACGGTGGTGGAATTGTCGAAAGTGCCCTGGCCGGTGAAGTAAGGGCGAGCAGCCATGAGGAAAGTGGAGTTAATGGGGAAATTAGGATTGGTTTTGAGAAGAACATTGGAGGTTTGGCCAGGACTGAGTAATACGACATCGGTTTGAAAGGGTTTGATGTAGGAAGCGTCGACGTCGACGACGGTGAGAGAATGGTTGGCGATGGAGAAGAAGAGTTCATCGTTGAGTGCAGCGTTGATTAGTCGGAGTAAGTATGTGTTTCCCGCCTTCACCTTTAACTTGAATGTATCTTTTAACAATAATATAACAAAATGCCATTAATTTAAAATTGATTTTATATCTAATACATATCAATTACTACATTGCTATTAGGTATTAACTTAAACTAAAATTAGTTTAGTGAGCTTTTAAAAAATGGAGTCAAACAAAGTAAGATTAATAGTGAGAGTACCTTTAGAAGAGGAATTATAGAGAGGGCCGGGATGTCCATTAATGGTGTAAGCATCAGAAACATTAGGTCCTCCTCCTGTTTGCAGAGCTTGTTGAATTACACTCTCTGGGTTCACATTAAACCATTCTCCTACAAAATAAAAAAACAACCTTGTTTAGATCCATATCTAATCCAATCCATTATCCCAAAATAGAAAAACGAGCTCACCCAGAATAATTGCCACTTCTTTATGGGGGTTCTCAAAAGGATACGATTCATTTCGACGAGGGAGGATGATTATGGGACCATGAATTGTAGCCCTAAGCCACGAGATATGGGCATGCCAAAGCAAAGTCCCCCTTTGGCCATTGAGTGTGAAATTGTAAGTGTACGATTGACCTGTTTGGATCGGACATTGGGTCACGTAAGCTGGTCCGTCAGCCCACCCAGTTTGCAACTGGCGAACCCCATGCCAATGGATGGTCACATTCTCAGCCACGTGGTTGATCACCTTGATTAGGACTCTATCACCTTCTCTGGCCACCAACGGTGGCCCTGGAAGCTGATGGTTTACCGTTAAGACTCTCACTGTGTGCCTTAATTTTGTCACATTCTGGTATCTTATCTATAACATAAAAACCCAACCATTTAGAAGTTATTGTATAATTCCAATAAGTTACATAAGCTAAAGTACAACATATTTAAGTAACACTAAAAAGAAAATTTTAATAAGAGTATAGACATAATAGTGTTATATTGCGAATCACATATATATATAATAACACTTAATATTTATATTACAATAATGATCAATATAATAACTCTTAATTTTAAATTACTTTCATCCCTTCCTTATTTGTAATTCTAAGCCTTTATATGCATGCATGTTTGGATTGATTTTATAAGAGATTAAAATGTCAATCCAAACAACTTGTTATTAAAGACATCAGTAAAGCAAGAACAGATAATAATAACGCATTACTAACCAAAATAAATTCTTAAAAAGAAAGAAAGAATGCAAAAGCAGAAACCAAAATGTGGGTATAAACCACCAATGAGGAATCAAATTAAAGAAAACCAAAGATTTCTTTTTGCTGTCAATTAAAAAAAGAAAAGAAAAAGGAAAGATACATTGAAAGTATAATGTCTGGTTTTTGCAAATGCAAGCTCTGGCAAGAAACATGACAGAACACAGAGAAAAACAGCCAAAGCTGCCATTGATGATGAAGAAGGCAATGGACGAAGAAGAAGGTGAAAGGCAGCCATGGAAATTGAAGTAAAGCTGATGTAACTTATAATTAGTTGGTATAGAAAGAAGATGAAAGATTGGGTTTAATATATATAGAGAGAAGAAACTGCACTGCACTGATAGTCATATTTATTTATTTAATTTTTGTGCTGTTAGATTAGGTAGCACTAGCAGCAAAGGAGTTGGGAAGACATTAATTTGGTGGGAACTTTCTCTAGAGTCCTTCATGTTCACAAGTGTTTGAATTTCTTTTGGCCATGTTGGTCAAGTTTAATTTTAGAGTGTTGATTAAGTAATTAATTACGAATAATGGAGTTTTTGGAAGCTAATTACTTAACCATATATATGTAATTAATATCAGGGATTAAGGAATAGCTACCTCTTCATTATTTATTCATATTTGATATCTTTTTTGTCTCCTTTTTCCTTAGTAGTTATCTGTTTTATAGAATATATCAATGCTATAAGGTCTAAGTCAAGATATGAATAGAAAATAACAGGAAAATTAGAAGAAGAAAAAAAAGTATCTCAATTGTTATGAAGTGACAAGTTTGATACCTACATGGAAGTTGAACACTTCGATCTAAGTTACCATATTTTGAAGATAGTTAATGTGGTACTTCCCTTCTTTTTTAATTTATACATCCCTCCAAATTTGGTGTCTCGATCACATATGTTTTCCCCTTTTTTCTTTGTTTTCAATTGCCTTCAAAACTAAGAAATAGTACTACCTCCCAAAACCGTGCAAAACCCCTTTTCCCTTCCCATCCATAACCATACCTTTACATTAGGTTGGACAAGAGATTCATGTCATTCAATTTGCCACGCTACAATATCATTAATAGTTTTCAATGTAGTACTTTAAATTTGTATCAATTAATATTAAAGTCAGGTTTGTGAGAACATATTTTGGTACATATATTGAGTTGCATCTATCTTTGTGCAGCTCACCTAAGTGTCAAATCACAAGTTGTCACGTGACAAACTTTTAATTTTACTTTTTAAATATTTTTTTTCTATTGTAATTAATGAGATGAAGTTGGAATGAATAAGATCTCTACAAAGTAGATTTCAACCTATGACCAAAATGTCAACAACAAACCACTTGGTCCCTTATAATCTACTAAGGAACAACAATGAATTAGCTCTAAGAGAATTCAATTCTTGTTCTCAACCCATGAGCAAAGTGAGCTCAAGATTTCCATGGCAGTGGCTCTTCGAGAAGATGCTAAACTTTGATAACATTGACCTATTGATCCATGATTAAAACTTCATAAAACCAACAAAGGTGCTCAATAGAGGAGAAGAACCAAATAGATGAATTTGAGGGGAGAGGAGTCAAGAAGACAACTATGTCACCCTATATTTGAGAGAAAGATTACTGAGAATACAAACAAAGTCTTGCATTGAGCTGATAAGAGAAAAACAAAGATACGAGACGTGCTTACTGTAGAAACATGTGAGCTTCGATTGTCCAAAATGGCTAGTTGAAAAGTTAGTGGATTGAGTAATTAAGTAGAAAGAAAGTGCATAAAAATAGAAGTTAAGAGGGATAAGCTAAGAGATGTGTGTGAGAGAGAGGGAGAAACGAAGGTAGTTTTCGGCCAACTCTACTAAGAACAAAGATGTTTGATCTAATTGACCTTCTGTTTTGCTCTTTCCAAAGCGTAGGAGAATTCCACGGTGCATTTTCTCATGTGTTGAGATGTCCTTTTTGCTTATTAACCTTAGCTTCTTTTGGACCAACACACTTACAACTCCATTTCATCTCTATCCTTTCTCCCATGCAATTCCCTTTTTTATATATTATACCCTTTTGTTTTCCTCCATTTTTATATATTCTTTTTTATCTTCTTTACTTCTTACCCATTTTTCTATATTTATATTCATGTTGTTAGTTGTTTGTTTGTCCTTGTTCATCATATCAAATTATATTCTTACTTAACAACACTAATACGTCTTTCACAAATGTTTATTTAACATCATTATACAAAATTAAGCTAAAAAAATCAGTTAGAGTTATATATATATTAAAGTTGGTGAGAAGAGAGGATTAGTCCACACCATGAAAACATGAAGGAAATGAAAAGCTCCCATCTTGAATTGTCATTTTATCTTTGATTTATGATATTTTCAAGAGTTGTTTAACTCATCCTGGCATATTATTTTCTTAGTGATGATATTGATAGAGAATAAATTAGTGATTAATTATAAGATTAGGTACAAAAGATCACATGAGCTCTTAATTCCTTTATCAATGTCGATTAATATTTTCCAAATTATGTGGAAAGAAATAATTCTTACATATTAATTTCTAAATTTGAATAATATCAAACATGCTTTCTTAATTTTCAATCTTTGTGTATATTAGATCTTTTAACATATTCCAAACAAACCTATCGTTAGACATACAATTGATTATGCCCAAAGCAGGTTTTGAAAATTTTAAAGTTGTAAGTTAAAAGATTTAATCACAATAAACTCAAGTTACAAAGAAATATATAAATAAAATCAAAGACTAGGGTAAGGATTTAAATATGAATTTGCTAGTGAAAAGGCAATACAGACTATGATTATCAAGTAAATTTAGCAATCTAAATAAAATCCAATAATGAGAAACATGAAGTTTTATGTTTCCCCAATTAAAACTAACCCATAATATTTCAACCCAAGATTCTTCCATTCTCAATACAAATTCTCATAAATGGCAACCTAAAAAAAAAAAACCCAAATCAACTTTCAAACTCTCAAAATGTATTCACAATTCAATAGAACAATCTAATCAAACAGAAGAAGAAGCAAAAAAAGAAAAACCCATTTCCTTAAAACCCTAAAACAGAGCATAAAATTTAAGCGCAGGCTTCCCTTCTGGGAGGAATAGAAAACAGAGCCTCAAGATCAGGTGGCTGAAAATAGCCATGTTTCGGTGGTTCCCGCTTCTTTCCAGCAGTTGCATTCTTTTTCTTCGGGGGCGGAGGACAGTTAAAGACCGCCGGAATCCGACACTCCCACCGGGTCGGCGTCGAACACTCTTCCTCGTAATTGCCAGTCCCCTGCTTCGAGTCCATAGCCAAGGAAATGAAAAGTAAGAGGTAGAGGTTTATTGAGTACAGTTTTAGAAGAAGGTAATGAAAATTCGAAACTACGAACAGAGCGCGGGCGTGGACGGTGGCGAGAAGGAGAAGAGGAGGAGGCGGAGAATGAGAATTTGATTTTGAAAAATTGGGAGTGTGTTTGAAAAGAAACAGAAAAATAAATGAATGGCGGGGAGTGGCGTCGATGTGGGAGACAGCTAAGAAATGAGAAGTCGTCTACGCGTCAATTGTTGACTGGGTCTTCCCTTCCCTTCACCCCCTTTTTTTATTATTAATCCTTAAGAAAAAAATATACCTTTTGAATTTTCATCTCCCCCAAAGTTAAACATAATTAAACTCTTCTTCTACTTTCTTTCTAGGTGTGCCCAATAAAATCAGATTACAATTAGGTATTTTTTTTTTTCTTAAAACAAGGCGGTGGTGAAAGTTTTGAGGGCGGGCGGTGCGTGAATGAGCGGCAAAAAAAGGAAAGGAAAAGGTTAAGGCTCTTTTGAAATGTGGACCGTACGGAGTCCATGATTTCGTCACCACGCTGTCACTTGATACCGTATCTTTTTAATATTCTAATCACCGATTCTTCTCATTAACTGGGGTCCATGACCTCTCTTTCTCTGGGACTCATTTTAGAAAAGAAAAATAAAAACTCTTGAACCCTAAACTCCCTCCTCTCATTCAATTTTCCTTTTCCTTTTCCTTTTCCTGCTATGAGAACTAACAACAACGGTTCCCTTCTACGTACAAATAAGGACAATCACAATCAATTGCTAACCAACAATAGGGTTTAGGTCTTGATCCTCATACTCATAATTATGTAAACAAATAGGGTATAGTGGTAAATGTTTGACTCTAAACCTACAATTGCATAACTAATTTTAAGGTAGGAATTCTAAACAAATTTAATTAGTCAATATTTATTATTTTTGGGTGTACTCTCAAATTATTTTTATTGAAACTTGCTATTGTTTTTTGCAACGAAAACAAGTCATTAATCGGATCTTCCTTGGTTTGGGCGTCAGATGGGCCCCTACTATTAATCGAAGCCCTTAACTATCTAGGCCCAATTCTGCTGGATCAACCGAATGTGTAATGGACCAAGCCCATCACAAGTAGGCTCTACCATCCTATTGACGACGAACAAAATACTTGAAATTACAAGAATTTGAACATCCTGATTTATTATTTATACTTTATTCAATCTCACTCCAATTCATTTTAAAAATTGATATCTCTAACTAAGGTGTGTGTTGCAAAAAATAATAGAACACGAGAGTCTCACTCTCAAATCTAAATAGAATTAGTAGATTTAAGCTTAAAATGTTCATAATTAATTTACAACACAAAAAAATATGCTTCTTTTGATCAACTATTTGTAGTCTATCAATCCTTTTATTTTTAATTTTATATGTGACGTCTTGCACAAATTATAATCACAATTGAAAGAAGATGTTTATCAATCAAATTTTTGACATGGACGTTAAAATGAGAATATAATGTTATCTAAATCTCTTCTCTCTTGAAACATTTCAAAGTCAACGAAAGCAGCCCACATACTTTTATTTTTTTATTTCTTATATGATTTTAAAATAATCAGAATTTGATTGGGATTAAGTATACATAATAGTGATTAATAATTAATAACGTGAGGCTTTTAAAACGAGGGGAGGGGAATTGGAGGCCAATAATATGAAGATAAGGTTCATACATATATATATATTGTTTCCAAAACGGTTCGTTTTAGGGTTTGTATTGAATTGTTTATTTTGTGGTTCATAAAATCCAAAACATCTCAGCCATTACCCTTTCTTTATGCCTTTCAACTTCAATACATCCTTTTCCTAAACTCAAATTCTAAAAGTATATTCTGCCCAATCCATAGCCTAATATTCAAACAAACTCTTTTGAATTTTTTTTAAAAAAATCCAAACCCTAAGTTATATTGAGACAATCTGGTGGTTGTTTGATAAAGATTAGTTAAATGAGGTGTACATTAATTTGATATTCACATTTTTCTTTCAAAAGAATAAATATGTGGTATATATATGTATACACAAGCTTAAGAATCAAACAGAAATTACTGTATATATATATATTTATACTTTTCATAAGATTTATTGTTCATTTGTTCTTATCACTTTATCTATCCACATAATACATGGAAGGTATATATATATATATATATATATATAATCTCTCATCCACAGCAACAAAGAAAAAAAGAAAGAAAGAAAATAAGTCATATTCCTATTCGATTATATCGATACCTAAAGGGTTCTTCATTTTTATTTTAAAGTTGTACTATCAATATAAAAATCGAACATTCGATTCTCTTACCTCACATATGGTAAACATTAGCTTTTTATTTGCATATATACTTTTTATATATCAAATCTACAACTCATATGAAGAGACAAATACCTAAAACTTTGGACTCATATTTCTCAATTATAGATTAAGTGAATACTTACAAATTTTCAAGAACAACGTGGTAAAAGTTTGGCATATACAATAAATTAAGTCAAGTTGGTAAAAGTCTAGGTAAATGAATATTAAATTGGGTTGATATTAAGTATTTTCATCAATGCATTGTCCCTCTTTTCAATTAATATATATAGAGATTATGAGTGACCCTTCTAACAATAACAATAAAGTTATGTTGGGGTTGGTATTTCTTAATTGTATAATAAAATATTTTAATATAAGTATGTGGTAAAAGTTAGGTATATGAGAACATGATTGTTGTTGAACCTAAGTGATGTATGAGTGACATTTTGATAGTAACTTAAAACCTTAAGAATATAATATATATTTTTCATTGAAATGAATGTCCATATAGAGATGAACAAGAAAAAGAAAAATGTAAGGACTAAATTTATTGCGTTTAAGTTATACAAGTCAAGTCATATATATATATAGGTTTGATGGGGTAAAAATACAATATGATATATATTGGTATATATTATATGGTGTGAAAGGATAATATTAAATTCCAAAAATTGAAAGATTCCCAAGAAAATGACACATTTTAAATAGTGGAAATTAGATGAATATATAGACAAAAGAAAATTGGTTTGCTCTCCAACCTTAATGGGCTCCTTGTTGGAAAGCAGACAACCAATGCATGAGGAGAAATGACATTTAATAATAGTTTCTTCTTATTTTAAACTATATATCAATTTCTATATTATTTTATTTCTGTGGATCCAATTATTATTATCTTTTTCTCTTTCTAATTTCCATATTACTGCAAGAGCTAAGTTTTCTTTTTTTCTAAAAAAAAAAAAAAATCAAGATTGGTATTCAATCAACCTTTTTGGGTTAAATTACAAAATTTGCACGATGGTTTGAAAATAATTCAACTTTGTATTTATCCCCTTAGTCTTAAATTTATATATAAAAAAATTAATATACATTAAGAAGAAAAACGAATCTAATAGAAAAATAGTAGAAATTCGTCTAATTCACATTTCAATAACAATTTTAGTTTTAGTTTTTTTTTTTTAATTTGTGTTTTTTGAGAACATATAATCAAATGAAATCCTTATCTAACAGATTAATAATTAATGTGTGAGATTTGTTTCTTTAATGTATGGATTGGACCAAAGCCAGTTATCTTCACATGTAATATTTCAAGAATATTCTTTTTTTTTTAAAAAAAAATGATAGATTAATATAGAATAATTATTTATTTTTCAGAAAAAGAATATAACTTAAAATTTGGAATATAAATTATTGTTCTTCCAAACTCCAAAGTGAAAATGGCATTTTGACTTATTTTATCCTTGAGAAATTAATTTCAGCTTAATGATGATTACTTATGATCAAGACTAATTGGGTATTGGTTTGGTATGGTGTTATCTTTTTGGAAGCAGTGCTTTTGTTGAGCTTCAAAAGTCTTTGTTTTAATTAAACAACATATATAATAATACTAGTGAATCAAAAGGTGAAATTGACATGTTTAATTAATACTATACATCACTTTATACAATTTCCTATGAATTTAAACAACCAAAATATTAGCACTTTTTTAAAAATAATTAAACGAGAAATTTAAAAGAAAGAAAAAAACATATGAGTAAATAATCATTTTTCACACCGTCCTTTGTGTCACACAATATCATACAAACAAGTAAAAATATTAAATTAAATCAAAAAAATAAAAATAATTTCAATATTGAAAATAACTATTTTCCATACAAATAAGCATATTCATGATCTATCATTATTTTTTATTAAAAATTTGAACTTAACAATAAAATTTTCTTTCAAAAAAAATAAAAATACCTATCATTGGCTTAAGAGTTGAAAACTTTTATAAAAAAAGTTGTTGCAAAGATTACTGGACCTAGAGGTTGAGTTTTTGTCAAGTGTCATGAAATGAAAGAGGATTTTTCATCCAAACAAGAAAACTTTCATAAATATCAAATCTATGTATGGTATTTAATTTATAGTCCATAGGGAAAAAGGGAATGAAGCTAAATTTTGTAGTTATTCCTATTAGTAAACATTCTAGAGGTAACCACCGGCCATCAAAACTCCTTGGTCCAAATTAGAATTTATTTTTTTCTAGTGGAAAGAAAGATGCATTTTTGCTTTTGACTATAAATAAGATCCATGCATGAGCTTTCTAAATTCTTATCTCTACCTATGCAAATGTTCATTCAATTTACCCACAATAATCATATCTTGGTTTAATTTAATTTACATACATTCTTTTTTCTTTACTTCTTAACCCTTCAAAATACTCTATAATTGATGAGAGAGAAGTAATTTTTTATATTAATACTGCCTATGTTATAAATTAATTAATTAGTTTCTTCTTTTAATTTTCGTATGAAGTAATAATTGTATAAAACTTGTCAAACTCCATCCTATTATTTTTTTAGAGAGAAAACTTATAATTATTTCCATTAAACTCAATTTTGATTAGTCTTAGTCTTTTTTTAAAAAAATTTGTCATTGTATTTATCCTAATTAACTATTTTGTTAATTATATTAATTCAAAATTTCAATTTTAGTGAGTGTAGTAGTTTGCATCAAATTGGACTAAGTCAATTAAACTTCTAAATTTTTTATAAGTGAACCAATTTAAATCATTCACAATCTACATTAATTCTCAAATGCATAGGTTTCTTCATATATTGGTTTTACAAAATGTATGAATATTGATTCACATAGAATTTCTTTTACAAATTCTATTTATAAAAGTGTAAGGGTTTAATTGATACAATTAATATTAATTAGTTTTCACTCAATGTTTTTTCAAGTGAAACACAAACCAAAATGTTTGGATTTAAATTGTTGTAATTATTAGTCATAGAATAATAGCAAATAATGATAATATGAAATTGGTAGATAATAAATTAACCCTTAATTACAAATGAAAATAGTAAAAGAAAAACCACCATTGTATTGCATCCGTTGATGTATCTTTCAAACAAGTCAACCAAACTCACCAACTTGAAAGATTGAGCAATAATTAAATCCAAATTATGCAATGATATATATTTTTTTAATGTATATTATTAGCATAAACTACACAAATTATATGATGTTTATTATAATATAATGTCATGGTCATAGCCAGCCTAAATGGTTCACATAATTGAGAGAAAGAGTTGGAAAATTGTTCTTTAATAAGACCCAGCAGAGCAATTCCATCACCTTTCTCCCTTTTTCAATTTTTTTTAATAAGAGCAAAAAGAAAAAATAATTAATTTATATACCAATCTTTCATAACATAAATATACAATATTCTATGCCACCATATGTTACTTTTTCCCACTACTTTACTTTTCTTGTTGTTTTCCTTTTGCTTGTGTGGTTGTTTTGTATAACAAAACTTTCTTCTTAAATTTTGACTTGGCACCCAAAAAACTAAAAAAATAATAAAAAAGAAAAGATCCCTTAAAGAATCTATGTACCTTTCATTGAGGTTTAGATGTGATTTTTTGTTCTCATTTTAATTATTTAACTATACAAACATATATAATAATTGATATAAAACCACATTATAATATATATGATTGACTTTTAAAAAGTTAATGTTTATTATTATTGTTTAATTATGTATTAAAATAATTTCACCTCGTGATGAGGATGCTTATATTAATTAATTATATTTTCTTTTCTATTATTGTTGAATTTTACATTGAAAGAAAATCATATGGACTGCGTATAATGTAAATAATGTAGTGCATGTCCTAAGATCATCGTCAATATAATGTAAATTAATATTGTGCACGCAAAATAATATATATATCCAATTTAGGAACAAAGCATTTTTATTAGATAGCCATTTCTTTTTTTTTTTTTTTTTAATAGAGTGTGTATCATGAAGAAATTTTTTACTATAAGTTTATTGATTTTGTATAATTTCTCCAAATGTAATAGGGACTTGAGTATTGGCAAATGTCACTATCCCCACCACATAATTTGAAAATATCTTCCCAATTAATCAAGGTAGGAAAGAAGAAAGTGTTAAGTAAAAATTGTAGCTAATAATAAAAAATAAGGAATAAATGGCAGAAGATTTATAAATATTTTAGCTAATTTTGTTATATTTAAAAGTGTAAGTATGTTTGATATAAAATGATATTAAATTTGTATATGGTTATGAATTATTATTTGCAATAAAAATGCAATTTGTGTGTGATTATAAAATAATTATATTTAACACAAGAAATTAAAGGTAGATGAAGATGTGGGTTTGGTGTTTGGTGTGTGCTACACAACACAATACAATTGACTACTCCTCCTCTTCATTTTAATAATTAATTCTAAACTCCCCCAATCAATCATTCATACATTTCATCTCATTCATCTCATCTCAACCGTCTTTTGTATGCTTTCTTTAAGAAACAAACCTCTCTTTCTTCCCTTTCCTTAAAACCCCACTCAATTATTACTCTCTTTTCATCCTAACATACCCTCCTATCCCATTATATTCAACTTCAATTAGTGGTGAAATTACTTTTTTAATCTTTAATTAATCACTAACCTAGTATATGTCTAGAAACATTTACGACCTAGACTAGTATTATTGTTGTGTGTGTGTGACAGCTAAATGTCACCATCTTTATGTATATGTTATATATATTACTTTGTTGTTGTATAGACTCATGAGAAAGTAATTATAGCATGACTTATCACAAACCATCCCTTTCAATGCTAAACATTTTTACTTTAGGCATGCTAAAGCATTATTTAATCTTAAAAATTGAAAGAGTAATCCATATTATATTCTACCATTATTATGGTAAAAGAAGTTGTAAAATGAGAGTTAATTAAAATAGAAATTAGGATGGGAAGAATAGGGGGATTTGCTAGGCTTGCAAGATCTTTATGCATGGCGTGTTGAAGAAGAAAGTGTGTGAGCAACTAATTGTATATTTGTGTAATGCTAAATGATATCATTTGTGCATTACATTTGTCGTCTATCTAAAGTGTTAAATTATTGGGGTCTTTGTTTCTTCTCAAATGAGTGAGGGCCCAAATTCTTTCTAATTTTTTTATTTTTTATTTATGAAGATATAGACATTTCATTTCCTAATTACTTAATCTCCATTTAATTTGTTTTCCTTTCTTTTTTAAATCAATAATTGGTGTGAGAAATTTTGCAATTCGGACGTGGGATTTCTACCTCCATTCCAATTTTAAATGTACGAACGACTTTGGTTTATGGGATAGGTTTGTATTCATATTTTGAGCTACAAATTAATAATGTATATACTAAAGTAAAAATATTTACTAATTTACTCATTTTAGTTTCAATTTTATTCCCTTTTTAAGTTATCATATGCTTTGAAAGTGACTAATTATTAAAGTTTATTGGTATGTAGATATTTGAGAAATGAAGAAGTACCATTTACATAAATTGATTTCCATTTCAACCTAACTAAAAAATTAAATTGGAATTGAATAAATTCAAAACGATAATTATTTGAAAATCTTTATTATTTTCTACATTTTGTTTCTAATTTGTATTTTAGGAATGTTTTCAAAATTAAAATCAAAATTTGAAAGAAAAAAAGAAGAGAGTATCTATTAATTATTTTTTTATTTTGCGTTTTTTAAAATTAATTTGATATTATAAACCTCTCTTTCAGTTTTCACATTTTTCTGTGTTGCTATTTACTTTGCTCTTTTAAAACTAACCATAAGAGAAAATAAGAGAAAATAAGAGAAAGTGAGTTTAATATTTTAAAAAATCAAACGGTTATCAACAAATAGTAACAAAAAAAGAGTTCAAATATTCAAAATTTGAGACTTCTTGAATGAATTTTCATACGAAGAAGCAACAGAAACTAACAAACGTAGGTACAATGAATAGCCATAAAAGAGAGGAACAAAATGAGTACGAAGAAAAGAGAATTGAAGCCATAAATGTAGTACACAACAAAGAGGGAAATTGGGGGGAGAAAGATGTATGTGTGTATGCAACCACCATTGCCCACCAACTGTTCGAGGAAATGTCTAAATGAAACCAAAGAACTCCAAAAAGAACCCTATTTTCGGAAGAAGAGAGGGTGCTGGCAATATGAGCTGTGTGTGTTATTTTTGTTCACACTTTTCATTTACTTTTGAAGATTGTTGCATGTGATGAATCCAGAAGCCTCCACAAAAATGTATTAACTCCTCCCTCACACCCACCCTCCACCTAATCAACCTTTCTTTCTTTAGTCTTTGTGTTTTTTAATTGGATTCACACCTTCCACAAATTTTTTTATCTTAGCATTTACTTTTCATTAAATTCAAGTTTGTTAGAATATAAACATGTCAGAGCTCATCGTTGAGTGCACTATACAACCTTGTGGTCTCACACTCATTTAGAAACCAAGCATGTATTATTAGCAGGGTTGTGTAAATAGCCTTGTGTGGATATTCTCAAGGGGTAGTTAACTTTAAATAATTATCATTTAGGACCAACTTCAACGACATCTCTAGACTTAAAGGAAACGAGTTGATTGAGCGCTCAAGACCTACATGCAACTTTATTGTGTAGAAAATTTATATACCTTAAACTTGAATGATATACTACCTTTTAATTTATGATGTGAGTAAACTTTCTTGATGAAACTTGTCTGTTGAAATGAGATTAAAGTTTAGAAAAAAACCAAAATGACAAAACTATGATATAGTCCAAAATTGATTGAACTATAAAGAAATACAATATAATGCCAAAGCTTAGAATTTTCCTTTGAGAATTTTGTGGAGGTTTATTCTGTGGTCAATCTTATTGAATTGACTAAGTTTTATTATTATTATTGGTCAAAATTTGGGAGTTTTGACCTTTATAAAATTAATAAGGTAAAGTTTGAAAATAATTTAAATATTGCCAACCTTGATCCAAATAGATCGTGAAATTGAGAGATTAATTTTGGGAGTTAATACACCGTGTAAGATCTTTTTTTTTAAAAAAGTGAATACTAAATTTTTAATTTTGAAAAATATATAATCTAATTGTTTTGCAAATAAACTAAACACGGGTGCGACGAATTAAGTTAGTAAGAAATCAAGATTGACAAGTAGGGAGTAATATGGAATATTTTTGCCAAACCTTTTACCTAGTAATTTAAATGATTTATATAGAAATTCCTATTATATAACTAATACTTATTAAGCTCGTAATGTCACATCATTAATCTATGAAACTGTCATGTCGTATCACTTGGAACAATTACAGCCTCCACCACTAAAAATGACCACCATTACCTCATTTGTTAGGCTAATGCTTTCATAGGTTATCCGTGTATGACTTTGTTGCCACCACAACCACACGACTTTTCTCCAAAAGTCCACTAACCTCACTCTAGGTTCCCACATAGGTCCTCTTGTACTTACTCTCGACCTAGACCTAGTCCTCATTCAAAGGTATTCTAAAGCTTACTCTAGACTTCCTTCCAGGGGTAGCATGAGTGATCATCTCTTTGCTTCCTTATAATTCATCTAAACTACGTTTACGCTCTCTTATAAGTCCACTAAACAATACTTCTCTCTCGAGAATCTTAAATTTAACTTACCTAGATAAATTTATTTACAATAAAACAATAGAATAATTTTTCTTTTTTTACCATATGGGTATCAAACTTCTCATGATTATTTTATTACTATTGAAATCCTTTGATCAATTAAAAAGAAAGGGGAAGGTTTATTTATAAATAATTGGTTATAGTAATGTTAATATATATAGATTGAGATGTGTACGACTCAATCTCTATATGATTAATTGAGTCGAACACGTCAACAAAAATTCAATTGGGTTTTATTGCATTCCATTCATTCCTCTCTTCCCCATAACGTAACCAACTTTCTTTGCCTAATTTTGTTTTTACTTTCATTATATAAACAAAATCCCTTCATCTTATAATTTTCACTTTAAAACCTCCTTTTAGTTCCGTGGCTTACAAACAACAATTATTACTCTTCCACCTTAACTTTCTCTGCCTCACAATTTACATATTCATACATACCCACTATTTTAGTATAGTTTCAAAGACTCGAGTATGTTCTCAACTTTATGCTCTTCATATAATATATATTTTTTTTAGAAAAACTGTCTTACAGCCTTCTCCAGACACAATTTCAAGCTTCACTCTTCAGTAAAACTTTTGACATCCATTTTAATAAATTCTTTTTTTAAAAGAAAGGTATTATTGTGTTGAAAAATTTAGACCACAAAATAAATAAGACGACATACAATTATTGTTGTCGGTTCTAGATCAAATGTAGTAGTACTTACAAAGTTGATATTTGATATAGATGCATGTATTTGGCATTATTGCAAGGGAAGTTACACAAATTTAGTCATATTGGAGATTGAATTCAAAACTTCTTCACATATATTATTCTATTTTTATGTTTTCTTTTTAAAGATCTTTTTAAGCCTATAAACTCATTCAAGACTCGTCAATTTTCTAATCATCTTTTTCATAATTTATTGGAATTACGAAATCCAACCGTTATATAATATTTATTGGTACGAGACTTTTTTTGGTGATTTCGAAAAAGAAATTATAGAATTTTACATTTAAAGTAAACAATATTATATTATTACATAAATATGTAGGAAAGATCACCGTTTCATGTAAACATGGACTCGATGCAACACTTGGGAGAAAATTAGCGGTGTGTGGTGTAGTGTGTTGTGTTGTTCACATGATTGTATCTTTTCTTATAGTTTATATTTGTATTTTTTTTCCTATCTCTACGCTAAGAAAAATAAAGAATCTTTTTATTAAATTAGAGTGGTAATCGTTTTAAATAGTAAAATTATTTAAAATATTTTTCAAAGATAATAAAATGTCACAAATGATTAGATATATAACATAAGATAACACTTTGTTATATTTATAAATACTTTAGTTTATTATACCATATTTAAAAATAACTATTGTTCATACCTCTTTAAACTATATGATTATAACTCGAAACATCTTTTATCAAACCCAAATTTTGCTTCTAACATGTCAAATTATCACTATAAACGTATTAAACAAAATTAGATTGGGTAAATCAAAAGATTAATTACTATCTTAGTTTACATAGTAATTAATGTGTTTTTTTTGGTTGAAGTTGATGAACTTTTTAGATGAGAGAGTGTAGAAAAATCCCAAACAAAGCTTATAATTGATATTAAACTAAAGAAAAACAATGATTGGTCCACGTATATTCATAAAATAGGATTTGATAATTGGAGCATACAGCTGGAGGGTGGAAAGGACCATAAAGGACAAATATGAGTCCAGAAAGTACAAGGAACCGGACTCCTCCCTTGTTATTGTTTACGTTATGCCTTTCTATTCAATCTTTCCCCAATTCCCACCACTTTCTTTTGATCATCTTTTAATCAAACGTGATTAGCATTACACTTCAAAGATTAAAAACTATTTCCTTTTCTTTTTCTTTTTCTTGTTCAATTCAACAATGAACGAACCATGCCAATCCTTTTGCCTATATAAACCCCTTTAACCCTCCCTTTCTCTTCCCCCACTCGCTCCATTCTTCATTGTTTCTTAAGGAGAAGAGCAACAACCTTTTCTTTCTTTGGCCCTCTTTCTGTAATAACCTTCTTCTCTTGTTCCCTCATTCTTCTTTTGCTCTTGCCATTTCGTTCCTAGTTGGTAAGTCCAGTTTCTTCTCATGTGGTTCCCTGATTTTGCCTTCTTTTCTCCATTATCTTCCTTGTTTGATCTCTGATTTGGATTTCCTTTCTGGGTTTTGTTGGGTTTTCTATTCTTGCATTTTTTTTAAAAAAAGTTTTTAATGGGTATCTAAAATGGGGTTTGGATTGAACTTGTAATTTGACTGTTTGATAATACTGAGTAACATAAACATGGGTGTGGTTTTCTTTGTTGGAATTCCTTATGGAATATTGAACTTATGAATGAGATTGGTGTGGACTGAACTTTTTAACAGACTATTTTGTACTGCATTCTTGAATGAACCATTAAAATTGAAATTTTGAAGAGAGAGTATGTTGTTCAAGCATACTGAGATCAGTTGTGATGTTTTTTTTTTTTTTTTTTTGTAGGATTTCTAAATCAAAATGGAATACGAGAACCGGTTCAGGCAGGCTCAGAGACCAAAATATGATTGTCTTCTTTTTGGTAAGAACTTCGTCTTTGAACAATCAGATTCTTTTCTCATATGATTTTTTATTTCTTTCATTTGGAATATAATTTGGTTCGTTTCTAATGTGTGTGGCTGAAACTGTAGATTTAGATGACACTCTGTATCCCTTGAGTTCTGGCATTGCAGCTTCGTGCCTTCAGAATATCAAAGGTAGGATTATAAATATAAAATAAAGCCTGAAATTTCCATTGTGTTGCGATCATCAGTTTCTTGATGTTGTTTGTTACTTCCCTTTTTGTAGATTACATGGTTGAAAAACTGGGGATAGAGCAGAGTAAAATCCCTGACCTGTGCAATTTACTGTACAAGAACTATGGAACAACCATGGCAGGTCTCAGGGTATAGCTTCTTGAACTAATTACTTGTTTCAAAAATGCTTTGAAGAAGTGTAGAACAATAATAACTAATGGGGTTTTTTTTTAATAGGCAATTGGCTATGATTTTGATTATGATGAGTACCACAAGTTTGTTCATGGAAGACTTCCTTATGATAATCTAAAGCCCGATCCTGTTCTAAGGAATCTTCTGTTGAACCTGCCTTATAGGAAAGTTGTAAGTATTTGTGTCTTCTTTTTCAGATTCTGTAGAAACTTAAGATTCATTTTGCTGATTTTTTTCTCTTTTTGTGTGTGTATAGATCTTTACAAATGCTGACAAGATCCATGCAGTTAAAGTTCTTAAAAAACTTGGATTAGAAGACTGTTTTCAAGGCATTATCTGCTTTGAAACCCTGAATCCAACCAACAAGAATTTTGTTTCAGTCGATAAAGATGAAATGAATCCAATCCCATCTGACTCGAAAATTTTTGACATCATTGGCCACTTTCTTCATCCCAATCCTGGGACGGAATTACCAAAAACTCCCATCATTTGCAAACCATCAGAGGCTGCCATTGAAAGAGCTCTCAAAATTGCAGGCCTCAACCCTCAGAGAACTGTAAGAGAAAGAGAACCATCTTATTCTTCACTTATAGCTCAATTTACAGTCCATTCCCTTTCAACTTCATTTTTGGTTTTAACTTGTTCCTTTTGCTGTTTTCAGCTGTTCTTTGAAGATAGTGTTCGAAACATACAAGCTGGGAAACGTGTTGGGCTCGACACCGTCTTGGTAAGACATTTTGAAACCATGTAGATGAGAAAACAAAGGGCAGTTCCTGCTGAAAATTTGAGATATTGTTGGCTAATTTGTTTGTCTTTTTTGTTGTTTGGTACTATAGATTGGCACTTCACAGAGAGTTAAAGGAGCAGATTATGCCTTGGAAAGCATCCACAATCTAAGGGAAGGAATACCTGAGCTTTGGAATGTTGAAATCAAATCAGAAATGGGTTATGCTGGCAAAGTTGGAGTTGAAACTTCAGTGACAGCTTAGAACTACAACATCCTTGTTAGGTTCTTCAAATCCTTCCCCCAAAAAATAATGAAAGAAAAACACAAGAAAAGGGGAAATCTTCCGCCTCCAGTTTCACTGGGCAGCTGTTGTAAATAAGCATTTTGATTATGAGAGTAAAGTTCATAAGTGTAATCTTTTCTGTTTTTCTACAATCACTTAATTAACAAAATCATTGAAAAAAATCACTAAAAAAGATGTTGCCATCTATATTAGATGAATAAAACACAGAGTTCTCATACTCTCCACTAATTTTCTATCCATTCAAATTCATTGCCACCATGTTTTTGCATGGCTGTAGTTCACATGTATCATGTTATGACAACTCCATCCATTCTCTTTACACCTAAATCACATCATGTACTGTTTTATTATCGTAAAATGCATTCTAGACTCAACTCAATATAATTGACAAAACAAATTCTTTCACTGATTTGGATGAGATATGATATTATTTTTTAGGTTCAATGCAACTCATCAAAATCTAGTTATACGTACAATAATTTTTTTTTTGTCAAAAGATGCTCACACTATTTTCAAATAATTGCGCGTATTGCAACCATAACCTTAATGATGAAGATTGAATGTCAAAATAAGAATTAAAAAGGTCCATTATTGATTGTACAAAGAACGTGAATGAATACAATTAATAAAGAAAGATGATAGGAAATGACAAGACGTAAAAAGTTTTATAAGATGAATATGAATATAGATATCGATTAAAGTTGAATGGAGTGAGTTCTATAAATGATGTACAAGGAAAAAGCATATTATGAAAGGATGTTAGTCCAAAATGGCAAAAATAAAGGAGGATCAGTTCCCAATTGCATTATAGAAAGAAACCAAGTTCAAACATTTGAGTCTTTTATAGTAAACATTACAAAATGCTCAACACTCATATTTTTTCTTACATTTGGCCAATCATGGCTATTTAAATATGATGTGAGACTTGTAAAATACAGTTGTATATTATTTGATGTGGTTTAAATTGAATGGCGGAAACAAATTTGGACCATCCTCATTTGGCCACATAGCCCACATATGGGCGACCTTATAGATCAACCTACTTTTTTATATAGAGATTTGGCAAATACAATCCATCTTTCAGATTGAAGCTTTTTAATTAGTAAATTGCAATCGTGATGGTTTTATAATTCATATATTTTGAGGGCAATATTGAGATTGTTTCATATTCGAATATCTTATCTCTTCCTAACAATAGTCCATGATTTGGAGCGTTTAATTTAAAAAGTAAGTTATTTTAAAATAATAATAAAGTGTTTGTCAACTAATCAAAATAATATCAAAACTCCTTTTAAAATTTTGTTTGATAAGATCCAAGTGATATATGTCTAAATCTTTAAAAAAAACTATAATTGACTCGTATATCAATTTTTAGTTCAAATAATTTATGGAATTGCGAGATTTTTAATAAGGAGTACATTGAAGTTTTGAAAAGAAAAATAAGACTAGGTTGAAATTTTTCTACAATTAGATAAGATTGGAGATTAATCTTCTAGTGCCATTAGAAAATTTTCATTGACTATTTTTACAAACAGACCTTAAAAGATTGTGGACTGAAAATTGCACCAGATTTGATTAGTTGAATAGTCAACCAAATTTTGAAAACTATTTTCTTTTAGTTTTCAAAGATAACTTTAGGTTTAATTTTCAAGAACTACAAAGTTAAAGCTAAAATGATTGCAAAAGGGAGATACAAAGAAATTGAGAATTGGTCAATGAAAGATAGACAATGGCATCAGCCTCTCGGCATTGAAAGACTCTTATTAAGAGCCCTCTTCTCCACTCCTTTTGGGAAAGTATATCTCATTATTCAAGAAATTGCATGCCCTTCGGATCCATGTTCCCCCACCCCCAAACTTGGCTAAGGACAGAAAGTCCCCACAACAGCAACATTGGGTTTTAGTTCACAGAAAACAGAGCCTTCATAGGTTGAGGAGAATGATAATAATTCAGCTCACTTTCTATTATTCTATAGTAATAATATAATGCCTTTACTATAGTAATTCAGCTCACTTTCTACTCTATAATAATAATATAATATCTTTACTATATACTTCAAGTTGAAATCTCATTCTAGAATTCCACTTTTTTCTTTTAGTCTCATATGAAAATGAGTAAGAAACAACAGACAGGGTTTGAGAATGGTTTCTGTACTTCTATCAGAAAATTGATCTATATTGAGATTCAAGTACAACATTGTGACTACAAAATTCTGACACAAAAAGTAGAGAGGTTCAAAACTTCTTGTGAAGAACACTCTCAAGTGAAAACGGAGGAAGGCAAAAAAATTCAGTTATGTATTCCTACCCGTACAGGTAGAACGAATGGCAATGATAGCTCTTGTTGATTCTCTAACTGAACCTCACAAGACAGTTGCTAAATAAGATTTATATACTTGGAATGGGAAGACGTCTTCCGTCTAAAAAATTACATGGAGCATTGGAGCTTTCCTCAACAATGAGTTTCAAATTTCAAACGCTATCTCCATAGTTAAAACTGTTGAAAAAATTGAGAGAATTATTAGTTATGAATAGAGGTGGGGTTATCAAAAACCAAGATAAAAACAGAGATACTTGTATAGTAGTTACCTCTTGGTCCTCGTGCAATCTCTTTCGGTTTGAATAGCTAAGGGCCAAAAGACACTTGCATATGTGATCAGCACAAAATACAAATCCCATCTCATGTTTACTCGACAGAAGGTTTCCATGTAGAGATGGCATATATAATTCGACCCTTCCAACCCTGAAGTAACCATCTGCTATCTTCATCAATCAAAAAATCTCTGTGGTAACTTGATCGTACCTTTTCAACTGCTCTCTCAAAAATCTCAGGAGCAAAAGGCAGTTGCACAAATCCAGCCCTCATGATCCGAAATTGCCACTGCTTGTATGTTTCCGGTCTTTCCACTCTCTCCCATCCCTCACATGCTATAACATTTAAAGCTTCCCTGCCAAAAATCTCTCTCTCCAACAGCATTCTCTCGTAATCCTCGCGAGGTACAACGGTTTCAAGCATATCAAAAATAGCAGAAAAGTGAAACAAAGCCTCTCGGAATCGAGTAACAAAGAAAGGGGCATTATATGCCCCATTGACAATGCCACTGATGAATAAGTTAGGACTAATTTTGTGAACCAATTTAAGAACAGTATTTCTAGCACTCTCTGTAGAAACGCTCTCATCAAGTAAATTTTTTGCTCGATACAAACAGTTAACAACTAGGAACTCGTCTTGATCAATATTGAGATCTTCAACAGTAACAGATTCCCATTTTTTTGCTATAGCATTATACTCGAATGGCACATTGAAAGTCTCTGCATAAGCCGCCAAACGACGACCTGTCTCCTCAACTCTCTCTGCAGGACGAAACCCAGGCTGGGGAAATTCTATTCCAGTAATTCGAAGCTTCGGAGGTCCACCTTTTCTCCATGACAATCTCTGGATTAAAGTAGGCCACTGGAAACCGTAAAGGATACCAAAATCTATGACATGAAGCCTAGTTGCGCTTTCTGCAGCAATCATTATAGTCCTGTTTGAAGTAAAATTAGAGATCTTTCTAAATGGGCATGCAGCAAGGTACAAGTGGTAAGCTTTCAGTACATCAGCAGCAGATGTCCTTTTATTAATTAGACCTTTGTAAATCTGGCTACCAGTACCTGCCAACCGTGCCTCCAGACCATCAGCAAAACAACTAGCTAACCTCTGACTTCCATCACCAAAAGGAGAAGCATGTTGTCTGACCTGCTTTAGAAGTTCACTGGCATTCCTATGGTCATCAGCTGCAACAGCTTGAGCACAGCTAATTAGAAGAGTTCTCAAATCCACAACCTCTTTTTTCGCACTCTGCTTCTTCCGACGACCCCTACCACCATTAGACACTTTTAGCTGCCCACTCTGCAGCATGCTTTTGATTTTAGCATCATGTAATTCCTGTCGAAATGAAACTAACCGTTCATGTCCCTCTCCAGCACTACAAAGCAACACAATATCAAACATCTTAGATCGCAGAGGCGACTCTGCAAATACGGCTGCTTGCTTGCTGCTTCTCTCTTCTTCCAAATCTCCATTCTCATCATGAGGATTCTTTCTACCACGTGATTCAGGTGAGAAAACATTCCTCTGATCCTTTCTAGCTGCCTTCAAATATATTTGGCTCGTACCCTCATCGGGACCCTGAGTTGCTGACCCATTTACCTCAAAATCAAGACACAATTTGTTTCCACCAGGTAAAAATTTGCTTGCCTCTTCAAAGCCTTTTTGAAACTGCCAAATCGATTGGCTTCTGTTATTAGGCTCAGGAACTTGAATTGTATTATTAGAGAAGTCCACCCACCCATCACCCCCACTAATTACACTATTTGAGGAACTATTAGATGATGGAGATATGGTATCACCTAAAGCGCTTCTGATTTGAAATACATCTTCACTCAGAGTTTGAGGATCATCATCGCCACGATAAGAAGTACTACTGTAATTACTCAGGTAATTACTACTATCTCCACAAAGTTCTTCGTTCAAGCTATCGGTGTATTGATTGGCCAGAGATCTATTTACCTCAGGGGAAGGAGGATACTTTTTTCCGAGGACCTCATAGAATGATTTCTCAGCAGCTTGAAGATCCAAAGAATCTTGAAGCATGCAAGTCTTGTCCTCCATATCTTCTTCCATGAGAATTTGATTTATGAATGTCAAAACAGCATCCGAAAAATCGCAATCTTCCAGATAATCTTCCTCATGACTTGCATCATTAGAAGATGAGGTTCTAATGCTGGAACTTGAGGCTATGTTGCTCGGTGATGGATTAGGGAGAAGGCAATCAAATTCTTGAAAGTTATGACTAAAAATGGTATTCTGAAATCTAGGCCTGCCATGGGTGCCCTCTTGTGCTTGAATCCCAAAAGGACGATTATCTATGTACCGATCCGACTTTCTAAGTTCTCTATCTGGGGTCATTACGATATTGCTAGTCATGTGGCACCGTAAACAAACAACTTAGTCATATGCCCTATACATTCTTTTGTGTCTTTACCTACAAATTTTAAGAAAGAAAGTGATGGAGCATTAGAAATAACGAGTAACCTTACAGTTGGGGTTGCAATCTTATGAAAATGTAAGCTAAATAACTTTAAACTAGTGAGATCTAAAGTTGTCTTCTTAGCTTTCACTATGCTTCCATTTTCCAGGATATGTGTCAATTTCACAACATTAGTTCAATGTACATCAATTTCATAGGCATTGAACCCAATGGATATGTATCAATTTCATGCATCGATATACCGCAAAAATTCTAAGAGCGTCAATTTCACTTGGAGCTATTGAACTTGCATCAATAATTTCATGCCACAGACATGCATAAATTCCAACATAAATTCACATAACATTTTTGTGATGCTAAAAGCACATCTGACCATGGATATCGTTCTTAAACTTGTATAGTAAATCACAAAAAAAAAAGTTATTCTCAATTTACATAAATCATACATAACATTCTCTTCGGCCAGCCAAAAACATCATTAAATAATTTTTCGCTGACACTACGGCATTTTAGTAGTAGTGCCACTCACTTCAACTCAAGAAAGTTAAGTTTTTTCTAGGGTTACGGGAACCTTAACAATTCTGAGAGCAAATTAGTGACCCGAAGAGATCAATACAAAAGCTTAAAACATGGAGCCTAGCTTCACACGAACGATCTCGCTCTTGAAGATAGCCTTACGCCTTAATATATTTAATCTAAACTAAACCAAGAAAATTCCAGAATTAGGACCTAAAGTAAACTCATGCAAACTTGAAAAGGCTAAAGGAACCGTTATTACCAACGAAAACTCACCCAACACAATCTGAATCCTTGCTTGATTGACTACAAAAGGACTTGATTTCACCGTTCCGAGCTCCCTGGATCGTAAACGAATACAAGATCTTTTGGATAGTGGGTCACGAGACTAAAGTCTTTGGAGACCCAAAAATCACAGGTTCACTCGCCGGGACGAGTATGTGAGCGTCGGAGCAGCCTTGCCGTCGCCTGATCGGGATGTGAGAGCCGCAGATGGAATCGTGGAGGTATGATGCTTCGTGCCGCGACCGAAGGTGAGACGGCGACCTGAGGTACGACCGGCGCAGGGCGGAGCTGTAGACACAATTCGAGAGAGGTAGAGAGAGAGAGAGAGCAGTTCTCTCGTGATATAAATGGATACGGCGGTGCAGGGGGAGCGGCAGCCGGAGTGAGAGAGTCGAGCGAAAGAGAGAGAGGGAAATGGGATCGAGAGAGAGAGAGATGCTGAGACCTGAGAGTGATCAGGGAGAGAGATCGTGAGACGGAAGTGACGGCTGGGGGTTTTTCAGGAAAAGAAAAAGGTTATAATAATTATTTTCTTTTAAAGCCAAATCCTAGTAGACTTAGTCCACCACCAAACCAAAACTCACCCTTTTTAAGTACAAAACTCTACTCGGTTTAACTTTACAACACCACCATAAATCAACCACTTTATAACTCCACCATAAAAGTTTTATCTTTTATCTTCTTTCCTAACATCAAAATCATTCATTACAAAGTTACCATAAATCTATCCAAATTTTCATTTTAACTTAAATAACTAACTCCTATCAGATTCAAATGTGAAACTATTACGAAGCAAAAACTATATACAAATCCAATTTTGAAAATAGAAATTAAATTTGACTTAACAAGAAAGAAAAAGTACTTTTTTCTCATATAAATAAAGCAAAGGCGTCCGGTCCGTTTGAACCTGTGAAAGATGCTAAAACAAAAAGTCGTCGATTTTGAAGACCAATCACGACCGTTGATTCTAATCGAACCGGCTTAATCGGTTGTTCCATTGAAAATTGACCGATAATCTCCGTTTTCTCTTGATAAACATACACGTGTCCATTTCAAAACAAAACTCAATCCGCATTAATCACACGGGTTTACTAAAATACCCTTGACTTAAAAGTGTGTGTCAACATGTACTAAACCACTAGTCCACACGTGTTGGCACGTGGAACAAATCAGACGTGTACGGTGGAGGGAATATTATGATTTTTTTAGGAAAAGGTTTTGTAATAATTTGGAGTTGGGCCTACAAAGGAAAAAGCACCAATTGGACGAAGAGAAAGATGGAGAAGTCTCCAGTAAAGTGCAAGATCATCGTAGGTTTGACTTGTTTTTTGAACTTTCCCGCAATTACGGGTTTGGTGCCAACCGAAATCGGTTGCTTTGGATCTCTTTTTCCCACTAGCGGTCACGGTGAGCGACTCCACCCTTAACGTTCGGTTCGATGCATTGCTCGCATTGAATAAGATTAGTCATAAGGTGATCAGTGATGTCCTCTGTACTTCTATTTTGTTTATTTGTTTTTAACATCAATTTGTAAAGGCTACATTTTCAATTTATGTCAAAATGGATACAGATTAGCTGATAACAACCATAAATTTACTTGAAAGAAAAATAACATAATTGTAGTTGTAGAACAAACAAAATTTACAGCGGAGCAATATTTTTGAAGTACAAGTTATATTAGAGTATTTATAAGTAAAAATATATTAAGAGTATTTATTAGAGTCTAAGTACAAGTTTGAGGGGAAAGATGAAGTCACTCATTCTTGAAGTTATATTAGAGTATTTATAAGTAAAAATAGAAGAAACGAGGCTTGAAACTAAGCTTACCGAAGACTAAAAGACAGTTTTATCATTCTAGTTATTACTGTTATTGGTACTTTGATTTTATATTATATAAATAACGTAAAGTTGAGGGGTTCAAGCCTCCTATAATTATAAGAAAGTTTGGTATGTGTTTATTTTCATTTTCTTGATAGAATGCGTTAATTGGAGAAATAGTTGAATCATGCTTGGTGTGAACATGTTTGGGGCGATTTTATTTTGTCGTGTCGTTGGATTAATTTTAATATTTTGGATCACATTTATCTATAAAACTATTGACCTCTCATTTCTGCATTATGTTGGTCTGGATGATATAGTGACAAATGAATATGTAAATAATCTTCTATAGCCTTCCTATATTGGTTTTTAGATTTGGAGATTGATAAAATATAAGACACACTTGTAAGAAATAAATAAGTAAATTCAAAGAAACGTTAATGGTTAGTGAAATTATATTGCACTTGCATGGTCATTATATTTCATTTTAAATGAATGCAGTAACAACGTACTAGCAAGCAAACATGTAAGTAGTTAACTAATTAATCATTAGTCAGCGATAAAAAATCATATCAATAGTTCTTAGTCTTACTGAAGATTTACTGACATAGATCTGTCGCTAATACAACTTGCCAATAGCTTATAGTTAATGTTAAATATTTAATTTGTTATCGATAAACTCATGACGTTTGTGATAACTTGATAGATATTTTATAATTTTGACAAGTATACATTTGAAATACTTAAAAATATTTCAAACAAATTGTAATCGATTAAGACTAGTTTTCTCTCGGCTTGCTCAATTGCTTTAGTATTTGCATCAATGATTTCTTGATTTCTTTCGTTCAATATTGGCTGTTCAAATGACAACAGTATCTGCAACGTCGATTTAAGACAGCTTCCTTTCAGTTTGTTTAACTTACAAGTCAAATGAAAGAGATGAAGCTTAAGAGCTTCCTATTTCGCTCTGTGAAGCAATATTTCTTACTTTTTTATCAAGGATATCTATTTTGGTCTTTACAATACACTCACTTTTACTAATACTTATTTACTTTGGATGTAAATCCTATTAGTTTTGCCTTCCGTCTTGTTTCAAAAGATCTCGTACCATTTAAGATAGTTATTGTCAATCATTCCTTTACCAATGGATCTAAGACTTTGGTTGCATTTCCAACATGCTATTGTTCAAGAAACATGGTTTTCTTGATATTTTTGTTGTCCAGAGGTTTAAGATTTATCTATGTGGACTTGCGGGTTTATCTGCAGGATAGGTACTTGATAGCCTTGAAGCTGAAAAGGGTTTGCAGTCATTCATTTTGTTGTTGTTACTTGTTAGTTTGACACTCAACAATGATTGAAAAATTGTTGATTGTGCACGGAGGCCTGAATCTTGAATTGCTATGAAATGCTGTATGATCAAGTGAAACTCTATGTTGTTTTTTAAGTTTCTTTGCGCCAGATTGGTAAGAGTTTGAATTCGGTTTCAAATGCAAATGGTTCACTTAGGATAGAAAAATGCAAGTGTTTATCTATGAATTTCACATGTAGTCGGTTTCAGGCAAAACTTGTATACTTTTAGTAATTGGAAAAGGAACGGAGACAATTGACAGTTAGTACTTTAATAGCTCACTTGGTACGTTTTGCGTTGGTTTCGGTTTATATTTATCCAGCCTGCTTGTGACATGATGTTGGGCACTGGGGAAAGACATCTGGAAGACGATGCCAATGAAGCAATTGATGACATAGAAAGCAAGAGCGCACAAGAGTCGACCACAGCCTTTCGTTGGAAAAGGTGACGAAGGTGTCAATAACTGATTCATCAAACACTATCCATTGCTCTATAGTCACGAGCATGGGGGAGATTTTCAGGTGCTCTTTCTGAAGTAAATCAAGTGTCCAGAGAGAGTCAACACAGCACATATAGAGCAAGAGGAAGTATATGAATTATTAGCAAGAGTTGAGGTGAGCGACTAAACATTTTACTTGGTGTTTACTTTCTCATCATGATGGACAACAGAGTCAAGAATTGCTCTCTAGGTTGACTGCAAAAAGATGTATAGTTTTCCACAGGCCCATTAAACTTTTTTTAAAAATCCAAAATCTTGATTGCTAAAGCCCAGTCTCAGGTCCAGTCCTTTTGTTATTTTTACTCATCTAGTTCAGATGATCTGTGAATATTGAGTCAAGTGTATGACAAATAATATCATCTCCAGTAGACCCTTGCAGCATGAATTAATTATTTAAAGTTCGTTATCTTGTGAAACAAATAACAAACATCTTTGAATTAGTTATTTTATAGTTTATTATTGACTTTGATTCTTCTTATTTAGAGTAGGTCAACCAATTCACTTGAAGAATCTGATGGTTGAAGTTTTCTTAAAAGGGAGTTGCTAGCTCAACTGCAACCGCCTGATTGTTGATGTGTGTCTATTATAGAAAAAACCATTAACTTACTGAAAATAATTGTGTATTTCTTTCTTAATTAATTGGTAAAAGCGTTTGATTGTTGCAAGGAATCATACAACCAAAAATTTACATATGCATAATATCAATTGACGTATTGAAGACTACAGCAAATATGTAGCCATTATACGGCATATTATATTTTAATATATTTGACAATTCTGTTTCTGTTTCATGCCATACACAAGCTATAGTTTGAACTTAATAGTGATTCATGAAGACATACGAAAATTTCAATTCTTGTTAGTCGTGGAAAAGGAAATAAATAAAACGAAGTTAATTGGGGTCTGAATTTTCTTCTTGTTTGTATATGACTATCTAAGCAGCCAAAAAAAGAAGTTTCTTTGTGTGAGAGAATTTTAACACAAGCCATCTCTCGTTAAGAACAGTTGGGCGTCTATCAAATATTAAGCGACCATGGTAGGTGATCTTTGACACTTGCACCCCAAACCATCATTCGTTAAGCTTCTATCATTGTCTAAAATAAACATACTGTTTTCTTCCATCTTTTTCTCTTTTGGGTTGTTGATCAGGTTCATCCCACCGTCTCATCCTAAACTTGAGAAGAGCTTCAATGGCAGAACACCATCCTTTAGATATTCAAATCAATTCCCGGCAAGGTACTGCAATCCACCCTATAGAGGCGGATGGCCAGTCGTTACAGGCATCAGGTTCAGTTGCTTTTTGGGAAGTCAAGCAATTCAGGAAATGGATACCTTGGTTAATTCCATCATTTGTTATAGCCAATATTGTTACGTTCTTTATCACCATGTCCGTTAATAACTGCCCTAAGAATTCAGTCTCTTGTATTGCTCGATTCTTGGGTAGATTCTCTTTCCAGTCCCTAAAAGAAAATCCTCTGCTTGGACCTTCATCTCTAACGTAAGTTGCTTTCACTGAATTCTTCCTTTTTTTTTCTTCCAGAATCCAGTTTGTATCAGTTAATCTTAAACTTTTCATCATTCAAGTGGTATAAATTTTCTGGGTTATTGCAAATTAATATGAACTATGCATCTTCCACTGAACCAGTTATTGCTTGTGTTTCAGGCTACGGAGGATGGGTGCACTAGAAGTTAATAAAGTTGTTCATGGAAACCAACTATGGCGTCTTATTACTTGTATATGGTTACATGCCGGTGTTTTTCATTTATTGGCAAATATGTTAAGTCTCTTGGTCATTGGAATTCGTCTTGAACAAGAATTCGGATTTAGTATGTATCTTTTATCATTCTTTCTTTTTCTTTTCTGGTGTTGGTAGCAGAACTATTGTTGGGCACTTTATTAAGAGTTATGTTTGTTGTATTCTCGGATATGGATTCTTTTATGTTTATATATTTAGTGGATTTGATCATCGCCATTCCACCCCTTACAAATTCGTTTGTGGATGTTTTACAGTACGGATAGGTTTGCTATATGTTATATCTGGATTTGGTGGGAGTCTGTTGTCTTCACTATTCATCCAATCTAACATTTCTGTTGGGGCTTCTGGTGCCTTATTTGGGTTGCTCGGAGGAATGCTTTCTGAACTCATCACTAACTGGACGATATATTCTAATAAGGTAGTCTTCAAAACGCATTTGTATTGGAATTTTCATATGAATCCTGACACTTGTCTTGGTTGTATTTTCTCGTCTTGTTGCCCCTTCAGGTTGCAGCTCTTGTTACTCTGTTGGTTATTATAGCGATCAATTTGGCAGTAGGAATTCTTCCTCATGTTGACAATTTTGCTCATATTGGAGGATTTATTTCTGGATTTCTTCTGGGGTTTGTATTTCTCATTCGCCCGCAGTTTGGATGGGTTAGCCAAAGATATACTTCTCAAACAAATTCTTCCTTTGGTGCCAATCATAAATTCAAGATATATCAATGTGTATTGTGGATCATTTCGCTAATACTTCTGATTGCCGGGTAACCAAATCACTCTATATTTCTACTCCCTTCTACCAATTCTATTGAGAGAGCATACAAAATTAGACGTGGAGTCACAGGGTATACCACAAGTAACCACGAACTTGTCCAAATATGCTTATAACTCTTGTTTTGATGGTGAAACAATATTCCAGTGTCCTATTTAACATTCTTTAGCTATTACACACGACGATAATCTTCAGAAATGTTTTTGTAATTATGGAAGGAATGATCTTGGAAAAGTTGTTAGGTTACTCCACGCCGTTTGTGGGTTTTGCCCTATAAACTACACTGGCAATTCTGAAATGTTGGGTAATTGGTTGCCCACTAGAAGTAAATACACCTTCACTCTATGATCTGAACACTTTATTCCTTCTAATGCCTTAAAACTGGACTCATGAAATGAGACCATGTTCTAGAGAGATTGTCTGTAATGCAACCTCAGATTCATTGTTGGTTGTAGTTCTTTAATTCCAAGGTCTCTTATTGACAGTAAAACTAAAAGATTCTTTATTTCAAAGAAGTTATTGAGAGTATACCTATCTTGTTGGCCTATTTGAGCAAAGATGTAGGAATTTCGAAACTGATTACTGATCTAAGATGTTATTTTCAGGTTCACCGTTGGTATGGTTTTACTTAGTCGAGGATTTGATGCAAACCGTCATTGTTCTTGGTGTCATTATTTGTCTTGCGTTCCTACTTCAAAATGGAGCTGTAATTCAGAACCTACATACTGTTTGGTAATATTTCCTTCTGCATTCTCTTTTCTCTGTTATTTTCTCCTTCGTTTTTTCTTGCAGAGTATTTTCTATAGCCTTTCCTATCAAAATTCAAGCGCTACTTAACAAGTATTCAAGGCCCTATCTTATAGTCATTTTGTTGTGTCTATTTTTTGGGAAAAAGTCACTTGACCCTACCCTAAACTTCCCATTCTAGGTGTTAATTTTACCTCTGTTCAATTGCTTTCTAATTTGTCCAATTTTAATGGAAAACAGTATACAAATATTCACAAACGCATTAATCAATCAAATAAAATTTACCAAAAAATCAAATTAGTGATGCACAAATTAAGCATCTAAAATTTTTTAGTAGCAACTCTTTTTTAATCTAACTGTTTGGTAGTAGCAACTTGAATCTAAACTTTTTCCAAATTTCCACTGTGGTTTTCAGTCACAGCAAGTAGGTAACCAGTTGAATCTAACATGCTCAAGCAACGGCAAATTCAGGACGTATATTCTACCAAATGCTTCAAATTCAGCGATACAAGGTTTGTGTTCTAGTCTTTGCAATTGATTTAATGTAAACTAGATCACTCGAGATTTGAGAAAATCACCCTTTGTTGGACATGTTTCATTGCGAAATATGCTTCTCTTCTTACTTCTTTTTGTATATGATATGTTTTTTTACCCCAAAACTCTTACCTAAGTCACAGCCATGGAGTTATTTCATCAGGTTTCACGAATGCAGCTTCAAATACATAATTAGAAGTCAAGACTTCGTACCTAGGAAAAATAGTAACTCAAAATCCAAAGTTTTTTAATTTGTGGTTGCCAAATGCCCATGTGCTACAATCTTGTTGCAAATTTTTATTAGTAATGCTGAGATAGAAAAATTAATGGTCCAAGTCTTAAATCACCCGTTTAATTTAGAAGTCTAGACGTGTAGAAAGAAGAAAGCAAGTTTAATATAATATTAGGGGAGGCATATTAAGTATAATAGTTTGCAACTTCTATGGTCTATTCTTTAAAATTTGAAACACATATATGCTCAAATATGAATTTCTAACATATTAGTGCTATGTATATAGTTTAAGAAGACAACAACATCAATAACATTCTGACTCATGCTCTGGTCATTGCATTAAAGTGTGTTTGACATACTAAACAGATGTCTCATCATAATGAGTTTATTAACAATAAGTACTAAGCGGTTGTTAGTTATTAGAGGAATTGATACAAATAAGGAATTAGTAAGTAAATCTTTTTAATTAATGGGTAAAGCAAAGATGGAGTGGGTGTGAAAAAGGGAGAAAGGAAATCTGGAAGGGTATATTATTTGTTGGCAGTATCGTTAATTCCAATGGAGAGTTTTAAGGCGGGTGGTGGGGCTTTATAAAGCCAAACATCCCAAAAAATTCCACGTGTCCACACCATACCACAACTTGGGTGTGGGCCTTGGATTTGTCTACAACAACATCCCTACCTCTAGGCCTTATTCTCTCACTAACAAACGTTACAAACACCAAACTAATTTCTTTTTTAAAAAGTTTGAAAACACAATATAACCAACCACTACTACACCGCCGTCTGTGGGAATCGAACCCACGACCACATGGTTAAAAGCCATGCGCTCTACCGGCTGAGCTAAGACGGCTTGACGGTAAAACAGTAAAATTGCAAAATAAAACTGTTTCTATTTCTTAAAAAGAGAAAGGGCAACATGATCGTACTGTGTGGTTGGTTGTTTGTGAGGTGGTGGGTGGATGTAATTTTAGTTAGAGGGCGGCGGTGTTCCGGCGAAAATGGGCGGGTGAGAGTGTCCCTTTCGAAATGGGAGGCGATGTTCAATCTCGGAATGGTTCAGTGTTAGTCGGCTTTTGGCAGACTGAAACTGATTTTGGGTTAAAGAAGAGGATCCCCCTCAATTTCACGGCAGCTTTGAAACATCAAATCCCACTTTCCTTTTCTTTTAATACTATTTTCATAGATACCCCCATTTTACTTTCTACATTTCTTTTTCTTTTTCTTTTGTTTTGTTGTTATTGAAATAAATAAATAAATAAATAATAAAATGGGGGGGGGGAATGAAAAAGAAAAGAAAGGAAAGAGAAGTTGAGAAGATAAAAGGGAGGTAACGCATCACTGACAAAAGCAGAGGAGAGGGGGAGAAGGTGAAGGTGGTACAGATTTACAGAGAAAAAAGAAAAAGGAAAAAAAAGGTCGAGTCTCTATCAAACTCCGTCACCTCGGGCCGCGAAATCCGGACTACAGTCCACTCTCTCTATCCTTCCCATTTCCAAAAACTCTCACAAAATAAAAGAAAAAACATCCCATCTTCATTTTCATTTTCATTTTCGCTTCTCCGGGGCCACCGCAACCCAACCATTCCTACCTCCCCTCTTCTCCTTTCTCCCTCTTTCCTCTTCTAATTCTGCGCCCTACCCTCTTCCCTTTTCTCTCCCTCCCTAAACTACCTTCTTGCCTTCAATTTTACGCCTATAATCACAAGACTTTTTAATTCTTTTTTTAAAAAACAATTTTCATAATTCAATCTTTTTTAAGTAAAATTTAAATTTATTTCTTAAATTTAGAATTTTTATAAATTTAAATCTAAAACCAATAATTGTATAATTTAAATATCAACCTTTTATCCTCAAACTAATAAGTATATTAATTTAAATTTTAAATTTATATAAATATATAAATTTGAATGGAACTTTTTTAAAATAACAAAATAAATTAAAATATTTACTAGTTATAATAAAAGTTTAGATTCTATGACCTATATCAATAACTATCAGTATTTGTCGTAGGTTGTAAATATTTTGTAAAATCTACCGTTTTAAAAAATTCTCCAAAATTTAAATTTAAAAAGTATGGAATTAATATTTGTTAACTCTTACCCGTATTATCTACCAACAGTTTTAAATATTGTTTGTTAACTTTAAAATTTTATTGGCTAAAAGAATTGCAACTTTTTTAGAAAAAAATAAATATGAAAACTAATTTTGTACTTGCAAGATTTATTTTCTTAGGATACCATAGTTTGGAGGTTAACTTTATAAATTCAAAAGTCACCACGTTAATGCTATCTACAATGGCTGTCTTTTTTACAGTATATTTACTATTTTTTGACAATAGCATGTACCTCAATTACAAACTGTTTTCTGTATTCAATATCTCCATTTCAAAAACAAATTTTATAGTATTGTAATTTTTTTAGTGCAATAACTGTGGAAAGAAAAATTGAACACTTTACTTTTTTATTAAAAGACATATGCTAAACTCATTTTAATGTTATGTTAATGCTACAAAACTTAAGAGTTAAAATTGAACTATTATGGGCATATTTAATCATATGAGTAGAGGAACCAAATTGATTAGAGTAAATGAGTGGGAGTGTGGAGAGTGGCGCAGGTTAAGCGGTGAAACCAAGCTTAAAAGCTCTATACGCCATTAAACGCCAAGCAACACCCACTCTCTTCTTCCCTTTCCCTTTCTTCTTTTTTTTTTTTCCTCTGTGCAGCAGTTTCTGATTCTCAGCTGTTTCGCTCTGTCTCAATCGTCCCTTCTGGCTTTATACATATATATGTAACAGTGACTAAACGAAAGCCTAATGCTGCGTGCTGTGGCCTCTGCCCCTTGCCCCCAGTGGAACACCCACTCTTTCCTCTTTCTATCTCTCTCTCTCTCTCTCTCTCTCTCTTCATTATATTTACCTCTTTAGCCTTTTCAAATTCCATCCTTCCCTTCCTCCTTCCATTCTCTCTCCTTTTCTAGCTTCTTAAACGAATTGGGTTTCCTTTTCTCTCTTTGTTTCTACACATTTTGATTCTCTTTTGGCTGTGGATGCTCGTACTTACCACTCCCAGTGTATTTCCTCTTCTCTCTTTTCCCTTTTTTCTACTTTTTATTGTGTTCTCAAGGACTGAAATTGTTCTGATGGTTTGGTTGTAGTCCTTTTTCGAGAATGGAAATTCTGGGTTGCTGTTTTTGTTTAATTCTGTTGAATTTTGCTGATTTTTTTTGGATGGGGGACAGTTTTTGGTGTAGAATTCAACTGGGTTTCGTTTGAATTTTGGTATTTGTATATTTATATACTGTTTGGTTGTGTCTGGTTTGGTTTGTTGTTTAGTTGAGGTTGAATTTATCTTTCTGTTATCTTCATGGCACAGTGAAGGAACTTCTTTTGTGGAATGTATGAACTGTGAAGTAAATTTTGGCCAAGTTTTTGTTATGGATTGCTGTGTTTAGTCAGTCTTTTCCCTGAATTTTATTTCCATTCTGTTCTCTTCTTATGATCAGTCCTTTTATCTTACATATTGAAATCATTTTTTAGATACTATAAAGAAGAAGGCTCTGGGAAGCTAATAAATGAAGCACATATGAACTATTGGTTTGTCCTTGAAGGCTTGAATTTAGCAGTGAGTGGATGGAACAATGCTTAAAAATTGTGGGAGAATATAGTAGTAGAAAGAAGAAATTTTACTTTGAACTTACTTGTAAGGCTATACAATAAATAATAATAATAATTAAAACAACTTACTTCATGGCCACTTCCAATGGGGGATTTCTTCAAACTGATTCATCCACTTCACCACCATCTCTTCCTCCTTGGCTTTCCAACTCCAACGGTGGCTCTTCGCTCCGACCGCCTTCCCCATCAGTCACCTTAACATTATCTTCCCCCACAGTTCCAGCCTACACTCCCATCCCCTGGTTGCAACAGCCAGACAGAATGCCAGAAAACATGCCTCTTGTATTAGGCAATTTAGCACCTCAAATGTCAATGCCATCATGTGGTGGTAGCCTCTTTGCTTCTGAGCTCGTCGAGTGCTGCCGAGAGCTCGACGAAGGCCACCGTGCTTGGGCAGCACACAAGAAGGAAACAGCATGGAGGTTAAGAAGACAAGAGTTGCAATTGGAGTCGGAGAAGGCGTCTCGGATTCGACTGAAGATGGAAGAGGTTGAAGGGAAAGTAAAAGCTCTTAGAGAAGAAGAGAAGATTGCTTTGGAAAGGATTGAAGCTGAGTATAAGGAACAATTGGCAGGGTTTAGAAAAGATGCTGAGGCTAAAGAACAAAAGTTGGCTGAGCAATGGGCTGCTAAGCATATGAGCCTTACTAAGTTTCTTGAGCATATGGGATGCAGGACTAGAATTGCTGAGTCAAGTGGGAGGTGAGAAAACCACTTGCCACAGTTTCAAGTTTTGTGATTGCCTCTATGAATTTCTTCATGGGAAATTCTCTTTCCTTTTCAATCTCTCTTTTCTTTATATTTTTACTTCCATTTTGTATCCATTGACATCTGAAATTATGCATCAATGTCATCCTATATTTGCTTTGTAATTGATACTCTTGCAAGCAAAATGTCAAGTATTTATTTTGATTCTGCTTAACAAGTCCCCTCACCTCTTTTAATCTTACTAAACATTTGTTTAGGATATGACATTAGAAATAGCATTGAACAAACTCGAATTTGAAGCATTAACACAACCAAATCTGAGTTGACTCAAACCTTTATAATCAGTCCCAAATCAACTAACTTGTTTTACTTTACAAAAGAGAAGATATACCAATGAAATTTCATCGACGATGTGTCAGAAATTTCAGAAAATATATTAGTAAAAAACTTATGTGAACTTAGGTAATATCAATTATCACATGAGTGATCAATATTATTGATCAATAACCGACTATTTCCTCATTCACATTTTAATATGAATAGCTAGAATAAAGACTATCTCGAGGTAGTTAGCGTATACTCTATTACTCTATTTTTTTTGGAGTTGAAAGTCTTAAAATTATGGAAATATGACGATATTAATAACAATAAAATAAAATGTAAAGTTTTATCTAAGTCAGTAGAATGCCAATGTGTATGAACACCAATTAAGAAACACTACACAACCACTTTCATGATGTAATTTATAATTTAAAATCTAGAGACATTTTGTGGTTGATAGGGTGGTTGGTCATATTGGATACCACATTCAGTAACCTATCTTTGAAATATTGATGTTCTCACTGTATTGGATGCATAATTTAATTCCTACCTAATCTTTTATAATAACATATTTAAATGCTACAAATATTAATTAAACACAAAAGACCATAGTTCTAATGTCGTATCTAAGAAATAATGCATTATGGTTGTTGGTTGCACATTCAATACTTTATGTAGTTAATTTTATTTAGTGAAGAAGTAAAACTCAGTATCAATTGTGGTCTAAAAACAAATTCGTATCCGATTCTAAGTTATAAATTTTGCCACATAATTTATCACACTGGAGCAACGTTTCAAATTTGCTACATAGTATACTAGATATCTACATGGGTGGAACTTAAGATTGTGGACCATATAAACGACTTAGGGTAGCTTGAATACCAAGTCCACTGTTTATTTAAATACACGTGGACTAGACACACATTTTCTTATAATCACATATCAATTTCCTTTAATTCTATTATTTTCTATCAACTTTATATTCAAAAAATGGATAATTACAAAATGTAATTATAGGTTTCAAACCAACTTAACCCCACAAAAACTGAATGACTGACGGACTCTCTGAATGACTGACGGACTCTTACTTATAGATATTGAACTCAATTTGAACCTTTACTAAATGAATTATCAATTTTGTGAAAAGAAAACAGATAGCTAAGGATGAATCCTAATAGACAACGTAGACTAACTAATATATATGGAGGAGGAAGAGAGAGAGAGAATGAGGTGGGCCAGGAATGTGAAATGGGCCTGGGCTGTTGCAAACGAGAGTCATTTTGTTACAATTCACCGACTCTAAGCATTGCATGAGACAAAAAATGATATGAACTTTATAAAATTGAAAGGAAAAGAAAAAAAAAAAAGGAACAATAGTTACGCAACCGAAGAAGATACGATCAGGATCAACTACTTCGCTTCGAAGGGTTTCTGCAATTTTCTTTTTTGTAATTTTCAACGACTTTGGACGCAAATTTATTCCTTAATACTTACCTTCTTCGATGAACTTTTCTGTGGACGATGTTTATTTCTCTCTACGTTGTTTCTGGTTCTGAAATTTTGTGAATACACCCAACTTTTTTTTTTATGCCAAGAGGGACAAACAAGATAATCTCAGTCTTGAATTTCACTCCTACGAGATTGAATGATCGAGGTGGAACGAATTGGAGGATTGAATTTTAGGGTTTCGGATTTCTTGTTGAGGAGTAGTTGTTGGCTGGAGTTGAAACCTGGGGAGTACAACCTCTCGGTTACGGCGCTGTTTTTGTTGCGCTGACTGGCTGGTGCCGTATTGGCGCTCTCGGAGAATGGATGAAATGGATATTGGCTCCCCTTCTGAATCTGCGCCACTTAAGCCGCGTGATCGAATTCTACGGGTAATGCTAGATTTTCTTTTTTCATTTCTTGTTTGTACATTGTATTTGAAATACGGCGCTGATTTAGATGGGGTTGTTATTTTTTAGTCCCATGTATTCTGTTGCTCATCCTGCAACTAGTCGTTTATGTTGTTGTGTTACTTTGTAAACTCGTTTATCGTTATCTGTTATTGGATTTTCTGTTCAATTTCGACTTGGATTTGGGATTGTGTAGTGTGTCGATTAAATTATGGGTATCATCGCTTTGCCTCGTTTATAATTCTGATTCTCTTTATCAGCGGCTTGCTGTACTTGGAGTTCCTGATGAGCTATTGGATCAACTTTTTCGCGGTCTAGTTACTTTTGTTAAGGACAACAAGTTTCTTATACCGGAGCTGGTATCTGCAATTTTGCCTACTGATGTCGAAGTGGTAGAAGTTATACGAGATGCTATACCTGGGGCAAAAAAATCTCTAGCAGGCCCAACCATGAAAGCTAATTTCCGTGAAAGCATGATGTGGTTACAGTGGTTGATGTTTGAAAGTGAACCAGCTTATGCTCTGAAGAACCTGTCAAAAATGAGTGTTGGCCAGCGTGGTGTATGTGGTGCTGTTTGGGGACATAATGATATAGCTTATAGATGCCGAACTTGTGAACATGACCCAACTTGTGCAATTTGTGTCCCTTGCTTTCAGAGTGGAAACCACCAGGATCATGATTACTCCATAATTTATACAGGTGGTGGTTGCTGTGACTGTGGTGATGCCACGGCATGGAAGCGGGAGGGGTTTTGCTCAAAGCATAAAGGTGCAGAACAAATACAACCACTTCCAGAAGAATATGTTAAATCTGTAGGGCCTATACTTGATGCACTCTTCACATCTTGGAAAAACAAACTCTTATCTGCAGAAGATATTAGCGTGGAAGACCCTAAATTGAGTGACCGTGTTACAGAGCATAAAAAGGTTGCAAACGAGTTAACATTTGCTGTGGTTGAGATGCTTTTAGATTTCTGCAAGCACAGTGAAAGCTTACTCAGCTTTGTTTCAAAGAGAGTGATTTCTTCAGCTGGCTTGTTGGATATTTTGGTGAGGTTAGAGAGACTGTTAACTGATGGCGTAGTGAAGAAAGTCCACGAGTTACTTCTTAAATTGCTGGGAGAGCCTGTATTTAAATATGAATTTGCAAAAGTTTTTTTGAATTATTATCCTACTGTTATCAGTGAAGCTATAGAAGACAGTAGTGACCACGCTCTTAAAAAGTATCCACTATTGCCAACTTTCTCAGTGCAGATATTCACTGTTCCAACACTTACTCCTCGTTTGGTGGAGGAAATGAACTTATTGTCTATCCTTTTGGGATGCTTAGAAGATATTTTCATTTCTTGCGTAAGCGAAGATGGTCGCTTGCAGGTAAAGCACCCTTATTTTCAGCTCTGAGCACACAGTCAATTGTTGCCTTGCTTAATGTGTTTTTAATAGAGGATAGATGTGGTATCTTCACTTATTTAGACTCAGGCAACTAAGTACCATTGAATTTTGTAATTATAATTGAGTTATTAATAAGTATCCTCCCCCTTAAGGACTTCCTATGTTAACAACCACAACAAGAACAATTTTCAATTAGTCTTTTTGGTATAGTTCTGCCTTTTGCTTTCATATTCTTAATCTTTTTCCTTTTCCTTTTCTTTTCTTATCCAGAAAAATGATTTTTCCTTTCCGTATATAGGTTGTAAAGTGGAGTAATTTGTATGAAACCACCATCCGTGTAGTTGAAGATGTCAGATTTGTTATGAGTCATGCTGTAGTGCCCAGATATGTAATCTATCAGCAGCAGGATATCCTAAGAACTTGGTTGAGACTGCTGACTTTTGTGCAAGGAATGGATCCTCAGAAGAGAGAAACAGGCCTCCATATAGAAGAAGAAAATGAAAATGTCCATTTGCCTTTTGGTTTAGATCATTCTGTTGCTAACATTCATTCTCTATTGGTGAAGGAAGCATTTTCTGCTGCTAGTAGTAGTAGTTGTGAAGATTCAGCTGATGCAATGTATTTCCAAACGTACAAGCAGAACGTAGACGACATAGATAGTGTTAGACATGCTAAAGTAGGACGTCTATCACAGGACAGTGCTGCATGTAATGTATTGGGAAAGAGTAGTGCATCCACATCTGCATCAAGAGTTGATGACGTGTGTTCAGATGCAATATCATCAACTATTATGTGGCTGACTTACGAGTGTTTGAAGATTATTGATAGTTGGTTGGGAACTGAAAATATATCTGGAAGCATTCCAAACATGCTTGATGAGAGCATTAGTCTAGCCCCTAGTTGCAAATTTTATTCATTGAGAAAAACGTCTGCCCTGGCATCAAAGAAATTGTCATACAAGATGGAGAAGGGTAAATTTGAGAAGCTTTCTAGAAGAAGCAAATACCATAATAGACAATATTCCTCTCGTATGTACAGTGGCCTTCAAATGAGTATTGACAATGAGCATGGTATAAGTCTTGGAGAAGACAACCACTTGATGGATGTGACCAATGATACAGTTACTGATGAAGACTATGCCATGGAGATCGATGCTCTACATTTCCTAAGCTTATCTTCTTGGCCAAACATTGTTTATGATGTTAGTTCACAGGATATATCTATTCACATCCCATTACATCGGCTACTTTCCTTGCTTTTACAGAAGGCGTTGAGAAGCTGTTTTAGTGAATCTGGGGTGCCAAGTGCAACAGGTGCTAGTTCCTCAAATTTGTCATCTGAATATGTGGACTTCTTTAAAAGTGTTCTTACAGACTGTCATCCATTCGGTTTTTCTTCATTTGTTATGGAGCATCCTCTACGCATTAAAGTTTTTTGTGCTGAGGTTAATGCTGGAATGTGGCGGAGGAATGGAGATGCAGCCCTATTGTCATGTGAGTTGTATCGATCGATCCGGTGGTAAGTTAACTTTTAGGGAACAAAGCACTTATGTTCTATCTTCTCATTTTCACACGGTTTAAGGAAACTTGCTTCTTAATGGCTTTGCAACAGGTCAGAACAATGTCTGGAGCTTGATCTCTTTCTATTGCAGTGTTGTGCGGCAATGGCTCCACCTGATCTTTATGTCAGTAGAATTTTAGAACGCTTCCGATTATCAAACTATCTTTCACTGGATGTTGAACGCCCTAGTGAGTATGTACTCATCTATTACTTCGACTTGGAACATATTATTTTCTAAATTCGGGTGCAATTCAAAACCCTTGTTTAATGCTGCTAGGAATTATTGATTATAATATCCATATCTATCTATATATTCATAATTTGTAAAGAAACCTAAATTTCATTGAATTGTTAAAAATTTGCAATAATACAGAAATCCAAATTTCCACACAACATACTCGAATACTCCATGTACATCATTCATTTGGATTTTTTTAAACAATTTTAAGAGCTTGGTATTATTCTTTTCGATCGAAGTTCTTTATTCTCATTTAGGCCTCCTTTGTGTGCTTGATTTTTTGTATGGCCTTGGGCATTCTTTCATTTTTCTCAATAGAAGCTTAGTTTCTCATTAAAATATTAATAATAACAATCATAGCAACAACTCTCCCTTTATATTAAGCCGTAGTTTAGACATTCCTTCATGCACAGAGGTGTTGAAGATACTTATTAGGTTATAATACATTTGACAATAATAACTTATCATAGAAGTAACGTTAACATTCATCTCCGTTTTTTGGTATTTGAACTACTCCTTATAAAAAGTTCTTAAATTTTTGCAATTGTATGAGATCAAAGGAATACGTTCTGTAGATGTGATAATTCTATGAGACAGCAAAATACATCACAAAAGTGTTGAGAAAAAGATGGAGCAATATATACTATTTGTCAAATTATTTGGGTGTTGATAATTGTATTTTAAACAAATTTATATAATGGTTGGGAGCGGAATTGCAATCACGTTGAACTATATGTACTTTATAATTATCCCTTTCAGAAAGCAAATGTTTTGTTTTTAAAATTTTCACATAAGGTATGAAACAACTATTCTTCAGGTACGAGCCTATTTTAGTGCAAGAGATGCTCACATTGATCATACAAGTAGTCAATGAAAGGAGATTTTGTGGACTTACAGTTGCTGAAAGCTTGAAGAGAGAGTTGATTTACAAGTTGGCAATTGGAGATGCTACTCATAGTCAACTTGTAAAAGCACTCCCTCGTGATCTTTCCAAATGTCATCAGCTGCAGGAAATTCTAGATACAATTGCTGTCTATTCCAATCCCTCTGGATTTAATCAGGTTATGCCCTTCACCAGTTTGGGATTTCTGATACTTATTTTTGCTCATTGTTATTTCTCAAGGTATAAATTTGTTTCAGGGGATGTATTCTTTACATTGGAAGTATTGGAAAGAGTTGGATCTGTACCACCCTCGTTGGAGTTTACGGGACCTGCAGGTTGCTGAAGAACGATATTTGAGGTCATGTGGTGTATCTGCTTTGACCTCACAGCTACCTAAATGGACAAAAATCTATCCTCCTTTTAGAGGATTGGCTAGAATAGCTACTTGTAAAACAGCCCTTCAATTCATTCGTGCTGTACTGTTTTATTCTGTTTTCTCTGAGATATCAACTAAATCACGGGCTCCAGATAGTGTCCTGTTAAGTGCTCTGCACTTGCTAGCGTTGGCATTGGACATCTGCTTTCAGCAGAAGGAATCAAGTGACCAATCATTTGATGCTCCAGATTCTATTCCTTTGCTTCTTTTTGCCACCGAAGAAATTGACGAGGGTTTAGCATATGGTTTTGGCAGACAAAGCTTATTATCTCTTCTTATTTTGTTAATGAAAATGCACAAGAAAAAGGAAGGTCGAGAAAACTTGTTGGAGGCTGGAAGTTGCAACCTGTCCTCTCTGGTTGAAAGCTTGTTGAAGAAATTTTCAGAGATTGATTCTCATTGCATGGGAAAAGTTCAGCAACTTGCCCCTGAAATTCTTGGTTACTTGTCTCAATCTGTACCTACTAGTACTACCAGTAGACCGACCGAAACTTCTGATAGTGAGAAGCGGAAGGCAAAGGCTCGAGAGAGACAAGCTGCTATATTGGTAAGATGTTTTCTTTTTGTTAAGTACCTTTTTTTTTTGTTTATTTCTATTTTTTTAAAACGGAAAATGAGCCTCTTTATTAATACTAATAAATGAGACTAAAGCTCAAAGTAATGAACCTTTTCTTTCAAAGAAAAATATTGCTTTCCATTTGATAGATAATTGTCTTGTATTTGGAAGGCTTCTTTTTGTTCTGACCTTGTAAAGGTTAAGTTGAAGTTAAATTTTCTTCGTAGATTGTAAATTCATTGCCCATTGCCCTTTTATGCCTTGTCTACCTTGGTAAACTATGGCTACACTTAAACTTGGGGATGATGTCCTTTTATGCCTTGTCTACCTTGGTAAACTATGGCTACACTTAAACTTGGGGATGATGTTTATTGTACTTTCTCTTCCAAATGAACTTCATTCTGAACTCCTTGGGTGGTTGTCTGCAGGAAAAAATGAGAGCCGAGCAATCAAAATTTTTGGCCAGTGTTGATGCCTCTGTGGATGACGATGATACAGAATTTGGGCAAGAACCTGAGAAACCCAATGTCAGTGACAGTGCTGAACAATCTGAAACAGTTTGCTCGCTTTGCCATGATTCTAGTTCCAGTGTTCCTATTTCTTTTCTGATTCTTTTGCAGGTATGCAGTTAGTTGTTTGTATTGTCTGTCAACTTCATTTTATTTCCCCATTTGGTTTCTTTTCATAACTTGATACATCCTTTCCAGCTTTCTGTTCTGATTTTAAAATTATATCTTTCTTAAACAAGAAATCGAAGCTTGTGAGTTTAATTGATCGAGGTGCTGTATCATGGGATCAACCTTACTGCAGAGATGAACATACCTCAACAACGTCAAAAAGGGATCTTGATCAATCAGGAGTAAGCACCTCCTCTGCAGGTTCAGTAGTGATTTCATCACCACAGTTTTCAGAGCTCATTCAGAATGCTGTAAAAGAATACACCAATCATGGACTACCTGGGGAAGTTGGCGCTTTCCTGGATTTTGTGAAGTCTCATTTTCCTCCCTTACGAGACATCCAAGTGCCTGGTACATCAAATGTTAAAGGAGAAAAGATAATATTCAGCTTTGATACTTTGGAAGAAGATATTTATTTATCTGTTTGTAAAGAAATGCATGATACTCTGCATTCTAAATTCAACGACGATGAAAAAATTTCTAAAGTTGCAAGTGGAGGAGATTCTAGGTCTGTGCTGCATGTAAAATATATAGCTGCTCTATCAAGGGAACTGGCAGAAAATCATTCAACTTCTGAAAGCGCTCGTAACATTCACATGCCTGTTGAATCTTTACAGCCTACCATATTGAATGAAATTGGTCCTACAGATTGTGATGGAATTTATCTTTCTTCTTGTGGGCATGCTGTGCATCAAGGATGTCTTGATAGATACTTATCTTCATTGAAGGAAAGGTATCCTTTTCAACATCAATCCATTTTTACTCACAACAGATGTTTGTTTAATTGTTTTTATTTTTCGTTGCAATTTATGGATTTTGTCATTTTTGGCCAACCTTAATATCATAGTCTGATGTTTCTAAGTTTGAGTTTTGTGGCATTATAGAGCAGAGGGCAAAAGCAGGAAAAACTAGTTGTAGGAAAAGGGAACTTCTTGTAGCAATTTGTGAATTCCTTTCTTTAGAAAGAGAAAAGTGATGGTTAAATTTTGTTCTTCAACGGATTGAGAATTGAATTATCCCTTAAATAGACTGTGGGTAGTTTGAGTGACTAATAGTATATGTTAGCTGTGTCTGTTTCCTCTTCTTTTATCATATATTTTGACTGTAACAGTAGTTCTAGGGCCTGGGAGGGTTTACCAGCACTCTCAAACTTCCTGGGTGTTATCGTTCTAACTTTGAAATTGTAATTGTGATATCTTAACTTTTTGAGGATCAAATCAATTGCAAGTATTAGGGAAACATCCTTACATTCCTGCCTCGTTTACATGTACTTGGGCCTTTTTAGGGCAAGGTCTGAAGAGGACTTTGTGCCCTTCCACTGTTGTATAGCTAGAAATAGGACATTATAATAACCTTGCTTGAACAAGATTCATTCTATAGGTTGTCTACGTTATCCTTGAGTTCTGAGAAATAAGGTATCTTTAGTTGTATGTTTAAGTGCAACATTACGTATTTTCGTAGACTGCTTGTGGTACTTTTGGTTCCTTCTGTTCCAATATATATTTTAATGTCAAACATACGTTCTTTTGTTGTACTTTCAGGTTTGCTCGTAGAATTGTATTTGAAGGAGGGCATATTGTTGATCCTGAGCAGGTATGTGCTTGTCTCATGTAGTTCTTCTTTCTGTGTTTTCTTCGAATAAAGAGCCAGAAATTTTAATTAACCTAATCATAATATCAATCATCTTCATTGAAAGTTCGGTATCCCAACTTAAGTCAAAGTTTGATGCTTCAATTACCTGATCAGATTATCCTCTCAATCCAAACCCAGAAATTTTACATCCAAAAATTAACGTTGTGGCTTTTATCTAGTTTTGTAGTCTCTGTTCTAAAATATTCTCTCTCGACCTTATGTATGATTGTACATCACAAGATCTAGATGCTTCATGAAAGCAGGCATATACATGGTTCTTATTAAATGGAGCTATATGTTTCTTCAAGTAGTAATCTTCATTAGTCTTTATTATGCAGATTTAGTGGTTAGGATTGTAGGTTTTTCAGAGGCGTTTAGTAAGCACTAAGCAACTACAAACCATTTGTTTATAATCAATTGTCAAGTCTATACTTGGACTAAGATATAATCCGTTTGATATTTGGATGACACCTAGCCTGGTGCTAATCATCCCAACTTCTGATCACTTGTATGCTTGACCATGTATTGAAATAGTACTATCTTTTGAATTTTAGGGACAGGATGATGGTATGGTTTGTTGTTTTATACAGGTTCATAGTTATATATATTTATATAACTATAATAAGGAAATTTGGTTTTATGTAACAGGGAGAATTCTTGTGCCCGGTGTGCAGACGTCTTTCAAATTCCACTTTGCCTGCATTTCCTAGGGAATTTCAAAAGATTTGGAGCCCGAGGACGAGTTCAGTTGGGACTCTTTCTCATGTTTCAGGTCATCTTAATAAATCAAATGAAAGAGTGAATCCACTTTATATTCAGGAAGCAGTAGCTCTCTTGCAATCTGCAGCTAAGGCTGTTGGGAAGAATAACGTTCTTAAAGATATTTCTGTACACAGACATAAGAAAGTGAGTCGCAATCTCGAAGCTGTTTCACTTGTTCTGTCTAAGTTGTATTTTTCTTGGAAACAGGATAAGTTAATAAGCTCCTCCCGGGTTAATCCATCAATTCTTATGTGGGACACTCTCAAGTATTCCCTCGTATCAATGGAAATTGCTGCTCGTAGTAAGACTGATATGAATCCCAGTATTGGCCTTAATACATTGTATAAGGAGCTTAAAACTTCTGGTGGTTTTGTGTTGTCTTTATTGCTAAAAGTGATCCAAAGCGTTAAGTGTGAGGATTCTCTCCTTTTGCTTCAAAGATTATGTGGTATTCAAAGGTTTGCAGATTCCATCTGCTCTGGAATGTCAAATGAAAATGCTAGTGACTCATGTGGACGAGGTACAACTCTAGGGCCTAGAAGCATTTTTTTCCTCTTAGTCTTTCTGGGTTATTTTGGGTGCTCCTATATTGGATTTTAGTTGTTTCTTGCATTTTAGGGACTGAGCTGATTGGATAGTTGAAATCTTGTTGAATGTGTTTCTAAATGTGCATCCATATTCTGTTTAGGGCAAGTCCTTTATGAAGTAGTTGTCGAGGATATTAGATACAATGGCTCTTTACCCGTACATGAACTTCCAATAAATGCTAAGATAGATTCCCATCTGGAACCCTTTCTAGGAGTTTTTCTATATATATCTTTAACTGTTCAACTTATAGTTTGCTAATTGATGCTATTGCAGGTATCCTCCACATCTTGACCAGTCTTCGTTCAGAATTGCCACAATTTGATAGCCAGTTCTTGAGCAGAGGATCTGATCCTGTTATTGCCCATGATCCATTCGCATCGTTGATGTGGGTTCTCTTTTGCCTTCCTTTCCCCTTTTTATCGTGTAGGGAATCCTTGCTTTCCCTTGTGCATATCTTCTACCTAGTTTCTGTGACGCAGGTATGTATGAGGCCTTTAAAGTTCCAATGTTGAGTATGTTTTACCAAATCTAGATTTGTAATTTTTAAGTATTTATTTCAGGCTATAATCACATATTTCATCAAGTCTCAATGGGAGGTAGATGGGTTGGGTTCTAGTGATTGCTTGATCACTGATATCTGCAAAATTATGGGAGAATCTGGATATGCCCGACAGTATTTTGTTTCAAATTACACAGAGCCATCTTGTAATGTTAAGGATACAGTACGTAACTTGACTTTCCCTTATCTTCGGAGATGTGCATTACTTCTACAACTACTAAGTTCTTCTGCACGAGTGCCAATTTTTGATGGAGAGACTGCTTTGGAAACATATCTTGTGGGTAACAATATGATTGACAACATCACAGTGGAACTCAACGAAGTTGAGAAGCTCCAGAAAATGTTTGAGATTCCTCCATTGGATATTGTTCTTAAGGATAGAACCTCGCGGTTACTTGTTTCAAAATGGTTTTGTCATTTTAATAAAGAATTTGAATTTCAGAGATTTAAAATTATAAAGCACTGCACACCTGCAGTAGCTTTTCAATTAATTCGTTTACCTCATGTCTACCATGATCTATTGCAGAGGTATGTTCGACATCTATTGAATTTCTCTGTTTTTTTTGGTACCATACTGAAAGTTTGGCTAACAAATTTTCTGCTTGAACAGGTACATAAAAAAGCGGTGTGCTGACTGCAAACATGTCATTGATGATCCTGCATTATGCCTGATATGTGGTAAACTGTGCTCACCAAGCTGGAAATCATGTTGCAGGTCTTTTTGCCTTTTATAAATAATTGTACTTTCAGATTTGACTTAGATGGGATGCAGTTAACATCATCAAATGTTTTATTTGTGCTTTACTGTTAGCTATGAAGTTCTGAAAGTTAATTATGCTTGTCTCCAGAGAAAGTGGATGCCAAGCTCATGCAAATATCTGTGCTGCCGGCACTGGTGTATTTTTGCTGATTAGGGTATGTCAAAATGTCCTTTAATCTTGTGTTTAGGGATCCTTCTGTGGTACATATTTTTTTTCCTGCTGTGGGTTCACTAATAAGATATCTTTTTCTTTTGACAGAGGACAACAATTCTACTGCAGAGATCTGCACGTCAGGCTCCTTGGCCATCACCTTATTTGGATGCTTTTGGTGAGGAGGTAAATCGTCATCAACATTTACTTTTATTTACTTGATTATATGATTGCTTTATGGTTCAAGGCATGATTGTAAACTATGATGGAATGATGATGGAATCTCTTTATCATTTCAAATCTAGTATTCTATAGCATTTTTTTTGGTCATATTCATATTCTGCCTTAATATTTAGTTTCCTCTCATGCTGCAGGATATTGAAATGCGTCGTGGAAAACCATTGTATTTGAATGAAGAACGTTATGCTGCCCTATCATATATGGTGAAGAAAACGAACTCTTTATGTTTTGTTACTCTACAATAAAAATATTTCCTCACCTCCTCAAGTGACCAAGTTTTCTCTGGTTTGGAAATTTGAAATGAAGCCTCTGTTAAGCTATCGAACTCAACTATTAATCTTTAATGGCGTAGCCATCTATCTAATTCTTGTTTACTGTTGTTTAAGGAGATAGAAGAACAAAAAGAAACATTTATTATTTTTGCATCGTAGTTCACTTTTTTATTTGATAGTGTTCCTTTGACTTCTCAAACAACTTAGTGAACTTGTGGAGGAAGAAATTTTGTAGTCTTTAATTAAAATTAGAATATAAACTATAAATAGTTAAAGTATAGAATAGATATGCTTGAATATTTTTTATTCAATTCTTCATTGTAGATTAATATTTTTTTTCTTTCTTCTTTTTCTTAGGTTGCTTGTCATGGCCTCGATCGAAGTTCCAAGGTTCTAGGGCAAACTACAATTGGGTCTATCTTCGTGATTTAATCTGGAGTATATTTTGAGGTGATTCCTTTGGCCACTACCACGGTTCAGATTTTGCACTTACCTTTTATAGTTTGTGCTTGAGTTCCTCGTCCTAGTTTGCTTAACAGAGAAGTATTCTACACCGTGGAGGCATTGATAGGGATACCGGATACAGGTATAGTGAATATGGAAACCCCCTATATTCCTCTTGACGTAGAATAAATATATTTGAATAGAATTTTAATTATATATGTATGTATCATGTATCATGTATATATGTATATTCGATGAAATCTTTTTATTTATTTTTCATTCTTTTTATCATCAAAACATATTAAAATTCCATCACAATGTACCTAGCCTATCCTCTTGTCACGGTTTTCATATTAAATCTAGAACGGGTTGTAAATGAGGGATGAATGAGCTTTTTAAGTTCATGTGAGATGAGTAAGCCTTTTAACATTCCAATGTAAATAAATTCATCCTGCTGCTCTTTCATCCCGCCAGGTTTTGCTTCTAAAGCAGTATTATTCTGGATATGTTTTCATGTTGTAGGTTGTGTAGTTATTGGTTTTCAAGTGTCCGCCCTACAAGAACAAATTCTCGTCCACATGTCATTTCATAGGTGGTGAGAAATGGCCCTTGACTTTCACATGTTGAAGCCAGGATCCAGTGGCCCAGAGGACATCAAAAAATGTTTCACCTTTCAATGAGCAGTGTGGTTGGAAGTAGTTTTGAAGCTGACGTTTGTAAAGCGCTCTTGTAAATAGCGAGGTCGCCCAGTATGATAATTTTAGTGGCGAAGCATTGTTTTCAAGTTGCCTTAATTTCTGAATCAAGGTCGGTTGTTGGCATCTTTCCTTTCTGGGGGGTTGGTGATTGGAGTGGTGGTCTTTTTGTACTTTGTCAAATCTGGCAGAATCAGTTTGGAATCAGTTTCGTGCAAATTAATATTTGGAAGGGTTGTTCTGCCTGTTTTTGTATGTAGCTTTGAAGTTTAAACCAATTGTTAGAAATCAACATAATGAAGCGCTTCTATTGTGCATAGGGAAAAAGTAGAAGGGGAAACTTAATTGTGCATTTTTTCCAGTCCACTCAATTTTTTATTTGTTAATCTTTATTGTAAAATATCAACGTTCACCTCTTCTTCCTCTTTTCAACTTTTATCATACATCTCCAACTTGGTGCACACGATTTGATTTCTTACAACAAGATAACTCGTAATAAGTAACAGGCTTGTGATCCTGATGCACGACAGGTAGTCAGATTCATCTCGTCTTGTTATTAAAATGAAAATGACTTCGTTTATTTCAAAGGAATGGATCTTGTCCATCTTGTGATTAAAATCAATGCCTTTCCACTATCTGTAGCTAAAAAATTCCTTTAAGAAGATGGGGAGAAGGAAGTATACCTACACATGTATTTCTACATATATATTTCCTTAAGAAGATAGGAGAACGTTCAATCTATGCTAACAAAGCAACCCTGTTTTAAATTGTCCATTAATAACTTGTGATGTGATAAATTTTGTTTTCCTTGATATATGTGCGTCATGAAAAAGAATCATGCATTGGTGCATAGAATGCATCCAAGTATTATCTTGAAAACAATAATAATAATCCTTTTCTTTACAAGGATTTACTTTTTTTAAGTCACAAGACACGTAACAACGGTAACAATGCCTCCAAGATGATCGTTTTCAAACATATATAAATTTTTTCCCTTCATTGAAATGTGAGAGATTTTACAGTTAGAAAAATCAAATTTTATTTCATAAATATCAGAATTCTAAATATTGGAATCTCGTCAGTGTATAATGAAACATGTATTCGTGGATACTAAGAAGGAAAAACGTTAGGCCTATCTGCAATTTTAAAACAAATAAAGTTCAAAAAATTATATGTACGAAGGATCTAAGTGAATCATCATCATTTCAACGATTATCGATAGCAGTTGCTGCTTCAAGAAACACTGAAGATATGGACAGCAATTTTCTCAATAAAAACTTGTTGGAATGGGGCATTCCATCGCCCAGGCTGTCAAAGATGGAACTGTATCAGTAAGTTTACAGAAAACATCTCTAACAGTATATCTCATAACATTTATAGGTAGAACGAGTAAGGTCGTTAAAAATCAGATGAAATGCTTTGTTCTAGAAAAAAAAATCTCATAACAAACCAGTAGTGGTAATATAATACACTGGTGTCAATTAACTTAGAATGATGCACGGAAAGGTGTAGCGCTGAACTTGATAATAATGACATCCAAACGTTAATAAAAACCCCTTTCCTTATTCTGAAGGTTGATACACAAAAAAAGAGTCTACTAGAAAAAATTTCATTCACAAAGCAGAATATTAATGACTTATAAAGTATCTCCCTAATAAAATATAAAAAACAAAGAGGAGTATATGACTAAAAGAAGCAAGAGTTTCAAGAACTTACAGTACAGCCTTTGCCATCTTAATGTCTTTGCCAAAGACTCCTTTATCTGGAGGAGATCTCATCTGATTCTAGTGACTTGATAGTATGGTTGTTCTTCTCCTTGTCAAATGCAAACTCAAGTTGTTTTTCCACAGATCTCGAAATAGCTGTTCGTTTGGATGTTAACCGGTATGGAGGAGATGCATTGAAAGCCTTGCTGTTTGATCTGGTGGGGCTGTGATCATTACTGGGACTAGGACTGTCACATAAGCTTCCATTTGGTGAACCCAATCTGCTGTCACTATTATTAAGTATTTCATCATGACCAGCTTCACAGGAGACGTCCTTGACTGTTTCTGATTCTACGTCTTGCATCTCTTTAAGAGGGAGACAAGTTTGAGTTTCAGTTTTTCTCTTGCGTAGTATTGAGGGAGTGCTCGGGAAACTTCTAGCCGCAATTCTTAATATTGACTCTGGACTGTGTATACTCAAGTTTCTAGTCTTCACACAAGGGGGAGTGAAGATACCAATAGGCGAAGTGATTGAATTATTATTTGTCTCGAGCAGGTACATGCTTAAAAGTTCTGAATCTACTGGAATACTAGTTTCTAATTGGGGTGGCTCGTAGCACAAAGAACCATACTTTGGGGATTCAAATCTTGAAGGTGTTCGTAGAATTTTATCTTCATCAAATTTGCCAATATCATTCTCTGCTTCACCGTGAGTTATAGTCCCATTCTTTCGTGCTGTCCCAGATTTCCTGCATCTTGGATCCATGATATTTGAAGGTCCTACCCAGCGTTTGACATGTCTAGAATTAGCAGACTCATTCAAAACCCCACTTGTTGAAGCAACCATATCTTCATCGGGAGGTGCTGATGACTCAATTTGGTCCTTACAGCTTTCGTCCAATTTGTACAAGTCTGTGTTACCTGATGATGTTTGGGCAGTTGAATCCGATCCCTTACTTGAGTAAGGAGGGAACCTTTTGGCAGGTGGAGTCTTAGTAGTGTCTCTAGCACCATTCTGGGAACTATTTTTTGCAACGGGTGGAAGCTTACCGGTTGCCAAATAAAAATCTAGCTTTTTCTTCAAGGAACTATTCCAATGATTTTTTATCGCATTGTCCGTCCTGAATATAGAAGGAATATGCCATAGCATATTAACCATGTCAACCAGACAAATTCCAAAAGACATTTCTATTTCATATGCATGATAAAGAATATCCATATTTGTGCTTGCTATGTCATAGCGTAACATATGTTTTCACATTGTTTACCATTCATTCAGCTTAATAAAAATTCTTTAAATACGAGACAACATAACTATTATAGAGCTCCTTTTAAATGACTACTAAGAAGACTGAAGATCATGATGACATATCCTAAAGGATAAAAATGGGAGAAAACTTCAAGAATAAAATCTCAGTCTTCATTACAAATAAAAAGTTACCAATTCAACAAGACAAATTTTTTATTTATAGAGAATTGGAAAAAAAACTAATCCTAATCCCAGTTAACCAAGGAAACAAATCCTAATCCTAATCCTATTCAAACAAGGAAACTGATCCTAATCCTCATCAAAAAAGGATTTGACTAAAATACCTTCATTTACCTAATCCTACTACATTATATCATATTAGTACACTTTATGAATTTAATTAGATGGGGCTGAACACACGGTTTACATGTGCTCATATGTCTTGTCTCTCTAAGTGCATTTCTATGTCTGTTCATCTCTTTCTTCATATTTCCATTGAGGTATTAAACTTTACAAAAACAAGAATACTCACCTTCCAGGTAAAACCCTGGCTATTTCAGCCCATTTGTTCCCATGTAACCGATGTGCATCCATGAGAGCCAATTCCTCTTCTAATGTCCAAGCATCCTTCTTTATATCTGGATTCAAATGATTATGCCACCTAGAAATAATAGATCACTACTTTACAACAGATCCATAAATCCACATACCTTCAGCATTCAGAAAGGTCAAAACAGAGAGACAGTAATGATAAAAAAGGCAATTTATCAAGCATTAAGCAGAGGAGAAAAAAGAGCACGCAACTTTCCAGAAACTTGCAAATTGTATTTACGATTAAAAATCAAGACTTCAGCTAACAATTAATCATAACAGATTCAAGGGAGATACCTCTCTCGGCATTGTTTCCCTATGCGACCAGGCAAAGACTTTGCTATCAAAGACCATTTGGTAGGTCCATACTTCGAAACCAGCTCAATAATTTTATCATCTTCCTATAAGAAAGAAAGCAAAACAATAAATTTTCGCTATACATGCAATAGCAGAAAGCATCCAAGGAAGAAGACACCAAATACAAACCTCCTGAGTCCATGGTCCCTTAACAAGATCCGGATTGAGAACCTTCTGCCATCTATGCAGACATTGAACTTCTGATCTATCATGGAAGTACTCAGCTGCACGCAAATTTTTTCTAATGAGGTCAATCAACCTACCCAAGTTGTATAAAAAAACGACGACCAGGCAACCAACTCATCATAGGTAAGATCGATAACGATACTAAAAAACATTCTGAAAGTTGAATGAGAAATATATATCTGTTCAACTAAGACAATGACCATCTAAATATTTTGACTTTCAAAAACTTTCAACTGTAGCTTATAAAACTCAAACATGCAAAATGCATAGTACAGCTGGATAAAAGTAATGCCTTCTCTACAGTACGGAGCCACAAATTTAATAGATGTAAAAATATTTAACATAATTTTTCTATTAGTTAAATGAACGTGTAAAATGCTTCAAGCCTACGTTCACAGTAGAAAATATTTCAATTTGTCACATAAACAGAGAAATCAACTGAAGCCAAAGATTTAACTCTATAATCATTTATTCAAAAAAAAAAAAAAAGTGAGTCCCTAAGTAAAAAGAACAGAGAGAAACCTATTTTCTTCCAATTCTTCCCTTTGAAAGCTGCAACGGCATTTCTCAATGTTTCATCCTGAAAAAGAAGTCACCATCACAAGTCAAGAAACTGCTCCCTATTATATAAATGTTCCTATATGTTAAGATTCTGCAAATCAAATCTTCCTTATCTGACTCAAAATTGAGTTTTTTTCCAAGTCTGGCAGGTCTAGAAAACATGGTATATGCCAATTACAGTCATAACTAAGAACTATACAACACTAGAAACTATTAGAAGGGGTAATCAATGCTTACCTCTTGAGGAGTCCAGCCACCCTTAGCTCGACGAATGGGGCCACTGGTCCTCCTGCCAAGTCAAATTACAGCATAAACGTCTAAGATCTTTGAACTGATCATAAGCAGTGTAGAATCGACGCATTTGTCAATTCCTTTAGCAGCTAACGATATAACTGCTTTGAAAATAGAATGTCCAGAAATCAACGAAATAAGTTTAATAAAATTACCTATGAGAAGGAGATGTCGATGCTGGACTACACATCCAAGGAGACTTGGCAGTTGCGCTGCCACTACCTTCAGAAACAGAGGAACTCGTAGCAGCAGTAGATTGTTTATTTTCAAGACAACACTCTTCTTGTTTCGCCTCTTCCATCTACTCCTAGAACCATCTCCAAAATTCAAATTCCTAATAACAGAATAAATTTCACCTCAAATTGTAACCGAAAAGCCAAACAGCAAAGCACTAAAGCAACCAATCCCAAAAAAAAAAACCCCAACTGCTATCAAGTTCTCGAAAACCCACTACCTAAACCGGAAAAACGAAAACCAACAAAAGAACTCAGATCTTGAAACCCACAATCAGATCGAAAACAGGGGAGGAGAATCAGAATTGTAGGGTTTTAGAGACGAAAGAAGGGGAAAACTGAAACAATCTTAGCCCAATCAAGACAAGGTCGATACGAATACGAAAACAACAGATGATCAAACAGTCGACAAAATTGAAGGAAAATCAAGTAAATTAGAAAAGAAATTCGAAATATGTGAGAGCAAAGAATGATACCTACGCTGGAAAGGAAGTGGCGGGAATCGAAGTGGAGCTGAAGGAAGCGATGAAATTAAGTTCAACACCGAAGGAACCACCGTTCCTTTCTTCAGAAACAAAAGAGTTCTCTTTTGGTTTCGAAAATCGTCGCCCGTTGAAACAAAAAAGTAAGACGCGAAACAAATAGAGAGTAAAAATAATAAATGATAAATAATAAATAAATACCAAAATTATTAATTTCCCAAATTTTGTAATATATTTGTACATAACGAATATATATCGCCACCACCACCGACGTCTCCGTTAACTACCGTTATTGAAGGCTAAAGAGTTAAGAGTTTTTTTAAAAATAAAATAATAAAAAGTGAAACCCTATAGCTAACGGTCAATTAACGATTATTATAAAGGCGTTAAGATAACGAGGTTTAAAATCTTAAACGGCACTTGAGATTTCGTGCGTTAAAGGTCGATGTTTTTGGGGATCGGATTCGCGGGTGCCGATTCGCGGGCAATTCTTGACCGTTCGATTGGAAATAAATGACTAGGATTTTAACTGATTATTTGTAAACAGATATTGTGCGTCAATTAAAATAACAAATGTTGAAATTAAGCTGCTTATCGAATTTGCAAAATTATTCTTTTTGGAAAATGAGAGGAAATTTTCCATTTACATTCCTAAATTTTGAAGTTATCAATTGAGTCTATAATGTGTGAAATATATAGTTGTTTTAATTAATTTTTTAAATAACAATAGAGAAATTGATTTGGGTCCATTTAATATATTATAGATAATATTTGGTGTCTATGCATCAAAACAATTCAATAGTCCCTTTTGGAAAGAAAAAAATAAGTTATTTCGTAAACTTTTAATCAATCTTTCTATGAAGAAATGACTGTGTAAGATAAATTTTGTAACGTTTTCGTGAATTTCTTTTATAAAATTTCAAATACAATGCATCTTACTAGTATTTTGACTCTATTATCAACCTCTGTAACTTACATAAAATGACAATTACATTAGAGTATTTTCCTAATATAAGTGAGAAAATATATATATATATATATTAGCACTTAAAAAGACATTAATCCTAAATAGACTCCTAGTCCGAGTTTGAGCATACTTGGCTTAACGAGCCAATCAGAAAATAATGAACCAAATGTGGCTATAGTATCTCTATCTCAATTTGTGAGATCGAAAAGTTCTTGTATGTTGAGGTGATGAAATAATCTCAAACATCCCAAAACTTTAGTCCTTGGATGAGAATGGAAGTTCGTCCATCAGAAGCCTCTAACAAACAAACCCAAATAATTGCAGTTCATCTAACTGTTGAAGATTTGTTCTGCAATCATTTCTAACAAATTGATTGAGGATGAAGAAAATGGCATATTACCAACAAAAAGCAAAAAAGTTAAACCAGCTTCGGTTGTACTGCTACAAGCTTGAGTAAATATATGTTATCATCCTGATGGATATGGAACCTCAAACATTTATTCGAAGTCTCCTACTAAAACTTTAATTCATAAGTCAAATCAAATTACAACTTAATCCCAGTTGTAACAGATAATGTAGAAAGATACTTTAAATTCAGAGGTGAAGGTTTCAAGAATAAGAACACACATACTACAATTCCAAAGGTGAAAGAACTGAAGGTCTCAAGAATATGGAAGAAACATACTAAAATCCGAACTGAAGGTCTCAAGAATATGTCCAGAGTGGCCTCATGCAACGTTAATCTGAGGTAGCGGCTCCTTGGTTGAGCTCAGCAAATCTCATTCCAACGCGCATTGAGTGCTTCAAGAACTTCTCGGCACACCTACGTACACATGTTTCCTCTTGCTTGGTCAAGGATTTTCGCTGGAAGTTATCGATACAATCTGTGAAGCATCTCTCAACCAATGAGTTGTACATTCTCAGACTGCAAGTTATTAGAAGGCAAACGGTTATGACCATGAATGTGTTCTTATATTTTTGTGGCGAAAACTTTCTTCCTGTCACATGCAGTAATTTACAACACTGGGACCAGATTAGAATAGAATCGTAGAAATAACACAAATCACGCATTGGATACTTGCATAAATTAAGGAGAAGCAAAAGAGCTCCAAACTGCTGTATAATAAACTTTTGAAGACTTCTTTCAATATAAATTACATATGGGCACCTTAGTTCAACTTAGAAAAATACATTGTCATTCATCACTCATTAATCAAGATCACTCCAAGAACACCATTAGTTCTCTTATTTGGAGTATATTAATATTGAGGATCCCATATTGAAAAAATGGGAGACCTCAAAATGATAAAAAAAAAACATACATGGTCTACTCTTCCACATTGAAAAAAATGGTTTTAGAATGAAACCTTGTGTTTATCGAATATGGTATCAAAGCTCAAGAAGTCCAAATTGATATATGAATTTTTTTTAAAAATGAAACTCGACCCAAAAGTGGTAAGCCCAAACAGACGCCATCTTGAGGGGTATATTGGGATCACACATTGGAAAGATAAAAGAAAGAGACTTCGTAGTTTTTTAAAGACACGATGTACTCCTTGTATTGTCAATTGATTTTGAGATTCACCATCATGTTTATCTAATAATTTAGGAGCAAATAATAGTTCCAATGAGATATTTCTATGATCAGCTCTGAACAACTAAACTTGTCCCGGAAAATCCTAAAGGAGCAGCTCACTTGGGGTGCTGTGAGGTACGAACCCCCTGAGTTCCTATGGCCAGGGTTGGTCACTGAATAGACTACCGTCAGTAGAGGATACAACGATCATTCAAAAAAGAAATCAATAAGCAATACTATCATAATGTGACTTTTCTCAAAAATAAATACATATATGTCCATGAGCATTTAAATCACCTAACTACATTTGGCTGCTAACGTAATTCACAGAATATTAAACACTTTATTAACCACTGTAATTTGAACCCATCCCCTTATTGACCAATAAGTCAAACCAGAACGGTTATCTAAAGGTGGTGGTGTAAAACTTCAGCAGAAGTATAATAAATTATACCCTAAAAGACATGCCCAAAAAAACAAAACAAAAAACCATAAGCAGCATACAGTAAATAGGCTCCCAAATTTAAGTAGCTTGATCTTTCTCAGAGCATGTCACGTAATGACGTTGAAGCTGCGGTACCGCGCCATAAGCTCTTATCCTGGTCACACCATAATCACAAACCCCACAGAACCAAAATTCCAAATTGCTACCCCCAAATTGACCTGTATCTAGAAAATTTCCAATCCTTCCACTATTCATTCAAAGATGCACAAGCGCATTCCAAAAATCTCCAATCAGGTAAATATCAATTTTCGCGCAATTCAAAACGCTCCCAGGTAGTAATAATATTTAAATCAATTGAAGGATAAAAATTCCAGAAACAACTTTCAACCACGCCACAACATGTACAGATAGAAATAACATACATAAATACCAAAAAGAAAGATCAAACAAATTAGTTCATTTTCAAAACTCAAAAGATTTTAGAAAAGTAAATAGAACCTGTCTCGGATCTGAAGCTGGTCGATCATGGTGGCCATTTTGATCTTGTCTTCTTCAGGAAGCCCATCCAAATCAGCAAGCATGTTCTTGTCCATCTTGAATTCCAATAAAAGCAAAGGGTTTAGGGTTTAACTTCTCTGGTTTCTTCTTTTGTATCGCCGCCTATAATAGCTAACAAATTAGAACAGTAGGTTGAAGAAACTGAATTTGTGGTTTTCTTGCTAAATGGTCCTTCAATGTTTCAATATTTCCGAACTTGTCTCCCATTTATAATACATTTAAATGTAAATTAAATACATTTTAATATCTAAATTTTATCAAATCATAATTACTTCGAATACACACTATTTTAAGGATAAAATATTTTTTATTTTAAAAAACATTAGTTTGATTTAAATATTTTAGTTTATTATATATATATATAGGATGTTTGAAGTAAGTAAGTTATTATATTCTTAAGTTATAATAGTCTGTATTTAAGATGTAGATAGTTCGTAGTTATAATAGTATATGTTGATGTGTAAACTATTTTAGTTTGATAAGAGAATGGTAAACTTGGTAATAGATGATAAAAAAATAATAATGTTAAATAGTGAAAACGATAAAACATTAAGAGTTTTAAAATAATATTTATCATATCTAATTGAAAACTTACTCATAAGATGATTATTTAGATAATATTTGCCGTTATAAATTTCTACATGGTCTATCACAATCTACCTAAGCTTTTTAAAACATATCTAATTATCAACATCTCATTTGCAATTAGGATAATTGCAATAGATTATCATTTGAAAAATAATAATTAAGGATATAGCAACGTTTAAAAAAATTGTAAATATAGCAAAACTATCGCTGATAAACTTGTATCACTGATAGACTCGTATGATCTATCAGTGATAAATCAATTTTTACAACATATTTTGATAAATTTTTGCTATATTTACAATTATTTTAAAATGTTGATATATATTTAATTACTTTGAATTTAATTGCTAAATTTGTAACTATGTGCTGATGTTTTTTTGTTGGGCTGATTTTTAGGCCCTGGGCTCAACAGGCCCAACTCACGAGGGCCATGAAGCCTGGCCCAAGGATCATTCAAACGAAGGTTTCGACTCAGATTCAAATGGTGAAAAGTTTTGAAATGAAAAAAATGGGAAAATAAAAAGTAAAGTTCAAATTAAGAAGCGGAACTCTGCCACCAACGGTCTTGATTTTCAAAATTACATCTCTCCTTCCTCTCTTCCTCTCTTCCTCTCTTCCCTTCACTTGATCTCTCGCCACTGCTTACGCGAACAATCTTCCACATTTCAATGGCTTCCGAAATTCTTGCACCTGCTGCATCAACAAATCACTCTGCAATCTCAAAGGTCAGAGTGGTCGCAAGGGTTCGTCCATTTCTCCCCTTAGAAGGTTCAGTAAAAAGTTATAGGGTTCCAGTTTCATGCATTTCTGTCTTGGATCAAGCCCAAATCTCCCAAGAGGAGGTCACCGTTCATCTAAAAGATCCGGAAACCAGGTACTTATTTTTTGTGTCTGTTTTAACTGCTGTAGAAGAATCGTCTGATTCATTGGATTGATTGTTGTTTGTGAATTTTCTGAGTGTAGTCGAAACGAGTGCTATCAATTGGACTCGTTTTATGGCCAAGAAGATCATACGGTGAGGCAGATATTCGATAAAGAAGTTAATCCTTTGATTCCTGGACTCTTCCATGGATGCAACGGAACTGTGTTTGCTTATGGGGCTACTGGCAGTGGAAAGACTTACACAATGCAGGTTATGTTTAATTAGCGGAGGATTTGTTCTATTCAGCTGAATTAACTTAAACTCGACAGAAGAATTTGGTTATTATTCACGAAAGCTTGATCTTTCCCGATTGATATAAAACATTAAAGGAAATGGAATGATTAGCACTCTGAACTGTGTTGAATTTGGTTGAGGATGCAGGGTACTGAAGAGGAACCAGGTCTCATGCCGCTAGCCATGTCTAGAATTTTATCACTTTGTGAGGAAACTGGGTGTAGAGCAGAGATTTCATACTATGAAGTTTATTTGGAAAGGTGTCACGATCTTCTGGAGCCCAAAGCTAAAGAAATTGTAATTCTGGATGATAAAGAAGGACAAATTCATCTTAGGGGATTGTCTAAGGTTGCTGTAAATTCCATGTCTGAATTCCGGGAGACATTGGCTATAGGATTTCAGAGGCGGAAAGTTGCTGATACTGATCTTAACGATGTTTCGAGTAGAAGTCATGGGGTTCTTGTAATTGCAGTTTCATCGCCGGTTTGTGCTGATTCTGGGGCTTCTGTCACAGGGAAGCTCAATCTCATAGACTTGGCAGGTATTTTCCTTAAGTTTCATGGAAACCGAGCCCTAACCATCAAATAATTTTAAAAGTTACATGATAGAAAGGGAGATTTATGCACCCCTCAAGAATTCATGTTATCTGGATAGTTGTTATTGTTGCTACTTCGGTTAATATCTATATGTTCATTACCATCCATGGCAGGTAATGAAGATAACAGGAGGACTGGCAATGAAGGGATTCGCCTTCAAGAGAGTGCGAAAATCAACCAGTCTTTATTTGCACTTTCCAATGTGATATATGCATTAAACAAAAACCTTGCTCGAATTCCTTACAGAGAAAGCAAATTGACCCGCATATTGCAGGATTCGCTTGGTGGAACAAGCCGTGCTTTGATGATAGCTTGCCTGGTAAAGTGATGCTGATTAAATATCTACTGTAATCTAAAACCACATTCGCTCAAATTTTCTTCTTTTTTGATAACAGAATCCCGGCGCATATCAGGAGGCTGTGCATACAGTCAGCTTGGCAGCTCGATCGCGTCAAATTTCAAATTTTGTTTTGCCGGTCCATAAACACGGAACTCCACAGGCTAAAGTTGACATGCAATCGAAGCTGCAAACTTGGCTTGAGTCAAAAGGCAAGACCAAGAGTGCACAAAGAATTGGAGGGTTTGGTTCTCCATTTTCTAGTAAAACTCCTTGTTCTACTGCTTCAAAATTGAGAAAACCTCTCTTCAACAGTTCTGCCAAAGTTAAGAAAACTGCTGACCAGAGTGCTTGGAAACAAGAAAAAGAAAGGTTTGGCAACAATATGGCCTGGATTTATCGACTTTTAATACCCTCTGCTAACGTCTTTTGACTATAATGCATTGATGATGTTCAGGAGTGTAACCGTGGCTTTCGGAAACTTGGTTGAAAAGGAAGATGTAGTTAATTCTATCACAACCAAAGATCACGGTATTTTTCTATTGCAGCTCTGTTCTCTAGTTCACTCAAAACTTGTTCATTTCTGCCACCTTGTGTTTTGGATATGATTGAATCTTCATCTTTAGATGCAGTAGTCAAGGTGAAATTTAATAGTCCAAGAAAGGCTCTATCACCACTCCACAATAACGGAATCCAAAAGCCTATGCTGGAAGTTTCGCTTACTGACCATTTACTAACAGCAAATACTCCAAAAACACCGCTCCCTGCAAATGGAGAACTCAAATCTTTTGGGACCCCACTGGATAAGTTTGGTGCCCAAGTATCAACCCTGAAGGTACTCACAAGGCCTATTTAAATATTCGTTATCTTACTTCTTCATTCAGTTTGGATTCCAATAATTCTGGTTTTTCTTGTCATTTTAATCAATCAGAGTTGCGTTGCACAAGAATATGTGGATTTCTTGAATACAGCAAGCAGGTAGCTCTATAATCATTTACTATATTTATCATTTCAGCACAAATCCACATATGTGGGTTTATCCTTTCAGTCCCAAACTGTTCAGTTTGAAATAGTGAGAAGTTCAAGTACTTATTCATTGGCTTTCTTTGTTTTGCAGAGAGGAACTAGTAGAATTGAAGGTACTATCAGTTGGACTTTAGACCACAACTGGGATTTTCTTTTAATGAAAAAAGTAAACCTCTTCTGTTTTGTGTTCTGACTCTCTGTTCCCTTTGAATCTCCAGGGCATCGGAGTGAAAATGGCTGAGTACATTCTTGATCTCAGAGAAACTAGTCCATTGAAATCGGTAGGATGAAATCTTTAATTTTTTCATAATTATGCATGAGGGACATTCTTCGGCAGTTTTTAGCTCTCAAATTCCAGATAATTTTATTCCACAGATATTTTTGCGTAAATTACTTTGCTATGTTAAAATCCCTAGTGTGAACAAGAGATTATTCAATAAGCTCACCACACCATGGTCACCTCATAATAACCATTGGATGTTGATTCACCTCAAATCTAAATACGAGATATTTCTCTCTTATACGTTGATCAGTGAAAATCTGTAATCCACGTTGTGGGAGTTTCATCTAATTATTTTTCTTAGTGAACAACCATGGTCCCCAAAATCCATTAATTTGTATCATCCTCACTTGGGACCTAACTTTATGCCTTTTTTCTCATAGTCCAATCCGTGCTCTAAAAGTCGTCATTTTAGTGTCTAGGAATGTGCCAAGAGCTCTCATTTTCCTTTAACTTTGACAAATACAGTTCAATCCCACACACATGCTTTTGTTCATTTCTGATAATCACTTAGCATCTATAAAACATCACAAATAAAGTTAATGGAAAAATGAAATACAAGAAAACAACAGTACACAACTTTTTTTCCTGAATACTTTCTAATTGGGTGTCAAAATGATGAGCTTTTCTTACCTTTTTCTTTGTTCTGTGTTTAGCTCACTGACTTGAAGAAACTAGGACTCTCATACAAGCAGGTAATGCTTCAGTAAAACATAATAACACTACCATTTTATTTATTTCTTTTTCACTTTAGAAAAACCAATCCACTGGATGTAAGTATGAGTTTGTTTCTTTCTGTTCTTACAGATTCACAACTTATTCAGCAAAGCTGCAAGAGGGATGTTTGATAGAACAGAAGATTTACCAGAAACAACATTATCCACCAATGATGAAGAAAGAAGATGTAATAATGTATTGGGAAGCGTGCCATAGCAACATCCTCCAAGTTGCTGTATGTTTAATATTTGTACTGAGTAGAGAAAATTGTCTATGTGTGATTTAGGATTGCCGACTGCCGTGATGGGCTTCCTTGATGTTCTAAGCCCCGTCTCTCTGTATTATTTAATATCCATTTGTAACTAATGTGAACTTATGGCTGATCAATTTAATTCATGCTGAAAGTTGTTTCCATGTACGTATTAGAAATATTTGGATTTTTTCTATTAGAAATACTTTCATCATTAGCAACAGAATTAGGTTGCGGGTTTAGAAAGTAAATTGAATTACCTTCTAAATTTCATAATAAACAATAGAAGTACAACTAGGAATTGGAAGTGGAAGGTTATAGAACCACATTAATTTCTGTAATGACAAACTTTGAATCCAATATTCTAATTCATTTTATTATATTTTAAAATAATTCAACGAAAATCAGTGGAAAAAAAAGATAGTTCAAATTAATTACGTAATAAAGTAGTGGACTTTCAAATCTTGTTCGTTTTTGTTGCGACTATATGCGTTGAAGTAAATATAAGTTTGCAAAGAATGTGATATTTTCCACAACACATTCAACCAGAATCAGCGGTATGTCTTACAAATCAAAAATAGTTTTCTCATAGCTTTCTCTCCGTTGTGTTTGATCTTAATGTGGAAAGATTCTAAGAATGATGATCAGAAAAGTTAATCCGATTCCGAGATCAATGATCGGAAAAAACTGTCCGTTGATTCTGTGAAAACGCTACACCGCGCACTTGGCAAAATTCTTTGTTGGATTTCAGTTCTAAGGTTAAGATTCAGATTTCAAACTCCGATTAAGTTTAGTGAAATTGTTTAAACTATATACTGGGATGATATTTTGATTATATTTAAAAACGTCCATTTAAAGAAAAAGGATGAGAAGAAAAAATTGATCTCTATATACACCGACTCAGTGTTTGGTAACGATAAGTTTAACAAAAACGGAGAAATACTTCAAATCTTCAATAAAGAAACAACGATGTGCTAACCAAATCCTTAAAAGCAAGAGGACAAAACTAGACAGAAAAAATTGATCAATTTTCAAAACTATTAACCATTAAAAAGTTCGGCCATCAGAGGAAAGATTCTACAAGGACACGCAAATACGCATTTAATTTTTTGGATGGATATACATCGATTTAGAACGAATGGTGCTGCTTAACTATTCAATCGTCCCCACCACCGAAAATGTGAGAATTCTGTTCTTCATTTCCAAATATTAAAATTCAGGATAATGATTGAGATCGAGATTTGGAGATATTTATCACGTCAAGATTTTTCATCATTTTCAACCATAGATTAGATATTGATGATGAAAGAAACTCTGTAATCTCTCAAATTAGCACGTACTATTTCTTAAATTTCTTACAGAGAGAGAAGCAAATACTAAACAGACATGGATGAACACAGGAATCTTCAGCTAAAAAGATCACTGACTGAACCTTTATAACAACAGCATATAAAGTTTTTCCACAACTCCATGACTGCTATTATTCAAAAGGAACGCTACAATCGACACTTAAAAAGACGCAACACAACGGAGAACGAAAGCGCTTGGAGATTTTATAATTGTTATTAAGATGGATGCATACTATTAGTACTCGAACATAATCTCCACCTGAGACGGTTCGAGCTGCTCTTGATGCTGCTGCTGCTCATTTACAGGTGCATGGATCGCAGGTGCAGTTGTCACCGCACTTGCAGCCGTTCTCGGCTCCCATCTCTGCTACCTCGTAGGACCTGGTATCGAAAACGCCGATATTGTTAAATAAAATCATCACTAAATACCGAAACCTCTCTTGAAAAATTAGGCTTGATTGCAGAAACTTACATCTTCTGAGGAGCGAAACCGACTACGAAAGTCTCGATCGTAGCAGAGGTCTCTGAGAAGCTCAAGTCAGGGAAACTCTTGCATCTGCATGACAAAATATCAAAACATCAGAATCATCGCGATTATCCTCGGGTGAAATGAACACCGTAGTCATTTTCAGAAACTTCACAAGAAAATCCGCCTTGATCGTACGAATGAAGATAATCGGCAAGTGATCGGATCGCCGTCGAACGAGGGACAAAGATATGTAGAAGATTAAGAAATCGAAAGCGATGTAAAAGAAAACAGAAGATCAGATTCTCGAGAGATCATGCTCTCCACAAAATCATACGCGAACTAAAAGCAATTTCACTCGATCAAACTCAAAAGAGTTAATTGGCGAGAGGTTACTCACCCTCCACAGCCATTTCCGCACTTGCAGCCAGAGCCGCATCCACAGTTTCCGCCACAGCAAGACATTTTGGACGATGAACAACAAAGAACAGAGAGAATTGGAAGTTTGTTAGGTAATCAAAGTATAACTTATCGCGATTGAACGAGCTTGCAAGAAGAAATGGTGATGAGTCCTATTATATAGAGACGGGGTGGAGAGAAGGAATGCATCCACCGTCCACGTGTCGAAATCGTAGAGGAAGGGAAATTTTCGTGTATAGTCCCGAAGCTGCGGCTTTTCTCTTCCACGTATCTCTCGTGTTAATCACTCGTATGGTTTTCAGTTGTATGGGGCTTCTGTGGGGTCCGCAATAGACGGTCGAACGACGTTCATACGTACATCCATCTATTCAAGATCAATCAACGGTGGGCGTTTAACTGAAAGATTCTTCCCTTTTTTAAAAAAAAATATTTCAATATTCTAAAATCTCTAAATTAGGGATAGTTAGGGTAATTGTAATGCTAGTTATGGTAATTGTAAGGGATAGTTGCAAATTTAACAATTAAATTCAAATTAATTAAGTATGTAGCACAATTTTAAAAAAATTGTGTAAATATAGCAAAATTTGTCAAATATTTACCTATCACTGATATACCATATGAAGTCTATCATCGATAGTTTTGCTATATTTGCAATTTTTTTAAAATGTTGATGTATTCTTAATTATTATTGCTAAAATAGTCCTCTATTGTAATTTTTCTAATTGTGATGGTTAGTCATTTGAGCTAGTAATAATTAAGGATATAGTAATCTTTATAAAAAAATTGTAAATATAACAAAACTATCACTTGTATCATTGATAGACTTGATCTATCGGTAATTGACCAATATTTACAACATGATCTATCGCTTGTATGATAGACTTCTCTTCTTGATATAATTTGACAAATTTTTCTATATTTGGAAATTTTTTAAAATATTGTTATATACCTAATTATTTTTAATCTAATTACTAAATTTACAACTATCTCTTAGTTTAAAACATGAATTTGGTTGGTTTGAAAGTTTTGGTTTTTTTTGTTCGATTGGGTCTCAAGTTAGGGGTTGAAATTTTTTTGTTTAGCTCAACCCAATCCAAATCAGTAATATATTTATTTGTATTATATATTATATTTTTTTTTATTTAACAAAAGTAATGTTATAAGTATTTTGTTAAACGATCACATGAAAAGTTATCTGATCCGTAGAAACTAAACAATCATTTGAATATAGAAAATTAAACGATCGTGACAGAAGAAAATGAAGAAAAAAAACAATACAATCTGACAATCCAACTCACATTTTACTGCTTGAGTTGTGGAATTAATTTGGTTTATTCGGGTTGTTAACTGAATTAACTAAAAAATATGAATTGGGTTGAGAATGTCTGTCAATCCATTTATACCCCTACTGTAGATTTAGTATTGTTTAAAAAAAAATCATATTTACTTTGTAAATTTAGAAAATTATTTATAATATATATAGCAAAATTCATCCAACTCATTAATTTTTAAAAAATATAATTATTAACCTCTTGTTATTGTATAAAAGTTATTATTAAACAAACTCAATAAAAATACAACTTCCATAAACTATATTTAAAATTTGTTCGAGAGTATTTTTCTAAAAAATATATATCTATATTGAAAGTATACATAGACTTTTAAGAATAAGAATGGTTAAGAGTGTAGACATTCTAAATAAATTATTGAAAATGACAAAAAATGCTTTATAAATTTTGTAAATTATATTAATGACGAGTGATATACATTGACATATAATGTATCATATATATAATTTGAAAATATTTTTATTATGTTTTGAAAATAATTTAATTCATTTTGTTATATTTAAAATTATTCTCATGGATAGTTATGTCAATTTTAAATTTAAGTTAAATTTAACACAAGCGAGAGTATGAATAAGGAGATCTATCAACTCATAGTATACATGCTAGTTGAAACTATTTAAACCATTTTTAAAGAGCAAACAATGTCGTTATTGAAATTATGTTATCAAATAAAAAATAAACTAAACACATCTGTACATTAAAAGTAATTACAGTTTTATGAATAATAATTAAGTATATAGTAACATTTTAAAGAAAATTGCAAATATAGAAAAATATATCGGTGATAGATAGACTTTTAACTTATAGACCAATATTTGCAACATGATCTATCAGTGATACATTTCTATCATTAATAGACTTTGACAGGTTTTGTTATATTTACACTTTTTTTAAAATATTGTTATATACTTGATTATTTTAAACATAATTGCTATATTTGCAACTATCTCGAACATTAAATAAGTCAAATAGAGTTTTTTTGTTTTCTTATCAAAACAAAAATGTTGTTTTCAAAACATTGAAAAAAAATGTTGTATTTATTATAAGTACTTGCTTGAGATTTTAGCCTCATTATGTTTTTTCATTATTACTCCTTTAAGAGAGAAACAACATCAAAATCAAAGTAACAAACAAAAAGTCCAAACTACCCTTTTCTTTGACCACTTAGGAAAGAGATACTAAAAAAGGTAAGCATTGTGATTGTTGTCAATTGTACATTTACTCATCTCTTTCTCCTAGTACCTTGTTTCAAAAAATAAATCTCAACAAACAATATATATACACATATATATATATATATTAAACTACAAAATCATGTATGTTGATTGCATACAACATTGAACAATGAAATTTGTAAGAGAACCAAATCCACCGACTAAGTAATCGAGTCACGACCATACCATTTTATTTTACAGGAGCAAGACATAAACCAATTAATTTTCAAAATGGTTCAACTTTTTCGATAATTTTTATAAGATTTAATTTAAAACTAATTACTACCTACCAACGGATCGATAGACATCAAATCTTAAAATATAGCAACATCAATGTTGAGTTTTAAAGTAGTGAAAGAAGATAAAGTTTAGTTATTGTTGAACGTCTTCAATTATTGTCTAAATTTGAGACACCCTCCTAAAAACTCAAATTGGATTAAACTAAAATGATCGTTGTTGAAGAAAATGTTCAATTAAGGAAGTATGTCTTATGGATTGAACCGTTCCGTCACCTACGTTTATAAATTAACAAAAAAAAAATCCTAGAAAATTGATGGCAAGTTACATTATATTTTAAATAAACCTGTCAAACTATATTCTATTTTCTAATATTCTTTTTTTAAAAATCATTAAGAAGGATAATATTTTTTCCAAACAAATCTAACAATGAAAGAGGTAGTACACAAATGTGTCCAATTATTAAGTTGTAGTACACTCGAGCATCATATAGTAAATATAGTACACTCATGAGTCTATGAGATGCACTACTTATTCTTAGAATCTTTTTTGCAATGATTTTTTTTTTGTTGTTGTTGGTGATGTTAAATATCATCAACTACTACTATTTTACTCAAATCAAACCATTTTGATAAACTTTTATATAATTTTGAACTTCCTTCTAAACCATATGAATTCATTTGAATCAATAACTAAATTACTTTTATCAAGATACAAAACTATTATGAACTAAAAGGTTTGTGCTTTTAAAATTTCACTACTTTTAATTGTAGTAACAAGCTATAGAACTTATTATTGGTGTTAATCGTCTTTTATCTTTGTGACTAATTGATAACTTTTGTGTGTAAACTTCTCATTTCAAAATCTATAATGCAAATACATCAAGCTAAAATAATTATTCATGCAATAAAATAAAATTATGGTTACTTTAAAAGTTAGGAATGAATGTGATATACCAAAATATTAAGTTGATCGATCAAAAAATGAGAGGGATTGATCAAGATCAATTTTAAAAAGTTTCAAATCAATTTGAATGGGTTGGATGACAATTTTAGAAAACTAATTTGGAGGCACCCATGGACGCCATAGTTTGTAAAATTGGATTAAAGGTAGAAATGGAGAATATGGAGGGGGGATTTGTTTAGGGAAAAGGATGGCACATGGGTCATTCATTGTGCGGGGGACCCATGAAATTCACTATTTTTTATTGTTTGTTGATTTAAATTTGTAAAACAGAGATAGGGTCCCACGTGATAAAAAATAGAGAGTAAAGTAATGGGCCCAGACGGAATTGTGTCCATTTGCGGTGGATGTCCAAAGTCGGAACGCCGTGGCCCAAAAGTTCCCCTCATTCCTATTTCCTACCTCTGCCCTTCTCTTTCGTCTTCACGAATCTACTTTTCCCTCTTTCTCCAATATTCTTCATTTTAATCCCTTCCATTCTTTTATTTATTGTAATTACACCTTCAATTCCTAAATTTAAAAGCCAAATTGGAAGAAAAGATAAATAAAAAACCTAAGGTTAGTCAAACGTAAATTTGATAATTTTTTAATTAACAATTGAATCATTATTTAGCCATTTTAAGTGATGGGAAAAGCTTGCTTTTATATATTTCATTCCCTTTTGTTTGTTATGTCTATTTTTTAAAGAGACGGGAGAATCATGATTGTTTTAATGGAGTTGAAGAATATATATTATCGTATAATTTGATTTTTAGATTTGGAATAGTTGTATTTATTAAAGAATTTAGATTCATTGTCTTTTAATTTCACGTAAGCATACAGTGTCAAGTTGATTTATAAATATTAATATTTTTGTAATTATCAAATTAGATATAAATCATTTTACGTATAGAACGAAAATTCATTTATTTAGTATGTAATTGACATGTTACTGGACTACGTGGAGTGGATTGCAAAGTTTAAGAAAATGACTAAATTGACCCATTTAAAAGATAGGTCAAAATGAACCAATTATTCAAACTTATAGGGACAAAAGGGTTATTTTTCAAAACCTATCTAGAAAAAATACAAATGATAATGTGATGAAATTCACTGGTTGCAAATAAAGCTAGCCATTTCAAATAAATAACTTGATGATCTAGTTCAATATAGTGTTAATTTGGCATTTTGTTTTGAAAATGTTATAATTAAATTTATTATAGTTTAGGGCTTAGCTTAGGTTCTAAATTAGTGGATTTGGTTCCTCGGTGTATGTAAGATTAGAGGTTTTCGAAAATCATATATTAGCAAAATACAAATAATTTGTTTTTTAAACAGATCTATAAATTGTTACTTATTGACTAAAAATTATACCAACTTATTTATTGCTACGATTAACTAAAAGTGGTATCCCATAATTAATATTAAGACAATAATTAATGGTTTAATTTGTTCTTAACACAACGAGTCGATATGTCCGAGTGGTTAAGGAGACAGACTTGAAATCTGTTGGGCTTCGCCCGCGCAGGTTCGAACCCTGCTGTCGACGGTTTTTTATTTTCTTGTTCTAGAACATAACATATACATAAAAAATTCGCTGTATTTTTTAAAATTAATTAATTGACAAACGAGCAAATCAATCTTTAGAAGGAAATCTATTTAGGATGGATGATCTTCCAACAACAATGACGTTATATGATGTATTTGAACATTGATAACAAGTTGATTTTGTGATTAATTTATTATAAACTATAATATGAGTCAACGACATACTAAATCTCATTGCAACAACTTGAAAATTCATTAAAAAAGCATATAATCAATATCGGTCTAAGGGCATTAGTATCAACCTCAACGGTGTTAGAGTTGGCTTCACAAGAGGGTCATAGCCCCTCATCAGCTTCAACATAGTCGATGAAAGATTGGTTATTTTCTAAAGCTAACAAGGGTTTTCGCTTTTGGAATTGCAGTTTCAACTCCAAGATTCACACCATTGCTTATTATTAATGCATCTTAATTTACTTTGAAGAAGCCTCGAACGGGGAGCAATTTGTCATCAACAAGTGTAGCATTATGACAAAAAGGTTGTTCTACTATCAAAAGATTCAATCACGAAAAGCACCAACATATTGGATCCGAAACAACGGCCCATATACTGGGCTCGTGGGCTTATCTTCGTTCACAGACGGCTGACCCAATAATCTTGCAGGCCCATCCACGTGAATAGTGGCTTCCGTCTCGTCTTCACCATCCAACGATGCCGTTTTGGCAGCGTATGCATAATTCAAATTGTTAAGTGCCCGCTATTTTATTTCCGGGAGGGCGGTCGCTTCAGATTGCTCAGATGGAGCCGGAGATGGCGAATGAGCCTTCTCCGATGGTTTCAGCTTCTTGACTTCTGTATGTACGTTTTCTTCTTCTTCTTCTTCTTCTTGAATAAGTGAAGTTCTTATTAAAGTCGCAGTTCCGAAGTTCAAGCTTTCCCTACAATGGCGTCTCCAGTCACGTACTCTGCAATCGACGACAAAGATTTCGACGATGCAGCTTTGTGGGCTGTAATTGACTCTGCTGCTGCAGCTGCAGCTTCTTCCTCCTCGTCCTCTAAACCTCGCAAGTCTCTAGCACTTAATTGCATCAATAAATCAAACCCTTCTCCGCCGCCAAAATTCCCGAAAAGCCCTAAAACTCCATATCAGGCGCAGCGGAATTCTAGGGTTTTTATCGAGGGTGAAGTTGTGCATGAACCATGGGTGTTTCAACCTCCTCGGAAAATTGCAAAGACACGTGCATCGGAAGTGAGCGATAGCAGTCCTCTTGCGGTTGTCTGTAACAACGCGTTACGGACTCCGCCTGCTCCGGTATATTTGTCTCCTGAAGCGTACTTGTCGCCGCAGATCGGTTCTGGTTCTGAAGGTTCTCCAGGTTGTAGTAGAAGTGGGGTGAACGCGGAAAGGGAAATGTCGAGGCATTGCCTATCTGGGCAGTTTCCTTCAGTCTCCCTCTTTAAGGAGTATCAAAATGCGGCAATGGCGGTATTTTCTAATTCCGTTTAGTTATGCCTTTAGTTTTCGTTTTCACATGATGCATTCCCTGCGAAAACCTAGCCTCTGTTTGAACAAATCTCAATTGAACAGGAAACTCTGGTATAGCCCGAGAACAAAAGTTAGATACTTATAGAATTCATTGCTATCAGGAACATGTGTTTTGCGTTAGAATATACATTGTGGGAATCAAGGATTAGCTCCCAAATCGTGGGAAATACAATTCAGATCAAGTCAAGGTCATTATCTCAATTAATTTATAATGTTGAGCGACAGTTTTATTGCTGTAGATTTTTCGAGTTTTAGTTAAAAGACAATAGAAAATGTTTTGCTCTCTCATTTGTCTCAGAGACTACGTTAAACCTTTTAAAGTATCGCATGTTACCATGTCTCAACAATTCAGATCAGATTTCTGTGAAATATTTCTAAGTCATCATTAGCTATTTTGAGTGAAAAAAATAGAAAAACGTACTGTGAGGACTGAAAAAGAACCTAAGCAAACCAAATCATGGTTTAATTAATGCTAAAATCCAATTTGATTTTTGCTAAGCCAACATGAAAATGCATTTTTTCCTTTCTTTTTTTTCATACCACTTTTAAGGTAGCTACCCGAATGGCATACTGTTAATATCTCTTATATTTCCATTCTAATACTCTAGCAGCTACATTTGCTTCTATGAATAGTTATACTCTTAATAATCATACTTGTACATGCATTATGGGATTGATTTAAGTTCTGTGGTCATGTTACTATCTTCCTTTTTTTCGTATTGGCTAGTAAATTAAGCAATCTGGCATGGGTTTTTTAGCTCTCATTATCACACGCTGAAGGCACACGTTTTTTTATGTTTATATATTTTGATTGGTACTTTCCTTTCTGAAATCTTGTAAATTGATTTATTTCTCTGTTTCCAAATATTATTTAAATCCTATATTCTTTGGCAATCCCAATATACAGATTTTAGAGAAATCAGACTTTACCATGATTGCCGGGAACCCTTTCATAAAAAAATCAGGTTGAGTAATGTATTCTATGCCTTCTCATTGCAAAATGGAGAAATAGATGTAACGGGGTAATTTGCTTTACACAGGATGGAGGAAGATATCGTTTTATTTCAATCTCTCTTTTGAAATTAAGGACAAGACAATTGAATTTGATGAGAACCGCAATGTCCAGCGCGCTGAATTTGTTGTTCGAGCGTATATGCAGTATGTTCATGGATGGAACTTAATAACTTACCCATTTGTTTGTCTATTTGCTCTTTTTTTTTTCTGCAATGTTAAGCTGTTTACACGAGATATGATCTTATACTGAACTATGCCCTTAAATTCATTTTCTCAATGATAGAGGTGGTAGATTTTGTGATGGATGGGGCTCGTGTGAACGACGCGAGAAGAGATTTGTAAAACCAAATCATGATGTTCCTAGCACAGCAGAAACCAGGGCAAAGAATAAGGCATGCCAGGTAAGTCACTAATTCTCACAACTGGCTTATCCAAATTTATTTTTCTAATAGTTGCTTAATTTTTTTGAATCCCCGAATGGAGAATTAGTTCATTGTACCTTTGCTTCGGTTTTAAATAGGTCAATATTACAAAGCTTTAAGTTTAAGTATCACTAAATGTGCAAATTTTACTTTATCGGTTAGAGCATGTACATCAAATATCTTTTATATATTCCTAGTTAGTACTTTTCTATTTTGTGGACCATAATGTCTAACATGCGAATTATCAATATCTCATATCTCATATCTATTAAGAAGGAAACACATTACAAGAGTTTTGAACACTAGACCTCCTCCTATTCAGGGGAAAAAAGTCCTTACTCGTCTGTCGATTTTTCCATAATCTTTTCTACATATTCTCAACAGTTTCACTCACTCAGTATGTAGAATGAATCGAGTTGGATAAATTCTACAGTTTTCATGCTTATGCTAAATCCATTTCCGAGTAGAGTAGATGAGATTCTACTGTAAGCAATTACATATTTAAACATTTCCAGGACCTGCTTGGCATTGGAGAGTATCGACCTGGTGCATGCCAAGGGCAAAAGTAAAGACTTCCCAGATTTATCCCCTAATCTAACTTGTATTGTAAGGAGTTAGATGATAGCAATCTTTAACAACAACAACAACAAACATAATTACTACAAAAGTTCATTGAATGTAAGTTGTAACCAAACTGAGATCTCAAGGAACAGAAGTTAGTAATGGAGAAACACCATCTACCAGAGAGAAGTTCATGGGTTATTGTAATGTTGTAGGCATTTCCTTATATTTGGTAAAACTTTCATATCTTTTTATAGAAAGTGATTTAGATGGTTTGGTTATACTTTTTCTTAATGTACTGGCATTGCAATATGTAATAATATATGATCTTAGGTCCCACTGCCCCAGTTTGGAGGATCTTTTGGGTTGTTGAGAAGTCACAATTTCTTGGATGCCTGGTATGGGCACTTTATCATTATTATTTCTCAGTTGGTGGAGGTCATTGGTTTACTATTTCATGGCCCAATTTTATTAATGGATCTCACAAGATAGTTGGATATTCTAGAAAATGCAAACTTTTAGGAGCTTTTTTATAATCTAGCCTAAAATTAAAGAAAAATGTTAATTTCAACATAGAAATAATTAAGATTTATACTTTTTTATTAAGATGTTATAGGTTTGAAACTACACAGAATAGTATTTTTTTTTTCCATATTAGGCTAAATATACATTACTCTTTTTTATTTAAAGTCCACTGCTTTTATTCTTTCATATAGGACATTATTTGTCTTTTTCATTTTCAATAACTATTAATATATTTTGATATAAAATATGCAAGTTGAAAGTAATCTATGCTCTAATTTTAGATACAAAGGAAAAGAATATTTAGTAAACTTTTCATTTACTTCATATCTAAATAATTAGGTTGCCTTGTAAATGAGATTTTATTACAATTTACAATTGAAATTTTTTACCTTCCAAACGTAAACTTGTTTAAGAGTATATGAGAAGAACTAGTGAAGTTTCACGTAATTGTCAAAATGACCTAACTTTTCATACTAGTAGATTATGTATAAATTACAATGGATGGTAATAGGAGGATTTACATACAATTTAATATAAAAAAGTTAGTAATATATGGGTCTGTTTAGGACATAGATTCTAATCTAAAACTGTTGGTTAGAAGAGATATTTTTGGTAATAGAAATTTAGAATGGGTGTTGATGAACAACAAAATGACAGCAATAAACCCTGGAGAAAAAACGGAAGAAGAATAGGAGGGAAGGGTATAAGAGTAATTGAAGTAAGAAGAAAAGAGAATTTGGTAGTTTCCTTCTATTCCTCTGGCCCTCCATTGATCGTTAGTCCACCTTCAAATCGTATGTCAGTACGAAATTATTCTCTCACGTCCTTTCCCTCCACCACCTTCCATGTCTGCTCCTCCACACAAAACTGCATTTCTTCACACTTCAAATATTCACTCAACCTGCTTCTTCCACCGCCAAATGCCAATTCCCGTCGTTTTTCACAGCCAGTTTTGCAGTACATTATTGTTTTCTCTCAATAATTCCTGCCTATTTTATCCTGGTTTCTTCCTTGTCCATTCTTGTTCGTCGATTTCTTCCGTTTAATTATTGCTCCTTCCTCCTCCTCAATTCTATTACGGTGTCATCGGATTTGACTCGTCGTCGTACCTCTGCAACTCTGAATTAATCTCTTCCTCTTTCTTCTGCTTCATTATTGCACTTGATGCTTCCAGATTCAACTATGGCTCAGCAGGTACCTATCTCTCTCTGATTTTTTTTTAGTGTTTAATTTTTCCGTAATTTTGCGTTTGATTTCCGAATTTAGGAAGATGGATGGCCATTAGGCTTGAGGGTTATGAACGCCAGAGTTGGTGGGGTGGCGGGAAATCATGATCTCTCTGCTTCGGTTTCTTTCAATACTTTGCGTACTCATTCTCCTAGTTCCTTCACTGATTCTTCCTCAGATCTTGACACAGAGGTTTGTTACTTCCATTTTTTTCTTCTTCTTCTTCTTCTGTATAACTGTATGCTTGGGATTGGAGAGGCTGGAAATTTAGTACATTAAGCAAATACAGTGCTTTGGGTTGTGTCATAATTAGGACTGCTTTTCATAGTCTTGTTCTTCTGAAAGTGATTGAGTTGAAGTAGTTGCAGCCTTGCATGTTGCCCTTTTTCAAAACGTTTCTTGATTTTCTTTAGAGCTTTCGTTAGGCCGCCTTTCTAAGAGTTTAAAAGAGTGATATAGTAATTTGAATTGAAATTGTTGTTGGTTAGTGAGTTCTTTTTCTTCTTACCTTCCCTCTCCTTCTCACCATTTACTTTCGCTTCTTATTTGTCGCTCTTGTGTCCTATCACAATAAGCGCTGAATTGAAAGTTCAGCCATAAAATGTGAGTGAGGGGAAATAGCAAAATCAAGAGGAAATATGGGTATTGGGTAGTGAGAGCTAAAAAATTAAGTTAAAATATCATTTTGATTTAATGTATTTTTTGAAGTTTGATCAAATTTAGTCCATATACTTAAAATTGTCTAATTTTAGTTTCTTAGTTTCTATCAATCTTAAATTGATTATTTTTCTCAAAAAAAAAAAATTTATCCATTACATTTTTACTTCGAATATTCATATATTGTATTTTTCTGCATGAAAAACTAATTTCGGTAAGAATTAACTTTGGACGAAAATGATGTTTTAACTCTGATGTTAGAATTTTTTTTTTTTTTTTTTTTTAGAAATCGATTCAAATTTCATATTTTCAGTTTGGTCTTAAAATATTCGAAGGCTTTTGGTATGGTATTTTTTTTGTCTCTGTTTTTGCTAAATTCCATCAGGTAAATGATTTTTAGTCAACTGGATCATTCTACCCTGACAAGAGCATCACGCTAGGGAGTCTCATTGGCGTCTCTAGCATTCTTGAGCTATCACGAAGATCAACAAAAGGAAACAAAGTGGAAATACTCGAAGATAAGAAAAAGTACAAGTCCAAGCCAGGGTTGTTTTCATTGTCTTTATGCATTAAACTCCGTCCTGATGCTGTCAGCTTCAGCAGCTCTCCTTCACTTCAACACTCGCTTGAAGCAGAAAGAAAAGCTACAAGAAATCGCAGGAATCACAATCCGACCCTTTACGGACCCAATGATTACTCACCTGTTCCTGGAGCAAACTCTTTGTTTTCCAGTGATCAAGTTGATCCTGTATCTTTTGAACAGGCGGGCGAAGAAGAAAGCAGAAGATCAGATGGAGAACTTGTTCGAAATGGTAACAGTCAGGGGATTCCTCTACTCTTTTCATGTCTATATTGCCAACTGATTAAATAATTCTCTCTTTGATTTGCTACATTAACATTTGAATGCAACTTGTTCTTCATAAAAAATGATGCATTTCAAATGTTATATGGTCATTTCTTTCATTCTACCATTTCATTTGTAGGAGACTTACTTGTAATAATCATCATCCAGCCATTGTGTTTGGGTCAGATAAGTTAGTGAACCACATTGATCGATCCATAAAACCATAACCAGTAAGTTGTAACTTGGTTAGCCTTTTAATATCTGTTAGCATATGATAGAAGAAAAAACTTCAAATGCTCGTATAGATGTGCTATATTTGATAGTAAATAACCGACAATGATAACTCTGAGCAAACAAACCTTATCGAACGTTTGCTCACATTGAACTGGATATATCCAGATGATAACAGATGCTCAATAGGTGAAGTAAAGATCATAGACCCAGATGGAGCTTACTCTGTTTTCAAGTGAACCCGAGGTTGCCGTATCCGCTGGATCATCTCTCTGATAATGGCCATTTTTAAGGCTTGATACACGTCCCTGCATTTTGTTCGCTGAACTTCCCAAACAGGGCAGATAAGCTCTTCAAGCTGTTGTTTTCTTCATTAAAATTTGAAGTTCGCAATCCCTTCAGTTTCAAGGGGGAAATTTCTTGGTCTACACTGTCATTATTATTCTTCACCTCAGCAACGAGAAGCTTAGAGATGCTGCTTCTGCAAAAGGGGCAAACAGGGGCTGTTGGACAAGCTGTTGTTGGATTAGGCTTCTTGTGGCAGCACAAAGATAATGTGCAATGAGCGCACATTCTATGGCCACAGGGTTGGGCTTCAATATTGCACATCTGTTCAAAGCATATGCAGCACAAATCCGTGTCGCTTGCCTGTTCAGAAGAATTTCCACAAGTAATATAAGAATGATGCATACAGAATTGAGGAGTAATAGTCTCAATCTAATTAACTACTGAAATTGAAATGCAAAGTAACATAGAACCATCCCAAAGAGTAAAACTAGAACACTTGAAAAGGAAATCCCAACAGTTTAAGCACACTCATTACTTATTTACTAGTGGAAGTTATTTTAACAAAAAACTGAAATGAACAGTGTGGATGTATTACCTCAGATGCTAAGTCATTGTCGACATAAGCATCAATGTCAACATCAGCTTCCAAAGGACATTGAGATGTGATGAATGTTTCCTTCAATATAGCCTTCTCTCTCTCCATGTTTGCATCCATTAAAGCCTTTTCTAGCAAAACTTTTGCATCTGGATCTAGCTTAATTATTAATTTCAAAGGTGAAGGCCAGATGAGGGGTTCTGGTGATGAAGGATTCAACAAAGCTGCACAAGTTTGATGCTTATGCTTTAAAGCAACCGTAAATGGTATTCTCCTGCAAATGGCCAAGCTCATCCCTTGAGAAAACTTTATTAGGAGGTTTAATGTTTACTTTTAAACGGTGATTGCTATAAAGGAAGCATGGAAATAACTTGATTACATAGTTGCCGAAGGCTTCTATTGATAATGAATGGAGAAGCAACAATATCAGGAAAAGAAAGTCTAGATGTCTGATATTTTCAATCCTACATGATCACAGAGTTTAAATAGTTAAATCAAGACATCCTCAATCTTCAGTAACGTCTTGATCTTTTTTTCATCACACAACTCTGATTTTTTTAGCTAGCATTTGCGTTCTTACAAGGGCATCTGTTCACAAGTGGATTGTGGTATTTATGAATTCGAGAATTTGATAACGACATTAATTGAAGTAATCACGAATCTTTCTTGAAGCTTACCCATATGAATCAAACTGAAATCTGTCAGCACCCCAAGCAAGCAATTCTCGAACACACTCCAATGAACCACCACGGGCTGCTAAATGAAGCGGCGAACTACCTGCACAACTGCACAATACATTCACAATATAGTTTCTCCATCAGAAACAACAAACCACTATTCTTTGGCTAAGATCAAAATTAAAAAATGGAAGAACATTCTTCATACCTGCAAGTTGATACAGAAACAAGAGCACCATTGTTAAGAAGCATACGAACACACTCAAGTTGGCTCTGCCTGGATGCTAGATGCAATGGAGTTGAGCCATCTCCATCTCTAACGTTCACAAATCTTGCAAAACCCCTTCCATTTTCATTCAATCCAAATAAGAAAAAATCATCATATGAAGGCGACACTCAAAATGGAATGAGGCAAGAAGAAGAAGAAGAAATCATCTAACCAAGAGTCGGACACAGGGGTGGAATGGGCAGCAGAAAGAATCGCTTGCAGACAATCTGAATGTCCATAAAAAGATGCGTAATGCAAGCAGGTTCTTCGATGTATAGAATCGAACATCAATATCTACAGAAAATAAATAGACACCGTTAAGAAAATTTTGATCCAAAACTAGAAACAGAGGCGAGAATCGTCCAAATCGGAATGCGCACATTAGCTCCTGCTTCGATCAGCCTTTGAACACAAGCTATTCTCCCGCTCATTGCAGCCAGCATCAGAGGAGTCTAAGTCAACCGAAAAAACAAACCGATTCAATGAAAAGAACAATCGAACTACCAAGGAGTTCAAAAATCAAAACACACATTCAATTAAACGAATAGAAAACCTGATTATGCCGATTGAGAATATCAGGATTCACATTCCGGTCCAAGAGCATCGAAAGAATCTAAATCAAGAAATACACAACTAAAAACTCAAGATGCCACATAAAAAAAGAAACAGAGATCAAGAGTTCGTTGAACTTAAACTATAACTCACATCGATGTGTCCATTGGCAGCCGCAGCATGTAGAGGCGTTGATCTTTGATGGTTAATGGTGTGGTATAAGACAGATGGATCATTGTCCACCATAGCTCGAACAACATCCACATCTCCATTATGCAGAGCTCTGAAGAATAATCCAGTTTCATGGCTGTGTGTACAGCTCAGGCCCTGACCCATCGCCTCACCCCTCCCTCGGCAACCTGAAATCAACAAACGCGTCGTTGATTGAACATGGAGAGGAGCTCAAGAAGAAGCTCACTCAGAGTCACCGGGGTAGGCTTCAATGGAAGCCGTAGAAAGAAGAAGAAGATGAGTGGGGATGGTGAATTGGAAGAGAGCGATATTTGATGGAATTGAATTTGTATTGAAATGGCCTCGGAATTTGAACCTGCCCGCCAAAGGAGCGGGCAACTTCGTTGTGTGGGTAATATGGGAATACTCCCTTTTTTCTTTCTTTCTTTTTCCTTTTTGAAGAATTGGCTTCATTGTCCGATATTTTGAGCAATTTGTATTATTTTATGTTATCTCCTCATCCCCATGCATTATATGATTTTGCTGTCCCTTTCACAATTTCCTTCAACTCTTATTATTTTATTTCAAATCAATTCACCTTTCTTCTCAAATTAAATTTTATTTCCGTTCCTAAACTTTATATTTGGTGTCGTTTTTTTTTATATCTATAGCTTATGATATTCGTTCGAATTTGTATATTTTAGTTCTTATCGTTAATTTTAATTGACTTTCTAACTAAATGATGGGTAACTTGTATGTTTGAGTGATTAGCTACGAAATAAGATAATAACTCTTAATAATTCAAGGTTTTAGTTTTTAATTAAATGTTGTATGATAAAGGATAATTCAAAAAGTAATTATCTTCGACATTTTGATATTCTACTTCGTTTTCTCAACTTACATGCTATAGATGCAATTCATTCACACAAAATCATGTTGATTACCGCTAAACTAAACTTAATTGAAAAAAAAAACTTTTAAATTTTATATTTTAATCGTATATTGAGCGGAGTCTTGAAGAGTATGTTGTTAAATTATAACTTCGATTTTGTTTCAATTAACTATTATCTTGTTAATTGTTTGATCCTTTTGTGAATTTAATAACTTTCTCGAAACCAAACAGTGAATGAGATAACAACTCCACTCTTCCATTAACTACTTGCCAATTTAAACACGACTTAAATGAGATCTAGAAAAAAGTGTTTTGTAAAATTTATAACAAAGATGTCCGATATACTGAGATGTTGTACATTTATACACAATGACACTTCTTATCTTACCATAACAAATATTCAAAGTAAAAAAATGAAAATGTGTTCCTTTACAACAATAATATTCAAATTCCTTACTTTAGCATATACACAACGACTTGATGGAATTTATAAAGAAGTTTTATTGTCTCAAAAGAATACATAGTTTAAAATTTTCAAAACCAATGATTTTATTCAACCTTTTTCTTCGTCCAATGGAAGGTGCACCGCTATTGTTAATTGCATAAATACAACTCATACTTAATGCTTAATTAAATGCACTTAGAAGGTCTTAATTAGCTAATTTATTTAAATTTCTTCTTAAAAAAGAAGAAAAAAAAACACAATTTAATTTTCCACCGATTTTCTTTTGTTAAATTTCAAAAAGGAAATAGTAAGACGTGGGTTTAATTATAATGATGCCTTTGTTTTTGGGGACAAAAGACTGTTGTACGTTAGACCAATTTCCCCCATTTTAGCCATCAACCTTCCTTCTTCACCTCTTTCCCTTTTCAGAAACTCTTTCAATCATTCGTCAATTGCTTACGCCTCTAAAAGTATAAAGCAACCCACGGCCGCACAGTGTAGATTCTCCAATTATTTGCAAAACTTTCCTTAATGGGCTATCTTTCTCATTTCAGCCCAACACCACCTTCCTTACTGGGCCCCAGGCCCATTCCAGCGGTACACCCCTCCCGTCCCAAATACAACAATTAGATTAGCAATATTTTAAGAAAATGAAAAACATATAGTAAAATGCAATTACCTATCTTTTAATCATTTTTCTAGAGAAGAAAAAGTTTAACAATCCAAATGTTTTGAAAGGCTAGATTTCTCAAGCTTTAAAAAGATTTTGTACTGCCAAAGAAAATCATCACAAAATATTTAAGAGGTTTTAATTAAATTAAAATGAATTTATTATATATAATTACTTAGAAAAAACAACAATAAAAACAAATATATATATATATATATAAAAGGACCAAGAGTGATCTTCGGTCGGTCGAAGTTGGTATTTTGAAAAAACCGATTCCAAACGGACTCTGAACTCAATGAGTAATAGTCGGCTGGATTGGTTTAACAGTTAATAATACTTTTTAAAAATTTTTAATTTGAAACTTTTGAAACCAATCCCTCCCGATTGCTGATCGATTGGCTTAGTTTTTCGGTCTATCATGTTTACTTGGTAAAACAGTAAAAATTAATTCTTAATAAAGTTAACTCCTGGGCAATTTTTTTCAACAGCGACTCCATGGCCCAATGGATAAGGCGCTGGTCTACGGAACCAGAGATTCTGGGTTCGATCCCCAGTGGAGTCGTTTCTGTCATTTTTTTTTGCCTTATAGCGTGGGCCACGGTATGGATGTAATGGGCTTTGCCTCTTAAGCCCACTTGTCAACCAATAATGACTAACCACGTTTGCACTCCTGAAAGGTAATCGGCAAATAGCGGGAACGCTCCCCCTAGTTTATTTCCAAATGCTTGAAATCTCGCGCGTTTCTTCCTCCTCTCCATTTCTCCGATCAACTATGGCTTCAACATCTTCTGGTATCTACATTGTCAATATCATTATCTTCACAACTATGTTCATCCATTTTGTTGTGTTTACGAATGTTATCTTCAGCAACTGCCATGTAATGGATCGAATTCAGTTCACTAATTTAGGTTGGTTAATTTATATGATTACTGCGTTTTGGGAATTCGAACACCAGAGGTATCTAAACTTCGTTACTGATTGAGTAGAAGTCTAATTCCGCTTTAACTTTTCTTTTATTATTGAAACCAGCCAGCCGATGTTTTGAGTTTTACTGATGCATGATTACAAACTGAAATTCTCGATGATCTCTGCCCCGATCTGCGGCTGTAAATTATTTGAGCGTACTTTTACTAATTGGAGATGATTTAATTTGTTTGAAATAAATCAATAAGGATTTTGAATCAACGCATTTTTTGGTTCTTGAATTTTGATTTCTGTGTACTTAAGACACAATTCTACCTGCCGAATGTGCAACAGTAATCTAATCGATTGTTCTGTTTCGATATGGTTCTATTTGATAGATTTCGACGTACCACAGCCTTTTCATCCTTAAACCTTGATTCTCCTTATATTGAAAGGGAACAGACTGAAACGATACGAGTGGTTTTTGATTGTGGAAGCGTGTGTCATCAACCTTATATTCGGCAGTGCCTACATCCACTGTCAAAGGAGCGACACCAAGATTCTTTATCGACGACCAGTCTGACGAATTTTACAAGCTACAATATGGAAAAAGATATAGTAAGTTGGCCGTTTAAACTTGGCAGAAACCAGTTCTAATGGCTTTAAAAAACGTCTCTGTTTCTTCTTATTGCAAAACCGTTTTGACGAATTTTCAAGAATCTTATCAAATCCAAATTTCCATGACAAATATCAGTTCTGAATTGGCCGGTGTTTTTCCTTACTCTACAGGAAAAATGTTGTTCTATGTTACGTTATTAGCTCCCTAAACTGTTATTTCCAGCAATGCATTCAGGATTTAGTTACCGGAGAATGTTAAGTATTCGGGATATAAAGTCGGTGTCTTCGGCGCCAAACATTTTTTCAGGTAGGCAGCTTACACTGCAGTTTCCACATTCTGGTAAGCAGGGATAGCCTCTGCATCTGCACGCCTGATAATTATACAACTGTTAACTACTGTTTATATACCAGCTTCTAGCACTAACAGTGTCTGTCCGTATACTTCCTATAATGTTCTGATCATCCGTTTCTTATTTGGTTCCAGTCAATATGATTCGAAGAGGTGCATTTATCAAAAACCAGATCTAACCAGTTTGGTGTTGCAGCGTTGTGACCATTATTTGTGCTTGACGTGTCAGGTACATTCTATTCTTGTCTTTTAGCAAGTGTTGTTTAAATGTATGGGGCTGGTCAGGCAGACTTGTATCGTGGTTTAGACGGAAGAGTGTATGACTTGACCTTCATTCTCAGTTTGCAGTTAGAGGAAGAGCTAGGAAGGACAATTTAGGGGTAACCTTCTATCTATTAGTCCACAATTTTCTTGTCTTAATATGCTGAATAAAGTGTTTTAAATCAATTCAGGGGAATAATTTTTTTTTGAAGTAATCCAACATATATTTTTCCCAGAAGATTGGCATAGCCCTTGCGCAAGGATAACACACAAATCAAAATAATCTAACATATATTCCTTACTAACCAGAATAACAATAAAGAAAATCCGTTAATTTTTGGATTAAAGCATATTGATAAACGTTGGCTATAAAGAAGACGTGTCTCCTGTAATTATTTGGCCCTGCATTCCAAAGTCACAACAATTCTTCAAAAGACTTCACCTGTAACCAAGTCCTCTTACAAATCCTCTATTGCTTAGAATTCAAAATTAAAGATAGTCAAGAACAAAACTTCAATAAGAAAAATTGAGAATAAAAAGATTGAGCATTTGTAGATGCTACTGATGGGGTTTTTTTTTTGCTAGGGGGCAGTTCCTTTTAGCAGGAAGATTTATTTAACAAGCCAGTAACCACTCTGTCGTATTTAATAAGAAGAGTGGATTGACCAAGTTAAAAGATTAAAATCAATAATTTAAAAACATAAAGGATCCTCATAGTTATCGCAGTTAAAAAAAGTTCAAACTAATGTATATCCTCCAATCTTGGTTCTAAATATAGCCAAATTTAAGCCACGAGCATTCACAACCTAAAAGAATAGACATCCAAACCTACAACTTCTAAGCAACTAAAGCAACAATAAAATTAAGACACGGTTAGAGAGGCTGACATATAATTTATACTAATTCATCCAATGTAAACCATGATTCAGTTCTCGGATGTAGGTTTACTAAAATCGTTCAAGAATGGTTTCTAAAAGATCTCATCAGTCACTCAACAAAGCTTTCTCAAAACTCTTCCTTCCATGGAGACTAAACAGACATATTTCCATCACCCGTAAACGCCCGTGATTCCTGCCAATTGAAGAAAAGTTGCTGTTTTATAAATAGCAGCGGCGCTGTGGCGCTACAAACGGAAATTTTAACCCGTGTCTTTTTCGGAATTCCATGGCGCTCCTTGCTAGGTATTTCTGGGTCTCTAAAACAATTTGTGTTAGTTTGGCTCCACTTACTCAACATTTGAATGGTGTTTAGTACTCTGCTTGACGGTAACTTGAAGCCAAATCAACAATTGACTTGGCTTTCAATAGCTACAATTTTTTCTTCCACTTGAATGTTTATGGGTTTTAGTTTTGAAATTTACTATTGTAGTGGAATGGAGCATTTGTTTCCAAGTCAATATTCTATTTTACAGGAGTATTTGTGTTTAACTCAGTGCTTCCGTTCAAATAACGTGTCCGCAACTACAAACCATGTAGGTTTTGTTTCTATCCATGACTTTATGTTGAGTGGATACTTTGATTGTTGTTTTGACGTTCTTCAATATGCTTGCTGATATTTGTTCCATTCATTAACTTGCTTAAAAGTTCATCGAACATTTTAGGACCCCAAAGTCTAGTATTTTTTTAATCTGACGATAATTATCGCAGTACTAGTAGTAGGGCTGTGAAGGATGATTGACTTTTACCTTTTAATTTCGAGATTTCCCCCATTTCTGTTACACTTTTGTTTTCTGATATGTCATCTTTTTGGAAATATTCTTTTTTAATAGGATAAAAATAGAAAGTTTGAGCTAGATTGTTTGTGCTGAAATTTCATTGAATAGTATCCTCTTAATTTTGATAATTAAGTTCACCTTAGGAATAGTCATTATTGTTTAACAACAAACACACATTCTTTGTATAGAATAGTGTGCCTTTTTTTTTTAAAATTATGCGGACATTTATCTTGGACGGACCCCTTTAAGACTAATCTGTAGGTAAAAGCGAAACCTGAAAGTGGTCTTCCATTAGCTAAAGACTAAGCCTTAATTGGCATTCCGTAGCTAAAGATTAAACCTAAAGTGGTCTTTAATTAGCTTGACGTTAGCTAGATATTAAGCTTGGACAGGTCTTCCACTAAGAGTTACTTTGGCTATGTGCATGGAGCAGCCCCTGTCGGCTTTCATGGAATATTTTAACAAATAAAGGAGGTCTTCTCTCATAAAATTCCAAAAGATAAGTTGGGAAAATTGACTTCTCTCTTGATTGACGAATAATATTGGCATATTATTTAGCCTTCACTCGCATAGTCGCATGTTCATTTTAATCGACAATTCCAATACTATATCTTTCTTTTTCAATATATTTTCTCTCCGTAGACTACCCTTCTCATGCAGATTGAACTTAGTTATGAAAAACAAAAGAAATGTTGAATCTCTCGTCATATTTTGTTTGGTCATACACCTCTGCATCCTCCATATATGGTGAATTCCTAGTATAGAGTAATTTATTTTATTAACCATTATCTATGCCCTTTGACTACTGATAAGGACATTAGAGTCCTCCAACTATCTCGACAATGATATTATATTGTCGACGTTGGATAGAAATCCATGTGGCTTTGCTTTTAAAACTACCTAAAACTACCTAAAGTGTTGTGTGATTACTTCCTTGAACAAAGTACTACACCTTGAGTCTTCTCTTATTCATCCACTCCTATCGTCCACAAGAGCTTGCTCTTATCAAGGTCAGTTGCAAAGTCAGACAAAGGACGACCCTAAGCTTATTTTCGAGGAATATACTTGGTTTCAACCACCTGTCACACCTTTAATCTCCTGACCATGGATACTCCTTTACCAATGAACTTGCTAGGGTCATTACTTGCTTACCGCTATAAATACTTTTTCTCAAATATGAGAGGAGCATGACCTATAATATCCACTACTCTTGTTCAAAATTTCTGAGAATCTCATTTACGTAGCTATATTTAGACCATGACTCTAATACCAATTGATAAGAACAACAAAATATTCACAATGATGATATTGGTAATTTTAGGCATAAATCATCACGACTTTGTTCTTGGAACAAATCCAAAAGACCTCACACCACTAAAGATAATTGTTCATGCCATGATCACTTTATTTTCTAACCAACATGAGATCTTGTTCGTACTCCCTAACATACTACCCCTTATATGATTGGATGATGGTTGAAGATCAAAAGTTAATTTTATATAAGTGTCTGATCTAGTGAAGGTACTTAGTATTATTCAAGATACCTTCAAGGTACTCCCTTAACATACTACCCCTCATTTACAATATATGACGCACAAATAGCTTTATTTGGTCCTCCTAAGCAATTGTTTCTGATTTAGTGACGGTACTTAGTTATATTCAAGTGTCTGCATTTTGATGGGTTTAAATTTGCAGTGTAGGGTTCATCCATTTTTGTAGCTTTTTGACCTTTTAGCCATAATGATTATTTAAGATCCTATATGTTGGGATTGGGAGCTTGATTGATTCATATCTTGTTCTAGTATTTGCAATATTATATCTTATCCTTTCCTTCGTGGGAACGTTAAATTAGAAATGAGGTGGTTTAATAGAATGATTCAAACCTACCGAAAGAAACATATATCAATATCAAATTATCATTATCTAAAAGAAGGTAGTCTAGAATTCGTCATCATACATATACAATGGTAGTTTAGAGTTGACATCACATACTAAAATGATTGTAGTGGCGAGAGTAGTCTAGAATTGAAAGGTTCAAAGTAGAACTTTCCTGTAAATTTTAATCCTTAGATTTTCTACCATAAATTTAAATTTATAACATTTATCTATTTGAATTTTAATACTTTTAAGCACTAAGAAGAATCATAATAGTATTTTTTTTTTAATTTGACATTTCTCCATTGGAGTATAAACATACTTTTGTCTTTTGTTTCTCCTTTTCTGTCTTTTTTAGTGGGTGGTAACATTTGAAATTTTGGCTGTGCTGACTTCGAATCAAAACCATCACTATAAAAATATAAAAGGTAACGTATTAGGATATCAAAGTCCATGGTCTTTTTTTTATTGGCCTTCAACAAGCAGACCAATTTTTCCTTTTCCTTTTGGTGTGAGAAAGTTTGCTTCAATTTTTACCCTCAATTCTTTTTAAAAGGAAAGGAAAAAAGAGAGAGAGAGAGAGAGAGTTCGGTAGAGTTTATCGAAGGAAAATAAATAAATTTGGAATGGTTACTAAAACGACGTCGTTTCTTGGATACCATAACAATCCATTCGCTCCAAACATGGTCTTGTTTGGGCACGTAGGTCCCACATATATTCCCATGCAAAAAATATATATATTTATATATAATAATAATAATAATAAACGGAAGACTGTCGTACACCACAAAAGCCCCCATCTAACTTCTTTTATTTATGATCTTAATTTAAAAAAAAAAAAAAAAAATCCCCTTTTTATGTTTTAAAAATAAAATAATTAAGAGAATATGGGATTTACATAATTCCATTCTCCAAACTTCATTAAACTGGGTCACCACTCTCTCGCCTCCCAGACATGTACACCAACTTTTTCTCTTTCTCTTTACATTTTTTCCCCAATTTTTAAAAATGTATTTTTCCCATAAAACAACAATAACAAAAAAACAAACAAACAACAAATATCATTTGTACATGCTACAGTATTTGATACCATATATTAAAGTAAGCATGGTTGAATTGACCTAGAAGACATGAATTAGTAAGTAAAGAGATTCTTTGTGGTGTGAAAATTCTTTTACAAATAGTTGAATATTGTTTCTCAAATTTTTAAAATCCTCAACCCTTCCATTTGAAAATTTAAATAATTATAGCGTCTGAAATTCTTTTCTAGTAGAGTAAGAAAATTTTAAAAAAGTAATACTTACTCCATCCCAAAATAAATCTCTTTTTCATTACTCACACAAAAAGAATTAAATTATTTGAAAGAAAAGAGAGAAGAATTTATGACATGATGATGATGAATTATGGTTGAATAATTTGAAAGGAAGCATAAAATTGATATATTTTTGGAGATGCATCTAATTATTTTTAATTAATAAACTTTAAAATTATTTAAAAAGACAAGAAAGAAAAATTATATAAACAATTAAGTTAAACTAAAGGTACATGTAAGTATTAAAAAAAAGAAGATGATGAAAACCACACTAATCTCTCTCTTCTCTGAATGAATTAGTAAGCAGCAAAGAGTGAGGGAGAGAGAATGTGAAAGTATCAAAAGAAGCTTATGGACTAAGAAACAACATCTCTTATGCCCTAAAAAAGCAATAGAGAACAAAAGGAAAGGAGGGAATGACAACTACTATTTTATTTTTCTTTTTCTTTTATATATTAATTATATAATTATATATAAATATATATATATATATATATATATATATATATATATATATATATATATATATAATAAGTTCACTCCTTTAATTTTGCTCCTCTTCTTCATTCCTCCTTCTTCCTCTTCAACCCTCTCTTCTTTTTTCTCTTGATGTGATTCTCCACTATTTATCTCTCCCCCAAAACCCATCAAACTTTACAAAAGAGAAAGATAACCCAGAAAAAAAAAGAAAAAAACCATGAATTTTTCCTCCATTCCTCCTTATCTTGATCCTTCCAACTGGCAACAGGTAATAAGGGTTTCCTCCATTTTCTTTTTCTTTTTCTTTTGGATTAATTTTCTTTTTCTTCCTTTGCAACTAAAGCTAAAGAAAAAAAAAAATGGAACCCCCCTTGAGAAAAAGATAAATATTCCCCTATTTTGCTTTCTATTGTTGTTGTTGTTGTTTTTTTTCTTTTGAATATACTTGAGATATTTGATTTCATTCCCCCTTATTCCAATAATTTTACTCATCTCAGCAAGTCACCCATCAGGTGGGAACCAGTAGTAGCACTGCACTTAGTTCTCAGCTTCTTCCTCCTCCACCGCCTCCTCCTCCACCTCCTCCTCCTCCTCTGCCTCCTCATGGCGTCGGTGGTGCCGGTTCGATCCGCCCTGGTTCGATGGCCGAACGAGCTCGAATGGCTAATATTCCCATGCCTGAGGCTGCATTGAAATGCCCAAGATGTGAATCGACCAACACTAAGTTTTGTTACTTTAACAACTATAGCCTTACTCAGCCTCGCCACTTTTGCAAGACTTGTAGAAGGTAAATTCAAAAGATATAAAAAATATTCTTTATATATTATTCTCTAAATTTTTTACAGCTATATAGAAGATTATTAATTAAGATGTAAAAATTTAACTTTTTTTTTTTTTTTAAATTCTTAATTTTTATTCCTCTCATAAAAAGGGTTGGAACTTCACAAGGGCACTACTTATAGCTTGTTGTTAATTCAAAAAAGTATCTATAAAATATTGAAGATATTATATTTTCTCTCTAATCTGGGCTCCGCTCGAGAAGGTACTGGACCAGAGGCGGGGCCCTACGGAACGTACCGGTCGGGGGTGGGTGCCGGAGGAACAAAAGAAGCAAAGGGAGTAGTTCGAAGTCGCCACCGGTCAGCTCGGACCGACAACAAACCAGCGGTTCAGCCAATTCTTCATCAAGTGCAATAGCTTCCAACAACAGTGGAGGTCTTTCCCCACAGATCCCACCACTCGGCCGGTTCATGGCTCCTCTCCATCAACAGTTTAGTGACTTTGACATCGGAAGTTACAGCTACGGGGGTGGCCTTTCAGCTCCCGCCTCCGCTACCGGTGACCTGAGTTTCCAATTGGGCAACACTAATTTAGGTGGAGGAACAAGCATTGGATCTCTCTTGGGATTTGACCACCAACAATGGAGGCTCCAGCAACAACCTCCTCAATTTCCCTTCTTATCTAGTTTAGACCCTTTCGAAGGCGGTAATGGTGGTGGCGGAGAAGCACCTGGAACCGCGTGGCAAATGAGGCCAAAAGCACCATCAACAAGTTCAAGGAATAATTTAACCCAAATGGGGAATTCAGTGAAAATGGAAGAAACCCCGGATCAAGTTAATAATAATGTTGGAAGACAATCTATTGGGATTAATGAACAATATTGGAGCAGTGGATCAATGGCATGGTCAGATCTTTCTGGTTTTAGTTCTTCATCTTCAACAAGAAACCCATTATAGAGAAATGTCGATCAAATTAGTTATTAACACTTTGGGATGAACAATGGGGGTTTCTTCATCATACATCTTCATTTCTTCATGTGTGTTATCATGATCATGTTTATCTAAAACCCTAGAAAAATATGGTAGTTTTTCTTTTTCATCTTTTGTTTAATTTAATTAGTTTTAGTATTTAGGATTGGAGTTGGGAATTATGAGAAGTGAGAACATTATTTTTATTTACCATATAGACTAATGGAGATCACTTTATGTGTTCCTTCCTTGACATATATATATATCTATATATATATATGATCATATCAGTTTCTCAAAATGCATGCCTTTTAATCTACATATAGAAATATGTATGTTTTGTGTTGGAAAATCAATGCAGCTCAAGCCAATTTATAATATAATATATTATATGTTTTTTTTTTTCTTCTCTTATATTATAAAGTCCTCAAGTAACTCAAGCTTCCCCAATTGTTGCATAATAATGACATGTCTCAGTAACTTAAACACATGTGTCAAATTTTATTCCATACTCATAATTTACAAATAATCGTCACTCCCCCATTAGATTTATCGTTAGAAATGATATATGAAGTATTATTAATTAATTAGTAATATAATGTTAAATCCAATTTGAGTATAAATCTTATCAATTAATTATTGGTTTAATTAAATATTAATGTATTAATTAAAATGTATGTTTCTTTTATAAGCTCATGGTTCTAAAATGTGCCAAATTGGAAGTAAAAGCTACGAAAGCTTTTATTTTTGTTTAAAACATTTCCCATAAAGGCTATATATTATATAGTCATGGGAAAATGAAGTTATATTCTGCAAAGTGATTTTTTGTTTTCTATAAAAATTTATCTTCACTCTAGACAAAGGGGTTTTGTAGTAAAACAAAGGGATGTCTTTTTTTTTTTTTTTTTTTCCTTCACTTTTTATTTCTTTTCATTTTTCTTGAAAACAAAAAGAAGAAGAATAATGTTATATACCAATGCAGTTTTGACTCTGAAGAAGGTGCCTATTAATCTTTTTCGATATCGAAAAAAGTCGAGATGTGAATTGGAAAGACGTTTTCGAATTGAATACCCAAAAAAAAAGGAAAAAAAAAATAAACTTCCCAAAAAGAGATGAATGAACTAAACTTGATTTATGCTTTTAGTTTATCCCTCAAAATTAACCAAAGGCATTGAGTTATTTACTCACTTGGACTTGAGTAAATACAAAGGTTAAAAAGTACGAAAAACAGTGTGTTTTGGTCATTGGGTTAGTACTTCCTATTACAACAACCAAAATTAGAGAGCATAAAATTAGGTTTCCATAGGGTTGTTTGTTGCTTTGTTTTGATGATTACGTCAAATTTTGAAATCAACAAATTTTGAGACAAAGATGTGAAAAATTAATTAGCCAAATTTGTTGCTTGAAAATTTTGGTGTATAAAATCTGGAAGATGATTGGTTTATGGTGTTGACAAGTCTTAATTTGCATCAGTTTGTTAGTTATTACTTGGATTATATTGAGGATTAATCATCAATTAAAGAAATCTAAAAATATATTTATAATGTAGTTTTTGTTTGGATTCATATAGTTTTTAATAATAAGAAGAATATATATAGGCTATAGCTAAACTACTACCCTAGCAAGCCTAAAAAGGGCAGGGTTTCAAAACTTAGCTTAATTATGAATCAATAATTAATTGAACTCTACATTTGGAACATTATCCATAATTTTACAAAAAAATCAAAATCGATCGAACCAACGAAAAAATCAATATAATCGATTGAACGAGTTGTAAAGAATTGACATGGTTCACAATATTTATATATTTTTAATTAGGTTTGATCGGTTCAAGTAAGATATTGATCAATTTAGCTTTGTAAGAATAATGTTGGATCGTTTTAATATGAAATCTTTAACATGGCTTTCTAAAAACACAACTCTATGTTATATTCCTCCTCTATAGATACTCGGTTTGGTTTTCGAGAACGTAGATATTGACCCAAAAAGGAAAGACGAAAGAACAGGCCTACCCACTTACAGTCCCCTCATGATCAATTATGATTATTCCTTGTGTATGTGTGAGGGAAGTTATAAGAAAATTTTGGAAACCCCAAATGTTTGAATGAGAGAAAAGAGAGACGAAAAAGGGGTATTATATATATATATATACACATGTGTGTGTGTGAGGAAAACAAAATCCAACACATATAACAAAAAAGCCAAAGATTTTGCCAAAATCAGTGGTTAACTTCAAAAAAACCATTCAAACTGATTTTGGGGTTTGGTGCATTTATGAAGTCTTTGTTCTAACTTCTCAGTCAGAAATAATCAGAGAGAGACAGAGAGAGAGAGGAAGATCGAGAGATTCAAATTAATAATATTAAAAAATTATAAATGTGATATTACACACTTCGATATGTGTGTCTATATATATACACACATATGATATTAATTAATTAAGGTAGTCATTGTTCCAATAATTTAGTCTATGCAACAATTCCAATGAGATGGTTTGTGCATCAATTCAATTGGTTTATAGTACAAACCAAATGATTATGAAGTCAAAAATTTTAGCACATTTTTTCAAGTACACACTTTCTTTTTAAATAACCAAACTTCGACTTCGTCCAAATAGTTGTTCTTACCATCTTAATATATATATATATATATATATATATATATATTATTTAATTTAACTTTATCTTTATACTAAAAAGAATGTATCATAAATATTTTAGTTTGGAAACTTATGTCAATTTAAATAGTATTGATTAAAATTAATTGAAGACTACAAAATAGTATTTACTATGTTTATTTATGGTTATTAGTTGGATCTTTTGATCTTGTTGAAGACCTTTTTAGTTGAATTTTGGTCGGAACACAATATACTATAAGTTTTAGCTTAACTTTATAGCAAGTTTCCAGTTACATTATTTATATCTTCAATTTCATTTCATTTCAAGTATTGGATTTTATTTCTTCAATTTCATTTCATTTCAAGTATTGGATTTTATTTTTTATAATGTATTTGTATGTAATAATTATTAATTAATTGTGAAGATATTCATACAAGGTCTCATTCTCAAAATATATATATATATATGGTTGATCCACCATTTTTCTATACCTTTATCGAACTTGAAAAAACACAAAAGGTGGTGAATACATTATATTATATTTCTTTTGTATTAATTAATTATTTTACACACCAAAACAAGAAACAAACGAGAAAAGTGATTGTTTTAGTACCCAAAATATAGAACAAAGGAAAAATTAGGTCGTCCCAAAAAAACCTTAAAAGAAAGAAAAGTAATATTTTGGAAGTCAAGTGATAGGAAAAGAAAATATCATTATTTATTCAATTACAAATGTTTAATCTTAGTACTGTTAGAGAGTTATTTAGTGTGAAGTCCACGTTGTAAAAAGTTACATAATTGAAGTTTTGAGTAGATGTTAAAGATTGAACAAAACATATATTAAACTTAATCTCTACCACAACTTTTTTTATCACCTTGTAATTGTTTTTATTAACAAAAGAAAAAGAAACTACCAATTTTTACCCGAAATTCTACACAAATGGATTTCAAAGCAATAAACTTAAAATGACTTAATCCATTACACAAATTTAAGATAATATAAATTTTCTAAAATTTATTTTTATTCATGTTGTAAATTTAAAAGATAAAGAAGAAAGAAAGAAAGAAAGAAAAAGAATAAATATTTAAACCGAAAGAAAAAGAAAAAAAAATGGTATTTATGTGTTGTGTTGTGACGCATGAGAAGGCGACAAAGCTCTGTTTTGTCAGCATTGTTCTGCGTCCCAACTTTTTTTAATTTCTCTTTAAAATGATTTTTTTAGTTTTAATTTAATTTTCCCGCAATGTTTGAATTGGACGAACTTTTCTACTTCATCTCTTTCTACTCTACACTACACTACACTACTCATCGTTTCGTACACAATGAATGCCATCTCCCTAAAGAATTCCTCTATTATATTCTACAAATCTCCCTTTACTTGCACAGACCATCCCCCAACATATTACTTCTTCTTTCTTCTTCTTCTTCTTCTTCATCATCATCATCATATTATATACATATAGAGAGAAAGAGAGATTTGTTATTTGCTGAATGTGTCCTTCCAAGTAAACAGTACTGTTTTTCTTCATTTTTGTGCATTACTTAAAAAGGGTAGTAGTCAAAAGTTAGTTCCCATTGAGTTTAAAGCTGATTCTAAGCTGCTTTTCTTTCTTTATTTCCTTCTCTTTTTTTTGGGTTAAATGTACTTTCTTTTTATTGTTTCCATTTCTTTTTTGGTATACATATATAAAAAAATACGGTTCATTACTCATATTCGGGTTATGTGCATATAAGTTCTTCATATTTTCAAACTTAAGATCCCTTAACTTTGCTTTTAATAGCACTTTTGGTGGTCATTCTATCAAGTTTGTTGTTCGTCTATAATAAAAAGTTGATTTGATGTTTGTTTTCATTAAAAAAAAATATTTTTCTTCATTTTCTCTTTCTTTTTATTTAAAACTAGTTGAGAATGGGATGAAATGAAAATGGTATCATTAAACTCAAATCTCGTAAAATAAAGAGTTGCATTTGAAAAATTATAGATAAGTAAACCGTCGAAGATTAAAAATGTAATATCTTTTTATGTAAACTTATTCTCGAGAAAATGTGTTGACTAGAAAATATTTGAATTGTTTGGATTAGTTTATATAATATAAAAGAAAGTTTAATCATGATTAACGACAAGATTACAAGTTTTAATGAATAAAAAGAAAAACAACCCTAACTTATACATATGTTACAAATCCTTATTCAAATCTAATTAAGAGAATGAATCTACTATATATTTTATTTCTTAATTAATTCAAATTTTATATATCTACTAAAGTGTTGTGTTAGCATCTAGTGAGTCGATAATAATTAACATCAAACATTAATCAAAGAGAAACATAGTATAATGTTTAGGGATGTAATAGAAAAGGTTTATATTAACTTATATTAAAGCTAAGGGTCAAATGTACCCTTTTGTAATATCTTCACATATACATATTGTAATATATATGATTGCAGAAAGACTCTTAATAAGTGAGTATAAAATTGATTTTCCCACAAATTTGTTGGAATAACATGCTTTGAGTTTTTAGCTAACCCGGTGATTAAAAAACATTTTAGCATATAACCCTAATCGTGTAATTTTAAAAACGAGAAAAAAACTAAAGACTTGAGATTGGAGTCTGAAATATTATCTAAATTGAATGGATCTGGTACTAACAACAAAATAGGACAAAAACTACTTATATGATTACCATTTAGTTAAGCTTGTTATCTCAATTAGTACAAGATCTTCTAAAAAGTGTTGATCATTGAGAAAATTCCATGTGATTTGTATGGAAAGAGAGAAAGAAAGACAGACAAGTAGGTGGTGGATATTTCAATAGACGTACGTATTGATTGATAAAGTGTATCCTCCAGTCTCTCTTCAATTGTGTGTGTATAATAAAATACGCAGAGAGAAGAAGCTTTAATTTATTAGTTTCCCAAGAAACTAAAGATATATATATATGTATGTATATATTGCCATGCAAAAAGCTGAAATGGGTTTGATTGAAAGGTGATTTGGAGATATATAGTAAAATAGAATTAAAATCAATTAAAGTATGGATATATAAATTAGTAATTAGAGATAAGAGAGAGGGAATGATATATAGTATATGAATTAATTATAGATATAAAAAAAGAAAAAGGAGAAAAGGAAGAGAGGAGAGAAATGGGCATCTAGAAAGAAAGGAATCTTGAGGGGAGCTGTTTGGATTTTGCTTTTACAAAAATCGAGGCTGAAGCTCAGCCTGAGGCTGTGACCCTAACCCTTCCTACTAACAACGAATAAAGCAACAAACACACACTCTGGAAATATATATACATATATACATACATATACACACACACACACACACACACATATATATATATATAATTTTCTAAAAAAAATCTTTTCTCTCTCTCTCTTTCTTCCAAGTTCCAACAGTGTTAAGAGAAAATATCGTGCTTGGTCGGCTTGTCGAGGGAAATAAATAGTTTTTCATCTTTTTTGTTTGAAGGATGGAAGAATGTTATATTTGTATTGATTTTATTAAAAGAAAAAACTTCTCACAAACTACCACTAAAATATACAAGTTGGTAAGAATTGAAATCCTAGTTTGATAAATTATCTTTACGTTGTTTGTTGTTTGTTGTTTGTTAGAATCAAATACACTTAGCTTAGACATAGTTAAAGGGAAATTTTTCTTAGCCAGTAAACAAGAGATATGAGAAGTTATTGTTTAAGGGAGCTCTTTGGTAGGTTTAGATGGTGGGATGTTTGAAAGTGAGTTTAGTTTTCATTTGGGTAATAAGCATGTAAAGATGAGAATGGGAATAGGAAAAAATGGGTCGGAAATCCAAGTGAAATATTATTTTGTATTGATCTTCAAAAATAAAAAAGAAAAATGTGTGTGTGTGTGTGTTTGAGTGTTGTGTGTGATTTCTATGTTGGTCGTCACACATCATTACCAACTCCTCACATTGATCCTCGTGCTCTGTGTTTCACATTCATCTTCCATTCGTTCCTCTCTCTCTCTCTCTCTCATTTCCCTTTTTCATCGATTCTCCAAACAAGAGTCGATTGACTTATGTTTGGATCTTGTATTTACTGTTCTAAATAAGTGATATGAGTGTAAAAGATAAACAATATCGCATCCTTGGAAAGATATAGTTAGGTGCATGTCCTTCATTAATCCTAATTGTTGGATATGGAGAGTGTTTGTTGTGAGCCTCAAAAGATATTTATACTATAGTACTTAACATCAATAGTGTGCTAATCTCGTTAGATAATTAAGAAAATTAGTCAATTTTAAATATTCTACCTATTTCAATATTATATCATCTAACACTTCCTTTAATTTATAAACTTGAAATAGGTAGAAAAACTCAACAAAAGAAAACCAATAGTATTTTTTAGGAAAGGAAATAACTATTTGAAACAAAAGTTTAGTGGTTACCCTTAATTTATTCAAGGAAGAGTGAAATTTAACTTAATAGTAATCTTTATACTATAATATTAGTCGTTTCATTGAAATTAAATCGATTAATACTCCATCAATATTTTTCTAATAACATGAGATGCGATCATTCGAACCAAATTCACACGTCCCGAGTAAAACATATTTTTCAAATATAGCTACAAATTGTACAACTTAATTTTCTATGTGTGTGTATATATATAATGTACAGTTGGTTATGCATCAGCTTTCACTTTTTTGTAGATATATATATATATATATATGATCTCTCCTACAAAATTGATTTGGTAGAGAGAGGAATGAAGTATATATGTTTTGGTCACGTTCTCCCACATGAACTCAATCATGCAAACCATATGGCCCATTTACACATTTTTAGATTCCCAATTTAGACATCACATACACCAATTTTTGCATTTTGGTCCCCCAAGCATTAGTAATTTTGTGCATTGGACCTACCTCCCTCTTTCAAAACCTATAAACATTTCAATCCCGTCTCGTCTCGTCTCCTCTTCCTTTTCTAATTCACTTTATTATGCTCTTCAAAGGCCTCGTTTCATAACGAAGCTTATCTCTCCAGTGCTCCGTTTGACCACATTAACTTAAGATCTAAGCAAAAGACTAAAATTAGCTACTGCTTATTTTCTTATTTCATATAATATATATATCAATGATGTGATGTCTATTGAAAAATTACATTAAATTGTTTAATCGAAATAATATAGGAGCATACCTATGTTTTCTTTAGGCTATAGTTAGACTAGCTAATTTGAAAAATATAATCTTTAAAACGTTCAAACAAAATGAAAATAAATGTATGAGTAAAATCATACACTTTTAGGGTTTAACGTTTTTTTATAAGAAAAATAAATAACCAATTAATTTTGTATTTTTTTAGAATATGTATTTGATACAACCTCTCAAACTCTTGAATACATTCCAATCATCTCATCTTAAAAATAGAAAGAAAAGAATTGATGGGAATTTACAAATGGCTTTGTCAAAAAATAATAATCTTTATAACACAAGTTGAAAGGGCCTACTTAACATTAGTATCATCAACTTTTCAATATATATATAGTTTTTTTTTTTTTCTTCATTCCTTAGCCCATTAATTTTGACCCATAGCATCCAATGAAAAACAAAACCTTTCTTTTCTCTACTCTTTCATTTCTTTGGATCCTTTTCAAATTTAACTTTTTATTTTAGAAAAAAAAAAAAGGATTTTGATTATTTATCTAAATCTTTTTGTGTCAAATCTTTTTTAAAATCCAAAGATTAAAATTTTAAAAAGTAGAATCATCTTTTTCGTCATTAATTGTGACATAAATTCATAAAGAGAGAGTGGAAGAGTAACAAATTATGTCTACACGTTTTTCATTTACATATAATTTATTATATCACCACTATGACCAATAATTAATTAAGTGATTCTTTTAACTATTAACATTTAAATATATAGTCTTTAACACATTCCCTAGTGTTTATATACTTAAAAAACATTGTCAAGAAATGTATCTTTTTTCCTTTTTCTTAAATAAACATTAAAATCTAATATTTTGTTATATCTATCAAACTATTTATTTTTAGTTTTCATAATAAAAAAAACATTAAATCAAGCTTAATTTTTGACAACTTTGTTACTTAATATAATATAAATTAAAAGTAATAGTTAGTGATGGGTAAAGAGAACAACTTTGGGCATGGTATGTATTATTATAATTAAACACATTTGAGTGATGAATGAAAACAATCAATTATTTTTTTTTTCTTTTTCTTTTTTCATATATGGATATGGTTAAGGAATTTGACTGAGTGGGATCTCCAATCATTGTTCAGTTTTATTTAAATTAATAATGGATATTTAAAAATGAAATTTATGGATGCTTGCGTGAGGAAGCACTAATAAAACACAAAAGAAAAGAGGAAGAATATTTATCTTTCTTTATTGGATTATAATTGAGGGAGACGACAAGACCAAAAGCAAACCCCTTTCTTCAATCAATCGTAGAACGACACCAAATCCCTCAACGTTTTGCTGCCTCTTTCCATTTTACAAAACGACAAGTCGTTTTAAAGTGATTCAGACTTCATATCAATTCTAACGAGCCCATCAACTAAGTCCGGCCCAACCTTACGACATATTTGGGCCTAGCCCAAACCCCATTTCTATTAGCTTCGTGCCAATTTTAGGATTAATACATTTTTTGTGCCAACTTTAGGATGAATACATTTTTTACAAGTGATAGACTAATATTTGCAACATAATCTATCAGTCATAAATTTCTATCATTGTTAGACTTACACAAATTTTACTGTATTTGCAATATTTTTAAAATGTTGCTATATATTTAATTATTTTTTAAATTTAATTGATATATTTGTAATTATCTCATTCTGTTAGTATATAGATACAATAGAAAAGAATTTCTAAAAAGTCTACAACTGTAACAGATAAAAAGTCTACAATTATTCTTGAAAATATTTTAATGTGAATGAATGAGATATTGAAGAATAGTCCATAAGTAAAATCATAACTATTGTTACAATAGAAAAAGTGATAGGAATTGTACAAGAAGAAGATATAAATGTCAATGGTGATATCGTTTGAAATGGTTTCACAGAAGCCATTGTCATGACCATGAGATATGGCAACTATTTTTTATATGGAATTAGTCATTCGTCCACTTTAGCATCTTTTCGAACAAAAATGGTGATATTGTTTCAAGGATTTCGATTTTTTGAAAAGTATCACAATTTTCTTTCCTGTAATTAAGAGTAGATGAAGAGGCCAAATTTCTCAACCAACTAATTAATTCGATGATTTAATAGCATATAAGTATAGAAAGGAGACAGCACAGGTTGACTAACATTACCCTCTTGTGTAAATGATGGAGAAACACGTGTGTGTATAATAACACATCCGGGTGTGAAATTGTGTTTCTAGAAATAGATCTATGGACATTAATTTAATGTGAATGAGATACCCAACAAGTCCTAGAATCTTTAGATTATATCATTTATGAATGAGAATGATATAAAACCCTTAGCATTTATATGCTATCACCTTCATACTTTAACTGTACACAGGAATCATTCATAGTGGGAATATCGATACCTTTGCTACGTTATCTACATTGTCTGGGTCTGAAGTTCTCATGATCAAGAAGCTTCATCAGAAGCTTTTCCAGCCTCTTTGAGTTACTAGTTGGTTTAACAGCATGGGGACTACCATAGGCCATACAAGGACCCTTCTCCGAGACCGAGCTCTTCAAGCACCAGCCACCCGGTGTGAACTGCCCCTTCGATCTCTTTAAGAGTTCCTCATCTATTCTGTTAAGTACTGAACTATTCTCGGCAAAACTTCGAGCAAAAGGCAGACCGCTTTGGACCATGTCGATGAAATGTTCAGATGTTAGATTCATGGGGTGTTGGTTTGGCGGATTGTCCCACTTCATATAATGCAAATCTTGGTTCACAGTAGTGTTTTGGTAGTCCTTGTGATTGCAGATGATTGTGTGGAAGTAACCCTCTGGTGAAGATAAGAAATTGGTGTAGTACATGAGGAGAGTCCGAGGGAGATTGTCCCATCCCCATATGCAGAATTCCAAAAATGGTTTCGTGAGCACCACCCATGAAGATCCTGGCAAGAGGTTTTCACATCACTTCCAAGAATAACAAACCATTTGAATGGATCACTTAAAATCAGTAAACTGTGAATATCTAGAATTTTTCATCTCATTGACTTGAGTCAAGCTCGACTTATATCTCGCACAACCAAAGTATCAAGAATGATAAACTATCAAAAGAGTGGAGAAAAATGTTGCATAGAATTAGTTGTAGGAAGTGCCTTACCAGTAAACAGCTTGAATGATGATGGTATCGATCTTCTCTCTTTTGCCCAAAACACTCCCGATTTTTTTGTATGATATAAGGCAGGATCTATTATTATGGTCCTTGCTCCCATGTCCCTAGTTCATTTTATAAAACAATTTAGATAACAATGGTGACATCCAAAGGGATATTAGAGAATTATGATGCAATGAAGACGATCGGGCTTACTCTTTCCAGCCAAGATTACTTGAGTGATCGACGAAGTTCAAATCCCTTGGCAGGAAGGAGAATACGTGTAAAAGATCTGGAACACAAACATATAGGTTACATGAGCGAAAAGATTATTAAACTCACAAATCGCACATAGCAGTACTGTGAATTCGTTTATTCTTCCAAAATATCACCATGACAGAAGGAAAAGAGTTCACGAGTTCTTGCAACACGAACAGAATAGTTCACTCGAACTTTCTTCTTGTTCGTCGGTTGGTAAAGCAAATGGCTGCTTAATTAGGGATCAAGATCAATACAAGTATCTTAAAAATATGGAAACTGAACAATATATGAGTTCTAAAACTTATAGACTTCATGTATATAATCCACCACCGAGTCAGCAACAGTTAACAATACCTAAGCTAGTTTATGAATTGAACACCAAGAACTTCTTAACCCCAGGACAATTTACACGTAAATTAATCATTTGCTTATTGAACTTTCAGATTCACTCACGGAAATAAATCGAATGGTACTTATGTATATATTCAGAATGGGAGGTCAAAAAAATCACAAGTAAAATGTTAATATCAACAAAACTAACAGAAATATCGTTGATTTCTATAATTGGTAGGCACTATATGGAAATACTCATTCCAAATTTAGAATTAACGTATAAACAGGAAACATGCCAAAATAAACTCAATGTCGTGTTTAAAGTCGTTTAGAATTCCACTTGACCAAAACTCAATGAACAATAAAATTGAATACCAGGAATTTCGTTCTTAACAAACAAATACCAGTTAGAATATCGATTAAACATTCAATTCGAGGAAAGATAGTAGAAATGAGCTGAAGAAACTACCGTCTTGCGGGAGCAGAGGATAATCAGAGGCGCTGAGATTAATGAACCAATCCCAATCCTTAGCACGCTTCAGTAATATGGCAATCGCCTGAAGAGTAGACGCAATCATAGTTGGACCTTTATCAGTGATCAAATTGGCCTTACCCACAACCATCACATTCCTGAATTCTCTAAACACACTCTCCGATTTCACATATTTCGCAAGTTCGAGTCTCTCGGAATCCGAAGCTTCAAGATCAAGATGAAGCAGATAGTAGTTCCTTGGGTGATATGCTGCCTGAAGAAGCCGCCTCATCGATCCGCCATCTCCTTTAGTTCCTGATATCAAATACGCAAATCTCGGTAACGGCGGAAGCCCTAGCCCTAGTATTTCATTCGCATTGGGTTCTAGTACGAATCTCGATGCGGAATGAGAAAAATCAGCGTCGGAAGAAGATTTAGGGTACTCGGAAGTAACAATTAGAAGGAATATCAGAAAGAGCAAACAAAATACACACAATGGCATCAGCCATTTCCGATCTGGATAATAGGGAATGTGATTCTTCTTCATTTGAACCTCCCAACTTCAAATTGGAATGCGATTTCTTCAGATGAACTGACGCAAAACCAGTTGCTACTTGGGAGCTAAAACCCAAAACCTCGATCCGAAAGTTACCAACCTAAAAGAAGTTGAATCGAATTGTTGAACTTGAATCCGATAATGAAAACTGCGGTGGTTTTTGATGGATTTACCGCCCTGTCCGAAGATTTTGATGCTTGAGAAAGAGCCCGGCAGGTGAAAGTGAGCTGTCGGTGCGCCGGTCACGGGCAGAATTGGTTGGTGGGAAAAATAAAATAACTTAAGACATTATAATATATATCTCAGTACTAAAATGGAAATATTGAAACTTTATGAACAAAAGTGGAATAAATCTTAAAAAATAATAATAATCAAAATAAAAATACAAGAAATTTGTTTTTACTTTCTTTTATCTATTAATTTATTGCAAAATGAAAACATTATAATAAAGAAAAAAAATACACCAGTTCTATAAGCCTAGGGTATAATCATGAATTATATTTTCTTTTAACTTTTGTATAAATTTCTTCTTATATTTTATGTTGGTCTTTAATCAAGATTAAAATTTTACATTAAATTGAATAATGTTACTATAGGGTGAAATAATATATTTTAGAAATTTAAAATTGAATTAAAGACGTAAGAGACATAGGACTGAGACTGACTGAAAGCTATAACCATGTGGAAAAGTAGATATTAAAAAGATTGTTAAATCAATTTTCATAGTCTTACCGTTATGTTAGTTGATATGGGTTTCATTTTCATTTTCCTGTTAAATCATTTTTCATTGACTTTCAAGTAATTATTAAGCAATAAAATATTATTTATTTATTTATCTTGAGATAGTATAATTTTCTTTTGATTCAAAATTTTCGTTAAAATTAGAGAGACGAAATGCAACTTTTAAATTTATGTTATTTCAAAGTTTATTTATGTTTAACGATAAATCTTCAACCACTTAATTAAAAGTATAAATTGTTTGTTTATCTACTTTCACATTCATCTTTTCAACACAAAAAATAAGATTTATAAAATGGATGGAGCCAAGATTTGGATAAGTTATAATTATTGGTGTTTAATACAAAGTTTCTATATAATAATAAAGTTGAAGCTTTAGGAGCATAAGCAAATATAGATATACTCTATTAAGATTGAAAATATATATTCACATTTATGATTAATTAAGAAAAAGATCAAGAGAGGACAATGGAATCAAATGACGACGACACGTGTAACAGAAGAAATAAAAGGGAAGGAAATTTCATAAATCAATTTCTCATCACCCAAAAAGGAAAAAGAAAAGAAAAAGATCTAATCCTGAATCCTATTAAGTTTTTGGGATTTGAATTTCAGAATCGAAAATCATTCCAATTTTTCCAAATTCTATGAAATAAAAACTATCTAATTCCAAATTATCCACAAAATATAGGGAAATGGAGATGAAACTTGAACGTAATTTTTCGATCTGTGGTTCGAATTTGCATAAAACGGAAGAACAAAGAGATGGAAGAAGAAGAATTTCAAACTAAATATCCGGCATCCGGCAGTCCTTGGTGGAAATCGTCGCTTCTAGAAGCCGCCGGCCGTCGCGGCGCGTGGTTGTGAATCGGCCGCTTAACAGTGACGGGGACGGCGGCTCGACAAACAGGACAATTAGGGTGAGAATAGAGCCACATATCGATACAATCCACATGAAAAGAGTGTTTACAGACGGCGAGTTGCCGGATCTCTTCACCGTCGTCGAACGCCGACAGGCACACTGGACACTCGTTGCCGACTTCCTTGCAGTGCTCGTCTTTGTTGTATTTAACGGCAGCAGCAACGTCACTAGAAGGAGTACGATTTCCGACCACAACGGTGGCGCCGGCGCCGGAGAGCCTTGTGGATCTTTGCCGCCAGAGGCGGAGGAAATTGGGCGGGCACTTGATGGCGAAGATGAAGGAGTAGACTAGGGCAGGGATTGTGATGACGGCGACAAGGCCGAGAATGAACTCAATTGGAGAGAAATCAACGGTGCGATGTGGCGTTGGGTACGGCGGCGGTGATCGATTCATGGAGGAGGCTGTGGCGTCCATGGCGGAAAAATGAAGGGGAAAGGAAGGCTGTGGAATTGGTTTCTTATCATTAAACAGCTCAGGTTCATACAAGATTTTAGTTTTATTGTTTTTGTTTGGATTTGTAGGATTTTTTTTGTTCATTGAGACAAATTAAATTAATTTGAATAAAGAAAAAATGTAATTGTATTTATTATTTAAAATGAAAAAAAAAAACTAATTAGCCTTGTGATCTATTAAAAAATAGTTTAGAGGTTTAAATTGTCAAAATTTTGCAATTGTTTTTGTAAAGAAAAAAAAATGTATATCTTAATTCTCGTGTCAACCACGAGAGTACTGAGGTTGAGAATCTCACGTTATAAAAATAAGATAGATTCACACTCTTTATAAAATAGATGAGTTACTTGTCTCATTATAAATTGGTTTTGAAATGAAACTTTAACTAGTTATCAAATAATAAAAATGAAAACAACTATATTTAATCTATAGTAGAGATATTTTTTAAGATCGTTATTTCTACAAAATAATACGTTCAAGTGCAATGTAGATTGAGATGACTATTTAAGAAACATTTGAAAGGTCGATATCTTCAACAGCCTAACATTTTGAATTTTCAATCTCTAAAGAAAACATTTATTTTCTTTCCACAACATAGTTCATATAAAACACTAAAAATTCAAAACTATTATTTTTAAGTAATCATAAGATCGTACTATAATAGATTTTATTTAAACTCAACTTTTCGAAACCTAGAATTCTTTTCTTTTTGGCTTATGAGAGAGTCTAAGGAACAACAAACATTAGTAAAGCAATGGTATGTAGTGCTGAATTGAATGAGGGAAAAATGAAAGATAATTTTAGTTGGAAAAAGAGTTACGTATTCTATTGATTAGGTATGGGAAAATGCTTTCTTTAATAAAGATGAAGAGAGCAATAATTGAGAGGCTGAGGCTGTCATCAGCTTGATGGCTATCAAACTTACCTAAGTTTTTGCAACTTGGAAATGTGGGCCAAAGGGAAGCCTAAATACAATACATCATGTAGTTTTCTAATTGTCACTTTCTATATTCAAATTTTCATTCTATGTTTATTGGGATTTTCTTTTCTTGAAATTGTTGGGGTTAACAATATATTTCACTCTCCATCTTGTACCAAAATCCGGTTCAATTGACGAGATACCTATTGGCTATTGATGATTATTCTCTTAGTTATAGTTAATCATCGCATATCTCATATTTGTTGATTAAAAAAAAGGTAATGCAAACTCTTTTTCATTTTTAGAACTTTATGAAAATAATTATAAATGTTTAGAATTATAAAAATTAACCTGATTAATTTATTTTTGTAAATAAATTACAATTTAGATGCAAAAATGGTCATTTCATCGATAGGTTGCAAAATTTATGGGCCTGAGCCCAACCTCAAAAGCACCGGCTCATTTTCTGCTGTTTACACTCAACTGGACGAGACAGTACGTTGTGGCCCAAATTTTGTGAAGGCCCATGAAGATCCAAAATATGTAACTCAGCCATTCTAAATCCTAATTAACGAGACAAAGTGAAAACAAAACAGATTTGTGAATATTTATCAACTTACAAATATTGTAATTGGATAAAGCTCCCTACATGATAAATAATGACTTGAGTTAGTTGATAGAGACATGTAGGGTAGAGATAGGCCACTCTTTTGTCTAAGTTTAAAAGTTTTTGGTGAGAGGGAATCTAATGCTAATAGTCTCGAATATGGAAGAAGCGTCACTTGAGACTTAACATGGAGGACTAGTACCGTATACGGATGAAAATATTCTATGCCAGTTAAAGTTTTTGCATCTTCTTTTATGTTTACTCGTTGGAGCTCCTGTTGTCTATTAGTGGAGCTTCATTTATCAAATCCAACCAAATAAAGTCTTTCATTAACTCCATCATGGTAAATTTAATCATGTGCTTAAAATTTTGTAGAAAACCTCGATAGAAATCACTAAAATTTCCAAAATCTCTTAGATTTGATGAGTTACAATAAACACTTGGCATTAAAATTTCCTATGGTGTAGCATAGACTTCATTCTAGTTTAATTAAACTATTATATAGAGCATTGTACCTGGTAATTTAAATATTAGATTTAATTTCAAAATGAGAACAATAAACAATTAGTATTATTGTATTATTATTATTATTTAATGTGAATGATTGTGAATATTTTAGTGGGCAAACTAAGCCAAGTGAGGTGGGCAGTAGAATAAAGATAAAAAAGGGTTAGGCATAAGGCAGGCAGGTAGGGTTCAATAATTAAGATTAAAAAAGATTTAACAATTTTGTTTTGATAAGTTTTGATGTTAAAGCCATGAGCTAATTACCAAACCCACTTGATGAGAACTTAGATGTTTCTTTGACAAAAAAAAAAAAAAAACTTAGTGATGTATATATATTTCTCGTTCTTTGATAATATTATTCGGTAATCAAAATGAACACACAACAAAATGATATACTTTTGTGTATGGGTATAATCTAAAGTATAGATTTAAAACGTCATGTCTAACGATGGAGATATGCTTAAACGACAGTTACATTCTTTGTCACACTATATACCTATCTAGGTCGAAATGTAATATCTTTTCATGTATGATTGTGATCAAGACCACACATGTATGAAATATCATAATTGATCTAATGGTGGAGATATTCATGAATATATAAAATGTCACGTTCTTTGTCATTTGTCTCTTTACAATTATTCAAGTGATTGGAGTGATTACAAGACAAAACAATGTATCATTTAGTGTATTATATGTATGCGATCTAAACCATAAACACGAAACATCACAATCTAACAATGTAAAGATGCTCGAACAAACAAAATCACACGCAAGAAACATATACTAGACAAAAAAAAAAAGGGTTAAGATAGTTCAAATCTTCCCTAAAATGCAGTTATTTGAACTCCTAAGATAATTATATAAATCATATAACAATGACACATTAATCTAACACATCACATAAAACAAAGAAATAATCAACAAAATTATAAAATTAAAGGCTAATATTTTATAAAATTCGTCCTTTTTACTTTTTATTCAACACATAAGAAAGTACTACGAAACAACAACAATTTAAAAAAGGCTAATCATCCTTTTATTAATAAAGAAAAGGACATACAATGCATTTCTTAATCCCCTTTTCAATTTATATAAACTTAACATTTTCCTTTATATTTAGTTGCCACTTTTGAATTTATAAGGGGAGGAGGGAAAGAGAAAAAAAAAAGAGTAAAATCCAACCAACCATTTGAAAGTGTTTATTACAAAGAATGCACTAATAATTTGACATAATTAAGAAAAAAGTTGGAGATGGATTAATTAAATATTTTAGCAAAATCTAAATTATGCAAAACTATATTATATAATCTCTTCACACTCAATTAATAATTTATAATTTTTTTTTACCGATATTTATTTTTATAAATGTAAACAAGAATAATTCAATTGACAGATATCTAAACAAATAATGAAAAAAAGAGTATTAAGTTTTGATTTGACAATATTGACCAAAATATTCAATTATTGTTTATGGCATTTTAAAAAAAAAATAATATTATCGTTTTTTTAAAAAATAAACAAAGAAAATTCAAAATTTAATGTGATATTCGTTTGAATTAGATGCTACAAATAATTGTGGTAATTAAAGGCATGTTTAAATTGATGTTTAAGTATTTTATTTTATTTATTTAGAAACATTTATTTAAGCAGACGAATCAAATAAGAAAAAAGATAAGCATTTATTTTTCCTTTAATATTTAAAGAAATTTTGAATTGGGGAAAAAATTTGAATATCACGCTATCTAATTCCTTCATTGTCAATAATGTTAGCATGCTTTAAAAAAGAATAGTGTGTAGTTGCCCATTTTCTTTGTTAATAATTATAATTCGAAAAACAATTATAATAATAGATTATAAATTTATTAGTAGAGCTTTATTTTTAAAGTATTAAGGAAAAAATGGTACTTAACATCTTTCATTAATTTCAAATTTCACGCGACAAAAAATGTATTTTGGTCTAAATATTAATTTATTATTTCTATTTTTTCAAAAATCGAACATCTTATGTTGATAATATTAATAATATATTTATTAAGATAATTAACATTAATTTTCTTTACAAAATTTGAAATATATACCATAACCAAAATGAAAAAAAAAATTTATTAGATTTGTTGTTTTTAATTAAAAATATATTTTCATTTGGAATGTTTTAAAATTTAAAAAAATATTAATAGAATAAAATAAATTATTGGACTTAAAATAAAAGGAAACTAAAATTACATAATTTGGACAACAAATAACAATTCACCTACAAAAAATTGTAAGACTACTAGTGAAGGTTCATCTAAGGTAATTGTAATTTGTGAAATAAATTATTGTAAACCAATAATATAGATGGAGATTAAGCAATAATTGAAGAAGAAAAGGAGAAAGGAAATATAAGCAAAGCATTAAGTTAAGAATTAAGAACATGGTATTGCCAAAATTATCACCCACTTATCATAATGGACCACCAAATTCATCATTAAGATGTAGACTAAGTGTAATATAGTGCTCCATTATACTTTCTTTAATGAATAATTAAGCACATTTAATTAAAAACATAGGCATCATTATTTCTTTTTTAGAAAAGGAGAGGCTGTGGGACATATACGAATAACTTTTAGTCAAATCCAAAAGGAATCACATTTCAAATACCAATATTTACATAAGCAAAAATAATACAAAGTCAAGCATATATTTGATGGGTGAATTTACTTATCATATTACAAATTGTATAAATATAGTAGATATAATTAGCCATACAAAAAATAACATTAGAAAATTTGAAACATAAGTAAAAAAAAAACGTTTTCATTACTAGTTTTGAAAATTAAATCATTCCGGATTAACGTATTATTTATGAAAGATAGACCCTAACAATCCCATAATATATAATAAGTCAAAGATGTAAAATGGTTTGGTGTTTGTAATTTTGGGATATATTATTGCTTTGTTTTGAGGTGGAAGAATGGGAGATATTTTATTTCGATAGGAAACCTCAGCAACATATAATATATATTATATAATATATAATGAATAAAAATGAAATGAATATGCACCACATACAACATTATAAAAGCAAACCATACCCTACTTTTCCAATTTCTTTTTAGGGTTTGAGATCAAATTTTCTAATTACACTTTGAGATAATTAATACAAACTTTAATATTATCTTATCATCGTCATCTTTATTTTGTTATTAGGCGAAGTGTTGGTGCGGCCCTAAAGCCCTCAACATGATGCCTTTGCTTCTGCACTGCAGTTGCTCTGGCTTAGTGCCCAACACATGTTAAGTTTATTCTTTCTAATAACTTTCTTTTCTTCTTCTTTCTTTCTTACGTTAAAGTTTGTATAACTAAAATTACTTTAAACATATTTTAATTTAGATAACAAAATTTGAAAATAACTTAAGAAAGCCTACTGTATTTGTAATTTAGAATAGTCATGGATTATGTCCAAACATGGTTTCTTTGTTTTACTCTATTGTTTAGATTATGATTGACGAATAGACATGTTATAATATTATTTAGTTAATTATGTCAACAATATAAAATAAGAAAAATGAATTATCGAAATTTAAACACGTGATTTAAAAAGTGATGGATGAGGTTTGTGGGACAAGTTTTAGCTATTAGATCGAGGGGTTGAGAAACTTAGGTGAAGAAAAAACTGTGGTTTATTGGGTAGGTTTTAGAAAAAAATGAAGGCAAGTTTTGATTCCATGACCATTGTTCAATTTTGTTGCTATTTCTCTTAATTAGATTTGACTACCGCTCATTTTGATAAATTTAAAAAATATGTTTGTTTTTAGAAAAATACAAATGAGCATTAAATTATCAAAAGACCATACTTTTAATTCAACATTTATGAAATATAGATTATAAAATGGTTAATTTGACTCAATTTCTATTTGGATATAATTTCATATAACATTTCAAATTTTAAACATTAAATTAGTGAATGAAATTCACCCCAAAAAAGAAGGTGATGGGTTATAATCTATTTATAATAGAGTTTATAAAAAAGTAATCATTGATCCAAAATCAACTTTTTTTTTTCTTTCTTTCTTTCTTCCACCTTTTTAGTGGCTAATGGGTATTATGTTTTTCTGTAACAATACTCTGCACTTTCCCCTTTCGCTTTTTTGCCTTTCTGGGTGGTGATTAGATTGCTTAATTCAAAACTTTAGCTTTTCTTTATATGAAATCTTAATAAAATAACAAACTCCATAATACTTTATGGGAATTGGGAAGTGATGATCAACAAAAATAAATAAAAAAAAACTTTGTTAGAAAATCAAAAGTTCCTTTAGGCATTAATAAATCCATAGTTGAGTTGAGAAGAGTTGTTTGGGTTTCTCTTGTTTGATTACAAATATTTCCTTCTGTAGTAAAAAAGTGGAAGAATAAAAAGGCAACACAGGGGAGATTTTTCAAAGTGGGATATGCTGTGGTGGTTGTTTTGACCATCCAATTTTTCTTTTTTTCTCTCTTTAAAACTAGGCTGCGGCATTTCTCTTCAAAATCCCTCGTTTCCCATTTCATCGTACTTGCCGCAGCCCTATTTGGCTCCATTTTTTTTTTCTGGGTTTTTCTTGGGGTTGGGAAGAAAGGGGGGAGGAAGAAGAAGAAGATATTGAAGAACTGAGGTATTAAGGGATGGTTGTTGACGATACGATGGAAATGAACGTTGTTCTTGGTTTTGGAGGTCCTTCTACTTCTAGATTTCCCGATGCCTATCCCAAAAGGTATGTATATCTCTTTGGATTCCTTTTTCTTTTTCGATATCTGGGTTTTCTTTAGATTTTCATGATTGTTGCTTATTTTCTGTTTGTGGGTTAATCGTAGATTTCTTTGATGGGTTTGATTTGGGGGATTTTTGGGATCTGATATCGGTGTTTACGAGTGATTTGAGAGTGATTTGGGGACTTTTTTTAAAGTATGGGTTCGATTCGATTCAGTGTATTGGAGATTGGACGTTGATTCTCTTTTCATTTGGGATGTTATTGCTTTGTTTATCTGTTGTGTTTGTGAGTAATTTGTGCTCTGTTTGGTTAATCTAGGGTTTTGATGGAGGGAAGATACACTGGAGATTGACATCATCGGAGTGTTTTTCAGGGTTACTTTCTTCAGTTGGTGTTGTTTTTTCCTTTTTCTTTTTCTTTGTTTCTTTGTGTTTTCCCTTCAGCAATGGCAATATTCAACTTCTCAGAAACAATTAGGATTCCATAAGAGATGAGTTGAAATGGGAGATTCTCTCATTACAGCCCTTTCACTGGAGAATCATCATCCATCTACACTTTTATTCATGGATTCGAGTGCCTCATCTCACGAAGAATTGGATTTGGAAATGAATAGACAGATCGTTCTTTCCCGTCCGCCTGATATCAATTTACCATTGTCAACTGAATGCAGCTACACTCTGCAGCCATGGAATTCTGATCACTGTAACATTTTAGATGTTGGACTTGCTTCACAAGTTTATGAGACCGAAAGTTTTCTTACTGTTCCAAAAGTTGTAAGGAAATGCACCAAACGGGTAGACAGCATTTGGGGTGCATGGTTTTTCTTTAGTTTCTACTTCAAACCTGTGTTAAATGAGAAATCGAAGGCTAAGATTACCCGCGACAGTAAAGGTGTTTCGGGATTTGAGAAGTCAGATCTTAAGGTTGATGTTTTTATGGTCCAACATGATATGGAGAACATGTACATGTGGGCTTTCAAGGAGAGGCCAGAGAATGCATTAGGTAAAATGCAGCTTAGAAGTTACATGAACGGGCACTCTCGCCAAGGCGAGCCTTCTTTCCCATTTGGTTCTGAGAAAGGCTTTGTTCGATCACATAGAATGCAACGAAAGCATTATAGGGGTCTCTCAAATCCTCAGTGTGTACATGGGATTGAGGTTGTTGCATCTCCAAATCTAATGTCTCTCGACGAAGAACTACGAAAAAGATGGGTTGAACTAACGGGTAGAGACTTTAACTTCACTATACCACCTGAAGCAAGTGATTTTAGCTCATGGAGGAACCTTTCTAGCCCAGATTTTGAACTCGAGAGGTCAGTTCCTTCTGTCAAAAGTGCTTTAAATTCTCAACCAAAGAAATTGCTCAACGGATCTACCCTAAATTTGTCAAACCACAACAACTGTGATATGATGGATTTATCACCTGTTACCAGCAAGAAAAGGAAGAGTTCATCTCCTAATATGAATGATGATGATTGCTTATTGATGGTCAATCCCCCCGACTGGATTTCAGATATGGACAAGCACTCAAATGGTTTGCAGTGGTTGAACGACTTTAGCGGAGTTATGAAGAACAGTTACGGGCCTGTTACAGCTGCAAAGACGATATATGAAGATGGTGAAAGTTATTTAATAATCATCAGTTTGCCCTTTGTGGATCTACAAAGGGTCAAAGTTTCCTGGAGGAATACACTCACCCATGGTATCATAAAGGTTTCTTGTGTGAGCACATCTTGCGTACCGTTCGTCAAGAGGCATGATAGAACCTTCAAGCTTTTAGATTCATCTACTGAACATTGTCCCCCAGGTGAATTTGTGCGAGAGATTCCTCTTTTGACTCGAATTCCTGAAGATGCTAATATCGAAGCATACTACGACGGACCGGGATCTGTTCTTGAGATTATGGTCCCCAAACTCCGTGAAGGTTCAGAAGAACACGAGGTTCATGTTTGCCTTCGACCGCTCCATGGAGTCAAATCTAATGTAATGTTGAGATAGGCAGTGTTCTGAAAGGGAATTAAAGATGGTGGTTGTCTTGATGCCATGGTTGATTATATCAATTTACTAACTTTATACCACAAGATAGAATTCTATGAACCTCAATCTGTTTTTCACATTTTTCTTTTACAATTTACGTCATTAGTCTTATGCATCTGGTCTCGCTTTGATAGGACCTGACACTGGTTGTCAAAGTCATAATTCTTGAGAAATGGCTTATCATTTGGTTGAATATCAATACCTCAAAACTTATTTTTACATCTACTGTAGTGTTACCAGAACTTCATTCAGTTTAACTAAAGAATGCCAAAGGATACTTCTGTGGTACTTCAACCTCAGAAACGTTAGCCTTTTATCCTACTTATCTTCTTAGAATTGTATCTATTTCCCACTTTGTCGGATCAGGAAATTAAATCTCAAGGAGGTTGAGATCCCTTTATGGAGATCTTACAAAGTTGTAAATTGTTGATGTTCTTCCCTACTCGAGTACTGTAGTTTGCACATCTTTTCCCATGATCAAAGAAAAGAATTTTAATAAAGCAAAGTAGTGAGGGAATTTATATCAAAATACATCAATACTCACTTGAACTTGGATGAAGAGTCCCACCACAAAAAATTTGGAAAAACAATCTCATTTTTTTCGAAGACTATCAGTATAACATATGGGATTACAAGGGACAAATAACAAAATGTAGCAAACATAACTTTATCACGAAGAACATACGATAAAAATTTTCATTTTGTTGGACAGTCTCCAAAATTCTGAACCAACCAAGTCGGATGGATGAGTTGAATCTCCTTACAAGCATCATTTATCAGAATGGTAAGATGAATATCCTGGGGGACTTCTAGGCCTTGCATATTCTGCAAATATCATCCATCCATCAATAAACTGCACCGTACATTAAACAATTATAAAGGTTTAGATCTCTTTTTTGTCCGCGAGAAAAGAATACATTCCATAGTTTGTGGTTCAAGGCGAAGAATCGAAGAGAATAGAGAAACAATTGCCGGATACGAACAGGATCGTGGAAGGAATCAGCTGAGGTTTCCATCTCCGTATCATTATTAGAAGTATCAATGGAAGGAAAAGCACCGGCGGCCACTGCAGCTGGCGGATTGTATAGAAAAGCTTGAAATTGAAAGAATTCGTCGGAATAGTACAGCTTTCATCGCCATTTTTCTACTGAAGAATCTTCCTCCAAAGATATTTGAATTCTCTACTAATGTGTTGTTGAACTCAAAACACTTTCTTTCAAAGTACTTTGAAATAAAGCAGTGTGAATGAATAAACTATATCACTTCATTATTAATAATATACAATCTAATAATCTATAACTATAACATATTTAAATGTGGTTGGGAGTAATTTTAGCTTCCAATTTACCTTATAACTTAGTACTTACACATCTATTTTATCTTTAAAACTCTCAGAGGACATGGTTGTCTGCACAATGCGTTAATTGAGAGAAATAATACAAATAACTTGCAATTGCATATAAATGAATGATTGAGTTGTGTTGTATTTATACTTACGCCAATCTTCAAATTATTAAAACATGTAATCGATGTTGACGAGACATATACATGAATCACATGATCGTTCGAATCAAAATGTTCATTGAGAAATGTGGTTCATTTGTTTGCATATAAGTCTGATTGAGACTAGATGTAATCATCGTGATCTAACAGTTGAGATGTGTTTGTATGAGCACATCCCTTCACACAACCATATCCAATAGTTAATTATTTGAAAAGTTCTAATTTAACATTGTTTATATGGACTTCAAATATTTTATTATTTTTTTTCTGAGGCTGAGAAAGTGAGTATTAGGGTTTGAAAGTTCGTTTACAGAAGGTGTGAGTCTAAACAAACGAGTATATTTATACTATCGATACGAAAAGTAAAATCTAACAGCTAAGGTGTGTCCTTTTACAAAAAAAAATGGGAGTAACAACTTTCCTTTGGTAAAAAAAATGAAGAAAGCTTTCTTTGATATCTACTTTTACGTGTAAATTAATATGTTGTTTAAAATGAACGGTAGCAATAGCATATTGGTAGACAATAGTATAATGTTAACACATGTAAAAATATTCCCATCTTTATTCTTCAATATATTACAATAAAACTTGGTGGTGACAGAGGGAACAAGAAAGATCATCCCCTACCTTATCTTCTTCAGCATATGGACGACCCTATTAAATTTTTGTTTGTTTCCTGTAGTTCTGTAGAGAGCACTTTGAAAAATCACTTTTGGAAGTATTGGTAAAGGCGTAGACGTATTAGACACTTTCTTATGCTTTAACTCAGATCTCTAGATATCAAATAGAGATGGACTAAACACATATATTAATTTATTTTTAGGCAAAATTCGTTAAGAAACTACAATTGTACGTTGGTAACAGAGATATCCTAACCAGTTATCTCATAGATTTTTACGAAGTTTTAGCGAGTGGGTATCAACTTAGATCAAGCCTCCAACTGAGAGTCTCCATTGAAAGATTGTAATTTGTAACAGAACAATCTGAATGAAATCAAAATCAAGATTACCTAATCGTTCTACACATCTCAAAACAAAAGATTCTTCAATCAAATAACAAGAGCAGGTCCCCCTTATGAGGATGATTTCAAGTTCAATAATGGTAAGAAATCACTCCCAAAATTTGATTGTTCAAAGACATGTTTCGTGTATAAAGATAGGCACAAACTAAGATTCCAAACTCGACAAAGAGCTACCACAAACATTCAAGTATCCTAATGTTCTTAAACAATTGAAACGGAACAAATTCTATGAGAAATCAAATCAAATCAAATTCTTGCTCAATTGCAACCAGAAAAACATACACGAGGAATGAATGCCATTAACTTCTATTCATTACAAAACAGGAAAAAAAAATCAACTGTGAAGTCGCAAATTATGTTCCCAACCACATAATAAACAGTGTCTATAATTCGGGTTTACCTCTATGGACGACGTTTTTTTGATGATACAGCACTTGCAAACACAACATGATCCCCCACCCCCCTCCCAAAAAAAATGAAAAAAAGAAAAAAGAAAAAGTGAAAACTGAAGATGTACTGACCTGAAACAAACATGAGTGGGATTTGATATCCACTTCCATAAGAATCTTATCAGCTCTATTCTATATGTTCCTGTAATCATCATCTTTAGCTTTACCAATGTGTTGACCAGCCATCTGTATGAGCTACTCCAAGTAATTCAAATTTTCATCATTTGAGGAAACCAGGAACTACCTTGTGGTGTGTATTTCAGATGCTACCTAATCATACAACCATCTTTTTATTACTTGGGATAAAGATGTAAGGATAATGGATTCAGGAATACAATTGTTTCTTTCATACGTAGCCAAGTATGCAAAATAAACAAAAATTACAGGTCATGTGGCCAAAGAAGAAATGAGTTTCGACTCTAGAGGGTATATTTATAAGGTCTTTATGACAATAAAACCATGTAAGTATCATTACTCCCATGGAGATATGGAGAGGATCCAAGAAGATCCAGACAACCATTGAGAATTAGGTTCATTGTTACAAACCTCAGAGAAAGCCTCCCTCTGACCATGTACCACCACCTGCTTTTCCATTTTGACCAACGGTTTTCCGATCGGATGCTTGATAATAGTGATCATATCCATCATCTTTTTGGTCATCCCAGCCAGCCCAGCCATCATTGCTATTATTATTGTTGTTGTTGTTATTGTTATTATTATGGGTTCCACTCACTTTGGTTGTTGTTTCCTCTTTCCTGTTGTCTTTGGTATCCCAATCATCCCAAGAACTTGAGTTGTAAGAATTATTGTGATGTCCACTTCCTGATGACTGACCTGTTCCAGAAGAAGAATTCCATCCTTTGTTATCATGCTCAAATTCTTGATAATATCCATTTTTCTCATTCTCGTTCCGTTGCCATCCATCATTCTTCCAGTTCATGCCATCTTTGGCATACTCTTCAACCTTCTGTGAAGCCATTGCCATTACACCTCTCATAATTCCCCATGTCCTTTGCCCAATTTCTGTTGTTTTTGCTGTGACAACATTGACGGTTTCATTTACTTTGTAATCATAGCCACCCTCCTTCACCTGTAAAAAGAATTTACAAATGTACATTTGGGAGAATAATAACTTCAGTACCAAACAGAACTTAGCTCCCATAGGGATCCCGTAACAAATCATTGCTGCCTATAAGATACAAGAAAAAATGTGCATACCAAACAGAAGCAAAGTACTAGTAGTCACGAAGATGTAATTGAAGGATTTTCAAGGAAAAGAAAAGGCAAACTAGGCAAATACCAAAACTAAGTCATTTTCACACATATAACAACGGTCATCTCCATTTTTTGTAGTGTAAGATATAAACATGGATAATATCTTTTCAAAAGCAGGAGATGACATATTCAATATGAAGTACCCTACCAACGATACAACTCTTGTAATTTGCAATATCATCTATTTCAATGGAAGTAATCACGACATGAAAGTGCTAACACCAATCTGAAAGAAAGTACCTTGGTAGTCAGCTCTTTTGTGCCAGCTTGAACAGCATTTGCAGCCGATTGAGCAGCAGAAGCAGCAACCAGAGATAACTTACCAAACCCCTGAAATGAAACGATGCATTCATTGATCAACCTTAAATGAAAATCCACAACATAAACACAAAACCAAGCAGAAAATATTGATCACACAACAACATAATACCTGAGAAACAACAGAGAAAACATCATTTTGTGGATCGTTCCTTCGAGCAGGTGCAGGACTCGACCCAAATCCAACATACTTTCCACCTTGTGATGGCGGAATTCCTTCAGGCCTTGAATCATTCTCAGCAATTTTCTGGGCAAAAAAATTATCTTTATTTGCAGCAGAAGCCTCCAATTGAGACCGTGTATAAATATCCTCAGTCGATCTAGACCTAGACGGCATCCCTCCGCCGCCCATACCTCGAACATCGCCTGTTGATTGGTTACGCCTCATATCACTAGAAGATCTAAAATTATCTTCGTTATCCCAACCTCCATTATTCACCTTACTCCCTCCTCCACCAGCACTTTGCGCTAATGGAGGCCTGGATTTTCCTACTCCAATATTCTCCTTCACCGCAGGTGGATCCTTCCAAGATCGACCCTCAGCAAGAGCTTGAATCCGATCCCTATAAACCCCAGCCGCACTGGTATTGTATTTGGTTACAATATCAGTCTCCTTAGGTATTCCATACTGGGAAAGGAAAGCATTAAGCTGCTCATTACCTCCAGCCTCCATCTTCTTGATCTGGATCTCAGACCAAGAATCCATAGTAACAGATCTAACAAAAGAGATATGAACACCAAGTCCACGATGCTTCCCGGAACATTCCAAACACATGAAAACCCCATAAGAAACAGAAGCCCATTGGGGATTCTTTTGGGAACAATCAACACAGATCTTATTCCCCGGCCGTGATTGAAGGTCCCGTAGCCGCCGTGACGCCGCCATTAAGATCAGATCCAATTGGGTATTGAACAAATTTAAAAAGGTAAAATCGGAAGAAAATCCAAACTCAGAAAAAATGTAAAAATCGAAATCAAAACTTGTTGAATAATAATAATAATGTTAAAACAGAAAGAAAGAGGTGGGATTGATTATGAAGGGAAAAGGGCCGCCGATTAGGGCGCAACCTTAAATTTCAAATCAGTTTCTTCTTTGGTTGCTTCAACCTCTTCCTCTTTCGCCGCGACACCGACACCCTCCACAAATCGTCAAAAGCTCCTCCTTTTTAGCATTCTGTTTTTATAAACGAAAGAAAATTAAGTGAACGGAATTCAACCTTTCATATACCCAAATATTATAAATATATATATACATACATACCTATTTGTCACTTTATTATAAATAACCATTTTCAAAAATTTTCCTAATTTTTGAATCTCTCTTTCCAATTCCTCATTCCTATTTTACTTTTGGACTTCTTGTTTCCTTTCCCACTCTTAATGTATTTTCCTATCAATTCCACTTTTTTTCCTCTCTTTTATCATAATTTCCTTTCTTCCTTTAATTGAAATTGATTCAAAATAAATCCTAAACTTATGTTCGTCTTCTCTTTCAAATTTTATACCTATCTAACTGATAAGGAGACAACAAATATATAAATACAAAATATACAAGAAATATGTTTTCTTTCTAAAATGATGAATTTAGCATTTAGAGAACTGGGTCTAGAGAAAACTAAAAACACTTTAACCATTGAGCTAGCTTATGAAACTGTGTCTATTGAGAACTAAAATACAGTTTTATCATTGGGCTAACATGTGATATTATATTTTTTTCAAATTTTTTATACAAATATTATATAAATAGCACAAAATTGAGGGAGGGATCAAACCCGCGAACCTATACTAAATCCGATTGATTCTATGAGACTATTCTTTCCTTTAAATTCTTCCACGGTGTTGTCCCATTGGATCATTTTCCCTATGTGTGTGGCCTTTGTGTATAACGAAAGTCAGGTATAACAATGAGCCTGAGCCCAATCCAATAGCTAACTGGGCTGAAGGGCTTTATATAATAGGTTTACTCTTGGGCTTTCTTCCATATTTGGCCCAATGTATGACCCATTAATTTAATATGTGGGCCTCATACATTTCATCATCCAAAAATAGGGTGGATCTCTCTCAATCAATATATATATTTGATTTTTTGTAGAAACAAAGTTGAGAATATAAGTGCACGACAATTTGTAGATGTTGTATATGTACATTTTTTCAATATATTATCAAATGAAAGAATTGAATAATTATAAATTTTATTTATTATAATAAAAGCCCATCTTTGTAATAAAAAAATTATTTACTATTATTCATAACATTTTCAAATATAGCAAAATAAATGAAAGTTTAAATTTTTCTGCATTTTATAAATAGTTTCAACCGTTTAATCATTTACAATAATTTTTCATACTATTTGTTACGACTTGAGTAGATTCAAATATTTGAAATAATTAGCCTCAGTTATCATGTCTTCCCTCCACAGTAAGTTTTTAATTATTTTGAAACAGAAAACCAACTGTACGTAAGGCTTTATGCAGTCTTTACTCACTTTTCTTCTTCTTCTAATGTTTAGTACTTTAAATTATTGGATGTTTTTCAATTACTTTCACCACCAAGCCCACAGGTGATTTCACTATAAAGTTTTTTCATACATTTATTAATATATATAGTAAATGGAAACTAAATTTCATCCAGAAATAATATATTATTTTAGAATGTTTCCTTTGCTGAATTTTTTTAATTAGGTCAAATTATAACATCTGCTTACTCTCTAAACTGATCTCAATTAGATTAATGTTATGTTAAGTTTTTTTCTTTCAACAAACACTAGTCATACTACGTTAATAGCATCTCTCTCAATTTATACATCTTTGAAAAAAAAATTCAATTTCATGTTTAATGAATTCATCTTTATTGAACAAAAACAATATGTTGTTAAGGTCGTAAACAAACCTTCTATACAAACTATGTGAAGTTGTATCGTCAATAATCATTAGATAAGTGACTACAATGATAATAAATCTTAAAACTAAAAAACAATGTTAAAGCAATTTTCTTGGCAAAAAAGGTATGTGGTTTGATGGAAATCCAAACCTTTGTTCTCATTTATTATTATTGCTAGTAAAGTAGTTCAATTTCATTTGAAATAAACAATCCAAACTTTTGTTTTTCTATTATTATTTCATAAAGTTTATATCATCAGGTTTGATTCACCTACCCATAGTGTGATCGTTCTCAAAATATTAAATTTTCTATACTTAAATTTTGGGCTTAGTTTCTATTATGTCTATAATCTTTAAGTTTTACCTCAAGTTTCCACTAATTCATACGTACTTTCAATCATTTGCAATAATCATCTATTTATTAAATTAATTTTAATAACTCTTAAAATTATCATACCATAACTATTCCCCGAGAAATTATCAACTTACAAACCCATAAACTTTAAAGTTTGTAGCATTTAAAATCTTAACTAAACTAGAGTACATAATTAGATACGAAAATAAAACATCTATAACAAGGTTCATTCCACCACTCCAAATGAGAGAGTAATATAATATAATCTCAAAACGAGAGACTGAAACTTAATTACTCAAAGATCATAATGTAGTAGACTCGACTCGAGATTAGATTGATAGGAAAATGTGTTATGGGTGAAAGGTGAAAAGAAAGAAGAAGCATGTGAAGAAGAGAGAAGGAAATTGAGAATGGGAGAAGTTGGTTGAAATCCCATGTTGTGTGATTAATTGTTAGCATTAAGTAATGGGACGGCTTAAGAAAGCACCGCCGGTCACGTGCAGTGCACGTCCCCGTTTCAATTTTCCAAAACAACTTGCTCTCATCTTCTCATCTTCTCATCTTCTCATCCTCTAATGGCAATGCCCATGTTCTGTTGACTTGATGCAGCCCTCGCCCATACTTAGCTTCCCCAAAAATATTCATATTAATACTCAAATCAACCCTCACTATCTCATTCTTCATTTCTTCCTAAACTATATCCAAAAGTATATACTAATCCCTCTCACTTATGTCCTTATCAGAAAACCAACACCCAATTCTCTATATACATTGAATTCAATTCAATAATTTTTCTCAATAACATGTTCTTTTCTACTGCTGTGATAATATATTTAAAAAAACTCACATTAGTTTTTGTTTACCAAAATGTCAAGTCTAAAGTAATTAATGATATGGCATAGTGATCTTGAAAACTTGTTATAAATAGTAAAATATGTCTCGTACAAAAATAAATAAATATTGAATAGTAAAGGAGAAAAATTTGGTGTATAACGATCATTTTTAAGTAAGCTGTAAGTGTATCATTTCCTATTTCATACAAAAACGTAAGTAATTAGTATATGATAATAAATAGGGAAAAAAAACCAAAGTGTCAAATCAAATCACAAGTAATGAAAACTTTGGGTTCTAATTAAATCAAGTGAAAGTGAGGTAATGGATAACATAGCATAGCTCTAGGAGATGGCCATAATTACTGCAATGTTGTGTATTCACATAACAATAGGGACAATGCATGACTTAACTTTCATCGCAACAAATCACATTAAATGATTGATAACATATTTTGGTGTCCAACCTTACCATTTCCCAAGCTTTAAACAGTGAATAATAAAAAGATATAGAACACTCCCCCAAAAGAAAATTTTAAAATTAATGCATTAATGTAGGACCACAAATGACTTTGTTTTATATACATACACACTACAACCCATTACCCAAAGTATTGAGTGGTTCATATCTCAACTAAATACTCACATTTATGATTGAAAGCTTCCCTCCCTCCCCAACTCTATCATAAAGAAAATTCAAAGTTTACTATGGAGGATGAACATCTCTCTACCCATATATATATTTTGACGAGACAACAAAGTAGAGTTTGTTTTCTTGAAATTGACCTGTGAATGTATATATTTGTTTTTGTTAAAAGTTAAAGAATGATTCGATGGACAACGCCATTGCGTGAAACTAAAGTTGTATCGAAACAGACCACTCATGCCAAAATGATTACAAAGTCGGCGATAAGCGTGGATATTTAATTGTGTTAATTATAGTTAATTTCAATATAATATAGGTTAAATTACAAATTTTAATCTCTAAACTTTCAAGTTTGTCTCTATTTAATTATTGAAAGTTTAAATTATATATATTAGACATTTTTAAATGTTATATATATATATTACTTACTTCATGAATTAAATAACTTTTTTAATTTAACTACTGCCGAAGGTAGATGGAAGATTTGTTTAAGTATGTATTACTTCTAAAATTTATAAAACAACGTTAAATTGGGGTATAAGATTCCATAATTAGTTATCGTTAATCAAGTATAACTTAAATAGTTGACATGCATTAATTAATTTCGAAACTAATAATTGTGGTATTTTTCAAAAAAAAAAAAGAAAGAAAGAATGACTAATTATTAAAATTAATAATTATAATGAATAGATTTAATCACTTTTTAAGAATAGGTTTAATAAATTTTATAAGAACAATTTGGTTTTTAGAAAATTAAATTAATAAATAGATGGTAATTTTTGCATTCACATTCTCACCTATAAAAAGCAGTAATTATAATTTTCTGTACATGTTTGGTTGGAAATGACATTATATTGGCATTAAAGTTTTATCAAACTTGTATTAAAAGTTGCATGCATCAAGATATGATTTTGATAAAATATTGAATGAATTCAACTTAAAGTATCAATAAATTTGGTCTACCACCAAAATGTCCCCAGTTTCTAATTCAACAATTTAATGTATACCATTCTTACCAAATTACTTTATAAATTATTACTAAGATTCACATATGTTACAAATGTAATATAGTACTTTCAATCCATCTTAAATTTAATTGTTATGGTTAGTTAATTCAATTTGTTGTGAAAAACATATTCATGCAGTGAATATTTATTCATAAATAATAAGTCGTCGAGCAAATCTCAAAATATAATTAAAATTGGTTAGTTTTCGTTTTATTTTTCAAATTCTTTAAAAGAATTTTTCTTGTTGAAACTTTAACTTGGTTTTTTAAATTATGTTTAGAAAGTTGATAGCCAATCATAAATGTTTTTTTAGTAAAAAATAATATCTAAAAACTTATGAAAATTTGAAAAAAAGAAGGTTCATATCCAAAATTGAGTAGTAGTAGTATGGGCTTCTAAGGTTTCCATCCCTCTCTTGTCATTATTGCATAACAAACAAATTCTTAGTTGATTTTGTTCAAGTAGAAGAGACAGTTGATGAAATTGGATAATAATAATCATGGTTTTCAACAATTTGTCAAGTTGATAAAATTAATTTCTAAATTTTGACACTAGTTGACTATTTCTAAGTTGGGATTTTTTTGAAAAAGAAAAGTTAAAAGTTTGGGTTGATCAATGAATTAATATCTAAGGACTAAAATTAGGGTTTGAAAGATGTATAAGTTTAATTTACATAGTCACTTGAACTTAATTTTATTTTATGTCTCTTTTTTGTCTTTCAATTCTAATTGCACCTTATATGATTCCACGTGTAATAGACACTTCATCCATGAAGGAGATTTTCATAAGATACACCGTATCAATGATTTTTGTAATACATGAAAACACCATAATTAGCTACATGTATCAATCTTAGTTAAAATGGTAATTTAAAAACACAACTTAACATGTTATTTAAATAAGATATTTATCTTTAATCAACAGTTATGTATATAAACATAAGAAATAAAGTGATTTTACATTTCTGTTTATTAAAGAAGTACTTCGATTGTATATAATAGAGGGGGTTGAAACTATAAATGCTAACTATTAAATGGGACAGTCTGATCAACAAAAAGCCTATGTTTTGGCTTTAAATTCATTGTGAAATTTGTTAAAATTGCAACCGTTTTTTGTACTTATTATTATTATTATCTCAAGATTCCAAGAACTCATATCTTTGCCCTAACTCTCTTTTATATTTATTTATTAATCAACCCATTATAATCACTTCTTTAAACACACATTCAAAAGTATTCCAACCTTCCCACCAAAAAAAAATAGCATATTCTTTCAAAATTATTGATTAATTTTGTAACATTTATCATATGTGAGCTATACTCGATATTGACAAGTATTTATTGGTTAACTAATTTACTTCTTTTATTTATTTATTTGATTGGTTTACATGTGAAGTAGGGTGTGAATGGCCTAAAATTTATTGCATGAATTAATGTCACGTATAATTGAGGCATTATTTTAACTACTAACTTCATCAAAATAAATTATTTTATAGAAAAGAAAATTAAAATAATTAAATTTTAAAAAAAAAAGTTTAATGAATTTTAGAAAATAGAATAATTTAAAAAGGAAACATAAGAGAGAGTAATGTATTTTACAAATTCAAACTATGGAGTAAATTAAAAATTGAACATATTTAATTCTTAGGATATAAGTGTAATAAGGACTTCATTCATTAAACTATATGTAAATTGGGAAAGCATAGTGATCTCTAACAATTATTAATGAATTTCAAAAGAAAACTAATTGGATTTCTTTATAAATTGAAAAAAAAGAAGAAAAAGAAGTTAATACTTGAATTTTATAACTAAGGAATTGCTCAAAATTTTCAATTTTGTACAAAAACATAACCCTAAATTTAAAAATTACATACCAACTAAATTAAACGAGATATTTTAAAAAGACGACTTATATAAAACATGGAAAAACTATTTAAGAATAATATGTTCGATAAACATAGTATAAATATAAACGAACATTGACATATTTTATTAATGGTTTCATCCAAATTTTGTAAAGTAGGGTTGATATTTAAAATTTTGAAATAAAATGAGATTGGTTTTAGGTTGATTTAAGAAAATAAAAGAGAATCGTTTATAATATATGAAAATGAAAAGTGAGAAAAGAGATGAGGGCATATGGTACCCCTAGCACTATTGGGAGAGGGGTAACCCCTCCTTTTGCTACTAATTTAATTGTTTCATAAACCAAAACGAGAGTATGTGAAACAAACTCACATTATTGAAGTTGGCGTGGGGTTATACCCCTTGTTAGCCAATATACGTAGGGCACCCAATAATGCTTCATCACACTTTATATATAAATTTATTCACACAAGGTTCGAGTTTTAGTCTCCTTCCATCTTATACTTTTTATATAATATGTATGTAATAATATATATACTATGTGCTCGATGATACAATTGTGTCTTTGAACCCTCTTTAGACCTACTTCAAGCCTTACTTCATTATTCATATAGTTTTTTTTTTCTTCTTAATTATAAGTATTTGTCAACAAAAATTTTGGATTCACCACTATAACTACATCGATCTATATCTATATATAAATATATTTAAGTTAAAAGACTTACAAACAAATTTTAAACACGTGGTAAAGATAAACTACAACCGTAACTTTTAATCCTAATGTTATTAGATAAACAAAGCACTTTATAAAGCTTGTAAGGTTCCATCATCTTTCCAACTTATCTATAACATGACCTTGTTGTCTTTTTTATATTCACTAGTTATCATTTTTTTCCGATCAAATACCTGTTAAAACGTATTGTGGATTTGAATACCGTGTTAAATAAACATAGATTCTATGTCAAACACAATAGACTTATATATACATACATATATATATATATATAGTGATATAGGTCGGAAAAGATATTGAAATCTTTAATTTCCATCTTTTTAATGTGGATGGATTTAAAATTCCCTCATCTAAAGGTTACATAGGGGGGGAAAAGTGGATAGATAATAAATAAAAAATGTAAAGAAGGAGGCAAAAGGTGAAAGGAAAAAAAAGATAAACCAAACAGCGAGCTATTTACTATCAAAAACCTGCCAAATCCCCATCACATTAATTCCCTTCTCCACACTTTTTTTTTAATTTGCATACACATCCCCTTCCCCCTCTTCCCCCTCTATAAATTTCCCTCTTCTTTACTTTCTTCTTTGCCTCTCCCGTTTCCATCGTCCTGTTGTGTTGTGTTCATCCAAAAAATATATATTCAATTCTTTTTATCATCATTCCACCCTTGTTCGTTATTCTTTGTGAGATTTTGGGAGGAAAAGACGACATCAATATATAATGTCCATCATTTCCCTAATAACTGGATGGCCCGGACCCAGCGGCTTCGGCTCAGCCTCCACCGCGGAGGACGTCACCCAAGGGATCGATGCCGGCTGCCTTACTGCCATTGTCACCGGTCACATCTCTCTCCCTTTTAGAATTTTATTTTGTGGGGGATGGGTATATTCTTTTGTTTTGTTTTGTTTAGAACTTATTTTAAAACAAAAAGGACTTTACTTTTCTTTATATATATATATATATATATATATATATATATATATATATATAATCTTTCATCCTATATCTATTATGGAGTCTTTTATTTTACATGTTGAATTACAAGTTTAGTTCTTGAAATTTTAATTTTTGTGGGAATTAATTTAGTTTCTTAACTTTTAATTTTCCTTTGTACAACTCTGATAGATCTATGGCAATTTCAAATCCTTCAATATTTTACTTTTTCCAAATTTTATTTTAAATATTTTGTCCTCACGTGGGATGTGACTATGACTATCAATTTTACTCTGAAGGGGTGCTGTGTATTAACATGAAAATCAGAATCATTTGCATTTTCAAAGTCCTTTTAAGCTATTATTCTTTTTAACTTTTGATCAAAATTATAAAATTATATATATACATATATATCATTGTAGTTTCCAATTATGGAAAGAGTTATTGAATTGGTGTAGTGTATCACGAGATGGGGCAAGGGTTCATTTGGTTTGAAAGCATTAAAGTTAGAAGCAGGTAGAGCCAAATGGAGAAATATTCAAACTCAAACATATTTATCACATACATACATGACCTAAATTTGTTGCATTTTTTCGATTTCTTTAACTCCTAACTTTCATTTCATCCAAAATAAAATGTACAGCGTGGAATCAATAATATGTCAAGCATTTTATGGATCGGAACAACGACATTGATGATTCCATTGATATATGATTTGTAGGAGGAGCAAGCGGAATTGGGTTAGAAACAGTAAGAGTATTAGCGATGCGAAAAGTGCACGTGATCATAGGTGCAAGAAATTTGGAGGCAGCAAATAAAGCAAAACAACAATTACTTGAAGAAAATCCAAATGCTAAATTGGAAGTTCTTAAACTCGATCTTTCATCCATCAAGTCCACTACAGAATTTGCTCATAATTTCCTTCATCTTAATCTCCCTCTCAACATTTTAATGTAAATTCCTTTCTCTTTCATCCCTTTTATTTTCTCGTTACCATTTTATTTTAACTAATTAAAATTATATAATATACACGATCATAGATAGACTATAATATATTTTTCTATATTTTATAGACATATCCATCGATTAAGGTTATTGTGTTTCTCAAAAATACTCCAATTACTTAGAAGGATAATTTGAAATCATTTAAAGAAAAGAAAATTAGTTTTTGTTGTTGATTGATATAATTAATTCAGGGTTTTATATACTATAATATTTATGAGATCCATATTATTTTTTGGATGGAATTTCAGAAACAATGCTGGTGTTATGTTTTGCCCTTTCCAACTTTCTGAAGATGGAATAGAGATGCAGTTTGCTACCAACCATCTTGGTAATTTATACATACATAACTCATCCAAATTCCTATTTTATTCTTACCAGATTGGAGTTTTGTTTTAATTTAGTTAATAAACTTCAAGATTTACCCTTTTAATTTAAATTATTTGCTATCAAATACTATTACTCACACTGTGTTTAATGGGTTTAGAGTTTAAGTGTAAATAAAACTCAAATTTCCAAAAACAAAATTGTAACATTTTAAACTCAAAAGTTAGAGAATAAAATTTTATTTATTTTTCACATATATTTGTATATGTTATATAGATATATATAATTATTCGTAGTTACATTTTATTTGTCTAGGTCATTTTCTGTTAACAAATCTTCTAATTGAGAAAATGAAGAACACTGCAAAAAGCACAGGAATTGAGGGTAGAATTGTCAATTTGTCATCTATAGCTCATGCCCATACTTATGGTGGTGGAATTCGCTTCAATAAAATCAATGAGAAGAATGGGTATTCTTTTTTATTTTTAAATTTATTTTGTGTAATTTAAAAAAAGAAAAACAAATTGAAGTTATTAATTTGTAGGTATTCTGATAAAAGAGCATATGGGCAATCAAAATTAGCCAACATTTTACATGTCAAAGAGCTCAATCGTCGATTCCAAGTGATTCTCCTAATTTCTTCTTCTTCTTCTTATTATTATTATTATTATCTGTGGTTAATAAATAAATAACCCACCATTAAGAAACTAAATACCAAAAACAATTTGTTTTGTTTTGTGTTTTTGGATGGTTGTAGGAAGAAGGTGTGAACATAACGGCAAACGCAGTGCATCCAGGGTTAATAATGACGCCTCTTATGAGGCATTCTTTGTTTCTTATGAGTACGACATGTCGACTCTTTTTTTTTGTTTCCACTAAAACCTCATGTCGTCACTTACCCACCTTCATTTTTCTTTGTCTCTCTTCTTCTAGGGCTCTTGCAGGCTTTCACCTTCTTTATCTGGAAGAATGTCCCTCAGGTAAATTCAACATTGTAACTTGGAGAATATTTGATAAATGAGCATTTGTGTTTCTTAGATGATATATGTGTGTTGTTTTTGTTTTTAGGGGGCATCCACGACGTGCTATGTGGCGCTTCACCCGAATTTGAAGGGAGTGAGTGGGAGGTATTTTTTGGACAACAATGAGAAGCGACCGAGCTCATATGCTAGAGATGAAAAACTTGCAAGGAAACTTTGGGACTTCAGCAAGGACTTGATAAGTTCAAAGTCTAAAGTATGAAACAGAAGTGGCATTTAGACCTACACTACTACTACTACTACTACTACTGAAGCCTCAAGTCACATGCTTGCTTAATTAAGTTTATAAAGAATTAAGAGAAATTCAATAATGTGGTTCTTTAGGAGGGGAAATATTATAAATAGTATTCTTTTTTCCAAAAATGAAAAGGATGGAAGTGGTGTTATGGAGGTTTGGAAGCTCCTAGTGTTTGTGTAATAGTGTTTGTGTGAGAATTCCATTCGTATTGTTTTGCTAATTATGATATTCGATCTATTACCCAAGTATATATGATTTCTATTTCCAACCTTTCACGGTTTGTGAATGGTATTTCTTTAGAAATAGAGTGTGTATTTGATTTTTAGTAGATTTGAAATAGAAGGTTTGAAATGAGGTGTCAAATACTTAAATGTTTTAAAAAAATAGAACTCAATGATAACAGAGAGGAAATAATTTTGTTATATTTAGAGTTTTTTGGTATTTTGTTATATCGGCTAATATTGTAGGCTTGATTGTTATATTTATCGCTATCTCAATTGAAAAAATGGTAAGATTGAAATATGATTCACGATGAATGAATGAATAAAAACTAAAAGTGGCATTCAATTTCCCAATTTGTATTGAATAGATACATTTTACACAAAGATTGACTGGCAAAGGAAATGAACAGTTCAGAAAGAAAACAATTGGGGAAAGGGCAGATTTCTTTCGCAGCAATAATAACATGAATATAGACATGCACACATATATGATATATCCAGCGTCTACACATTATAATCTTGAGAATGATTTCTCTACCCCAACGGTTAAAGTCAGAAAAGCAACATATGAGAGACAGAGAACAGAGAGTATAATCACCAGCATTGTGTGCAATGAAATGTATGGGCTGAAAAAGAAGACGATCGCAATAGTCGCACTGTGCCAGACCTTTAGCTGGGCAAACGCTCCTTCCTATAAACCAAAAGATAGCACCAATTTGAAGAAACCCATTAGTGACTGCCTTTTCGAAGAACCGGAGATTATAATATGAGAATAACAACGGCAATGGATGTAATGAGATTATATGAAATTGTTAAATAATGAGGTCGCCAAGTATGGATAGAGAATAGAAAGATCAATGATCAATTCACCAATTCACCAATTCCTATCTTGAGAAAGCAGTGAAGGATGAGCGACTACCATGTCGTGTTTGAAAAGTATTCCGAGAAGAGCATTCAGCTGTGGATACAAAAATCCATCACCAATTCCCAGAAAGGCTGATATAAGAAGCACGTATACGGTGCCAAGTGTTTCACTGGTTTGAAGAGTTGTAACAGGGCATTGCAAGGTTTAATTAGTATACTTGCCCCTCGTGGTATTCATTACAAAATAATGCCAAATGTAAAAGGTTTTCCAATGTTACTAACCTCTGCCCTAGTAGAAGCCAAATAAAAACAACAGCTTGAATGACGGCCCCACCAGATACTAAGAAAGTGATTGATGGAAGACCAGATGTAAGACGGCCAGCAATCAATGAGCAATAGAAAGACCAAAAAAGGAAAATAATTAACACTCAAATCTCACTTTTTTCTATTATCACTAGCTCCGATTAAAGACAAATACCATTTTAATCTACCTCTGCAAGTGCGAGCATAATGAATATTTCTAATAGGCATGGCATAACAATGAACACTATATTTACAATTTGTTGGGAAAGTTGAGCATTATATTAGTTCGTGAATTAGGACTCTCGAGATATATTTTGGTTTGTGAAGGGAGAGTCCAATGCCTCAAAACACTTAAAATTTTGTGGTTCATCTTAATTCAATAGGGTTTGGTTTGGTTTAGAGTTCTTATTGGCTAGTTGAATGGAAAACCGAGGGAAACAATAGGAAATAAGTAGGCATACTTACAACTGCATCAGCAGCCCCATAAACTGCCATTGCACCACCGACCCCTGACACACCAAGTGATGGTGTGACAACTTCTTTTGTGAACTTGGCCCTATGTTTGAAACTCTATAATGCTCAGTAAGGAAAAACATAGGCTACTGCAACAAAAGAGCATGCAATACTTCTACTTTATTCCAGTAATTACCATACAAATGCCGCTTGTAGTCCTGAATATGAAATTAGAGGAATGGTCAAAATCATTCTTATGTCAGCCAGTGGAGCAACTACTGATTTTGATAGAGAAAATATAGAAGAACGTAGGCTGGACGAGGACAGTGATGGTTCTTCTTCTTTACTGTCTTCCTTTCTTAAGAACCCCATGAGTAAGATACCTAACGTCACAACGCAAAGGAAGATAATGAACAATACAGTTGTGCCATTGGTACTTCCACCCTGCAGCAGTTATGAGGCAAAGAAACAGGATTCAATCTAGAGATGTTATTAGTGTAGACTATTGAAAGAAGAAATGTGGTCAAAGCTGAAACAGAATTGCATGACTCGGAAATTGCCTGCTTCAACAACGTTACGGTTGTTTCCAATGTGACTGAACATCCAAACTTTAAAATGAAACTCTTTAAGAGAGTAATTAAGTGGAGACTACATACCGCTTCATCTTTCAGCACAACGAGGGAGATAATATTTCCAATGACCTGCAATATTTAAATCACATAAGAAAGGTATGAACCTTACTGTTAAGTTTAAGTATTTGTTTTCCAGATAACATTTCTAGATGAACCAAAGTTTGTAAACTTGAAATCCATGAATTCACCTGGTGACTTGCAAATACTGCCCAAAATTCTCCATTGAAGTTGCCGATGACAGTTCCTTCATGTAAGCCATTCTTTCTTGCATGATTACGTGCAGTTGAAGTGAGATATGTACCCTGAGCATTCATTACATGGCAAACACCAAGATGTTTTCACTCTACAGTTATAGTGATTATCCATTACCATATACTCCAAAAATATTTACTACATTTCACCTGCGCAACCCAAATTATAGAAGCAGCAAAACCAAGGTAGACAGAAGACGGAACCATTGTAAACCTGAAAAGAAGTGATCAGAAAATCATCTCCACTTTTGCAATCACCTAAACATTGAGTTGCAGTGTATTGTAAAGTTCAAGACAGTATAACACTACTGACCTAATTAAAAATGACATAAACATTCAATCTGAAGAATTTTTAAAAATACTTGTTAAATCACCCATTGATCAAAAGTTTAAATTGATGCATGAAAGTCTATATTAATTGGAGAGGAAATAACTGTCAGATATCATGTTAAATTATTGATTGATCCAAAAGCTTAAGTTTAAATTTACATAATCTATCAGTAACAGTACTCTTTCGAACACTATTAAACACAGCCAGTGATTGCTGAAGAACTGGCATACAGTCTAACTTTTATTAATTCGTGTCTGCAAAACGCTTTGAGTAATTCGCATTGCCAGAATCAGCTCGATTACACTTTGTCTTGTCAAACTCCCTTCATTGTATTTTCAAAGCAGACCATCAAAATCAGTAAAAAAAAATACCAAGTCGGCTTCAAATTTGCAGCTATGAACAACCAATAACCAGTAGTCCCAAGAATCAAAGCGTTCTTAGTCCCCAATGCTCGAACCACCAAAGCAGCCACCAGAGAGAAAAACGTAAAAGATAAATACAATATCCCCAGCGAAGTAGTCCCCAAATCCTCCTCCTGAATCAAAATTCCACAGCCCAAAGTCAAACCTAAAGACGATAATATCAATTAACCACAAAAAAAAAAAAAAAAAAAAAAAACCCATCAAATACAGAATCCAAATTTTCCTCTAAGAGGCACAAATTAAGGTTCCTCCTCCATTTCTTCAACATCATCCAGAAACACCTAGAGAATAGTGAAAAGAACCAAAAACTTACAGTATTAACAGTACTCTCCAAGTTCTGGGCAGCTCCATAAGCAAGGAAAATTAACCAAAAAGCAAAGCTCAAAACATGAACATCTCTCGTATAATTCACCGGAGCTGAAATTGGGGCGTTATTAACTAACAACCGCGCCTCTTCGTCAACAGAATCCATGGCGTGTCGGCTTTTCAAGCCGATTTAGTCGTAGAAACGCTTAAAAAGGCGGAAAGAGAAAAACCCAAATGGAGTGAAGTCAGAGGTGAAGAATCGTCGGCTGAAAGTGAAGACAGTCAAAACTCAAAAGGGTTAATAATTCGATTAACTTAAAGGTGGATCGAGCTCGAAATTTTGTATTTGTTTGATGCGAAAAAGGAATAAGAGCTGACCAATTACGAATTTATGTACGCCCCATCTAAGGAAACATTTTCCACATTTTCGCAATCGCTCGTCGCCCCAAGGTGTGGCGTTGGTGTCCTTATCCAAGTTCTTAACTTAACCAACGGTATCTGCTTCGAACTCTGTGCGATTCGGAATCTTCTCAAATTATAACACTTTTTAAGTTCTATCACTATACTCTCAGCTTCCAAAAATAGCTTCTACATTAATTGCGTTATTTTATTAGTGAAAAAATGTTTCTTTTTTTTTTCTAAACTTTGGGTGTACGTGAATTTAAATGTTAAACTTACAGGTAAATATATTAATTAATACCTCTATCACATTTCACTTATGTTATATATTAGTTTATACCTCCTATTAAAATAGGTTTCATTTGAAAAAACATTATGCCAAAAATAGGATTATTTCTATTAAATCTATAATTTTTCATGAATAAATCAATCTAAGTTTTTAGATAAACTTTTTGTTAGAATTCATTCATTTGTTTGAAAATTAATCAGTGTCCAAATTTATTGGTTGTATGAGAATTTAGTTCTGAAATTAGAAGTTTGCAAAGTTTAAGTGTAGGGGTATATTTTAATATTTATCCAATCTTTTATTATATGGTTCTTTCATACTAGTCAATAAATTGAGGTCAGAAAAAGTATCCAAACTACTAAATGCTACAAAATTTTCTCACCATGGTACAAAAATTTGAGTGTTCGATCTGTTAAAGCTAAAATAGTGGACAGATGGTGTTTGCGTGAGTATTCCATTCATAATGTTTTGCTAATTATGATCTGCAATCTATTACCTAAATATATACGGTTTCTATTTCCAACTTTTCATGATATGAGAATGGTATTTCTTTAGAAATCAAGTGTATATATGATCCTTAGTAGATTCGAGCTAGAATGTTTGAAACAAACCAACAATCCACAAGTCGAGCTCTTAAGAGATGTTGAGAACCAAATATGAATTTGGTTATATTTACCATTTGTTTGCATTTTGTTATATCTACTAATATTACTTGATGATGGTTATGTTTGCAGCAGTTCCGATTAAAAAAATGGTAAGATTGAAATATGGCTCATGATGAACAAAAGCTAAAAGTCGCATTCAATTTTCCAATTTGTATGGAAGAGATGCATATTACACAAAAGATTGGTTGGCAAAGGAAATGAACAGTTTAGAAAGAAATCAATTGGCGAAAGGGAAGATTTCTTTCGCAGCAATAACATGAATGTAGAAACACATATATCCGTCTCTACACATTATAATCTTGAGAATGATTTCTCTACCCAAACGGTTAAAGTCAGAAAAGCAACATATGAGAGGCAAAGAACTGAGAGTATAATCACCAGCATTGTGTGCATTGAAATGTATGGACTGAAAAAGAAGACGATCGAAATAGTCGCGCTCTGCCAGACCTTTAATTGGGCAAACGCTCCTTCCTATAAACCAAAAGATAGAACCAATTACTGACTGCCTTTTTGCAGAACCGAAGATTACAATATGAGAAAAACAATAGCAATGGATGTAATGAGATTATATGAAATTGTTAAATGATGAGGTCGCCATGTATGGATAGAGGATAAGAAAGATCACTGTCAATTCACCCAATTCCTATCTTGAGAAAGCAATGAAGGATGAGTAGGTACCGTGTCGTGTTTGAAAAGTATTCCAAGCAGAGCATTCAGCTGTGTGTTAAAAACTCCATCACCAATTCCCAGAACGGCTGATATAAGAAGCAGGTATACGGTGCCGAGTGTTTCACTGGTTTGAAGAGTTGTAACAGGGCATTGCAAGGTTTAATCAGTACACTCGCCCCTCGTGGTATTCATTACAAAATAATTCTAAATGTAAAAGGTTTTCCAATGTTGCTAACCTCTGCCCCAGTAGAAGCCAAATAAAAACAACAGCTTGAATGACAGCCCCACCAGATACTAAGAAAGTGATTGATGGAAGACCGGATGTAAGACGACCAGCAACCAGTGAACACTGGAAAGACCAAAAAAAGAAAATAATTAACACTTGGAACTCGCTTTTTTTCTATTATCAATAGCTTTGACTAAAGATAAATAGTTGAAAGTAACTTCCCTCTACTAACTTGGAAGAACAGCCACAAATAATATGTGGAGAGTTTAAAGAACTTTCAACAAATAGACAAATACCATCTAAATCTACCTCTGCAAGTGCGAGCATAATGAATATTTCTAATAGGCATGGCATAACAATGAGCACTCTATATTTACAATTAGTTGGGAAAGTTGAGCATTATTTTAGTTCATGAATTAGGACTCTTGAGATATATTTTGGTTTGTGAAGGGAGAGTCCAATGCCTCAAAACACTTAATTTGTGGTTCATCTTAATTCAATATGGTTTAGTTTGGTTTAGAGTTCTTATTGGCTAGTTGAATGGAAAAACGAGGGAAACAATAGGAAATAATTAGGCATACTTACAACTGCATCAGCAGCCCCATAAACTGCCATTGCACCACCGACCCCTGACACACCAAGTGATGGTGTGACAACTTGTTTTGTGAACTTGGCCCTGTGTTTAAAACTCTACAATGCTCAGTAAGGAAAAACACAGGCTACTGCAACAAAGAGCATGCAATACTTCTACTTTATTCCAGTAATTACCATACAAATGCTGCTTGTAGTCCTGAATATGCAATCAGAGGAATGGTCAAAATCATTCTTCTGTCAGCCAATGGAGCAACTACCGATTTTGACAGAGACAATATCGAAGAATGTAGGCTGGCCGATGGCAGCGATGGTTCTTCTTCTTTACTGTCTTCCTTTCTTAAGAACCACATAAGTACAATACCTAACGTCACAACGCAAAGGAAGATAATGAACAATACAGTTGTGCCATTGGTACTTCCACCCTGCAGCAGTTATGAGGCAAAGAAACAGGATTCAATCTAGATATGTTATTAGTGTAGACTATTGAAAGAAGAAATGTGGTCAAAGCTGAAACAGAATTGCATGACTCGGCAATTGCCTACTTCAACAACGTTACGGTTGTTTCCAATGTGGCTGAACATGCAAACATTAAAATGAAACTCTTTAAGATAGTAATTAAGTGGAGACAACATACTGCTTCGTCTTTCAGCACAACGAGGGAGATAATATTTCCAATGACCTGCAATATTTAAATCACATAAGAAAACAGATATTCACCAATTTAAAAAGGTATAAACCTTACTGTTAAGTTTAAGTATTTGTTTTCCAGATAATATTTCTAGATGAACCAAAGTTTATAATCTCGAAATCCATGAATTCACCTGGTGACTTGCAAATACTCCCCAAAATTCTCCATTGAAGTTGCCAATGACAGTTCCTTCATGTAAGCCATTCTTTCTTGCATGATTACGTGCGGTTGAAGTGAGATATGTACCCTGAGAATTCATTACATGGTGAACACCAAAGATATTTTCACTCTACAGTTATAGTGATTATCCATTACCATATACTCCAAAAATATTTACTACATTTCACCTGCGCAACCCATATTATAGAAGCAGCAAAACCAAGGTAGAGAGAAGCTGGAACCATTGTGAACCTGAAAAGAAGTGTTCAGAAAATCATCTCAACTTTTGCAGTCACCTAAACATTGAGTTGCAGTGTATTGAAAATTTGGCGTAAAGTTCAAGACAATATAACTCTACTGACCTAATTCAAAATGATATAAACATTCCATCTGAAAATTTTGTAAAAATACTTGTTAAACCACCAATTGATCAAAAGTTTAAATTGATGGAAATATGTAGAAAACTCAACAAGTGAAGATCTATATTAATTGGACAGGAAATAACTGTTCAAACACAGCCATTGATTGCTGAAGAACTGGCATACAATCTAATTTTTATTAAATCATGTCTGCAAAACGCTTTGAGTAATTCACATTGCCAGTAGTCCATCAAAATCAGAGGGGAAAAAATACCAAGTCGGCTTCAAATTTGCAGCTGTGAACAACCAATAACCAGTAGTTCCAAGAATCAAAGCGTTCTTAGTCCCCAATGCCCGAACCACCAAAGAAGCCACCAGAGAGAAAAACGTGAAAGATAGATACAATATCCCCAGCGAAGTAGTCCCCAAATCCTCCTCCTGAATCAAAATTCCACAGCCAAGCAAAAAACAATCAGCCCAAAATCAAACCTACGGACGATAATATCAAGTAACCACCAAAAAAACCCATCAAATACAGAATCCAAAATCTTCCCATAAGAGGCGCAAATTAAGATTTATCGTCCATTTCTTCAACATCATCCAGAAATGCCAAAAGAATAGTGAAAAGAACCAAAAACTTACAGTATTAACAGTACTCTCCAAGTTCTGGGCAGCTCCATAAGCAAGGAAAATTAACAGAAAAGCAAAGCTCAAAACATGAACATCTCTCGTATAATTCACCGGAGCTGAAATTGGCGCGTTATTAACTAGCAACCGCGCCTCTTCGTCAACAGAATCCATGGCGTGTCGACGTTTCAAGCCGATTTAGTCGTAGAAACGTTTAAAAAGGGGGAAAGAGAAAAAAAAACCCAAATAGAGTGAAGTCAAAGGTGAAGAATCGCCGGCTGAAAGTGAAGACAATCAAAAGGGTTAGTATTTCGATTAAGTTAAAGTGGATCGAGCTCAAAATTTTGTGTTTGTTTGATGCGAAAATCGAATTAGAGCTGGCCAATAACGAATTTATATATGCTCATATGGGTAAACATTTTCCCCGTTTTCGCAATCGCTCGCCGCCCCAAGGTGGGGCGTTGGTGTCCTTATTCAAGTTCTTAGTTTAACTAACGGTATCTGCATCGAACTCTTTCCGATTTGGAATCTTCTCAAATCATAATAGTTTTTTTTTTTCTCTCTCTTTAAAGTATCAATTTCTTTTTAAATGCTAACACTGCATCGAGAAAGTTATTTTAATCACAACACGTTCAGCTTCCAAATTGTAAAAATAGGTCACCATATTTTCTAAATCGTAAAAAGCGGAGTTCAAATATTGTTTCTAAAAAAATATTATTATCTAATTCAAATTTCGTAATATTTTAGCACATTTTAGTTAATTCTACATTAACTGTGTTACTTTAGTAGCGGAAAAATTGAATTTATTTTCCTAAATTTAAATCTTAAACTTACAGGTAAATAAATTAATTTATACCTACATCATATTAGGTTCCATTTCGAAAAACATTATACCCAAAATAATGATTATATATATTAAATCTTTGAACATTTATAAAAAAATCTATACTAAATTTTTATATAAAATTATCGTTAGAAATCATTGATTTGTTTACTCCAATCATTTATTTCGTTAATCCGAGTAAGCAATTTTCTTACTCACGTTTTGAGAATCGTAGAAGAAAGCTACCCACGTTTGAAAATCATTTTATTCGTTGTATAGAATTTTAGTACTCAAATTATAAGTTCACGATAGTATACTTTGAGTGTTCTCTATTTAAATTGACTCTGTTAAAAGCTAAAATAGTTTCAAACTAAATAGTTTTCCTCGACATTTTATTATCATACAATTATTTTAGGATATCTAAACTAATAAATTGAGTTTAGCGCCTACACCTTTTTTTTCCCTCTCTATTCTCTTGTTTCTGAAATATTTTGATCGTCGGGTGGAGATGAGAATTGATCCAAACCTCTCCTCGACTGAGGAGAAATAACCGAAAATAAAATATCACAATCTATAGAACATATTTGAGCATATTAAAATAGTAAATAGCAATGATTAATTAAATGTAGTCTAAGGTCCACTTTTCTACCAATCAAATAATACCTTTTTGGCTTCTAAAGAAGACAAAGGAAAAGTACATCAATAGTTGTTCACATACAAATGTTCACTCCTTTCGTGTAGTAATCTATGGAGTAAGCAGAACAGAGCAGAGCTCAATCTCATAGCCATCCTGCTCCAATATCTCCCTAAAGTATAAAATTATGTTGTTGTCAAACAACTAAAAGACGTTTTAGCAAAAAAGCCATTTAGAACATAAATCCAAAACACATTATATACCACAAAGACAGGACCAAGACACTCGTTCACCTTGAAAAGAAGACGTGGAAGGAAATTGGATACTATTTTACCAGAATTGGCTGTGTCAAATGTTCGAATAAAAGTATAAGCGTCAGCCAACTCGGCTTCGAATGACATCAAGACCCATTTCGGTGGGATCGGTGGCTTGGAGCTCGACCTGAAAGCCATCCAGCTCTCTCTTGAATCTATCTTTGGAGCTTGCGTATATCATCTTGCTTCTGACTCTTGAAGAATCAGGGGACCTTCAGTTCATACAATGGCGTTTTTGTTAAAGTGTGTGATAGTTGGAAAGACAAACATGTAAGGATGTAGTGAAGCGTAAAGGAGATTGTTAACTATACCAGGCAATAAAGAAGATTCTGCTCTTTTGACAGTTCTCTTCCGTAACGAAGTCGAAATCATAGATAGCATAACGACATTCGTCTGAAGGGAGGCTTTTAGCAAAGTCCTCGTAACTTTGCGTTGGCTCACCGACTTTCTCTACTACAACTTGCTTTTGTTTCTCCTCGATCTTAAACACAATAAAGCGATAGGTTCTTTTTGCCTTGAGCTCCAAAAACTTCAGCTTGCAATCATCATGCACTGCTATTCCCGATGCTGCATTGGCCTATAAAAATCCAGAATGAAACTACTTAAAAAAGTTTCAAAGTCCAAAATGGATGCAAACAGAACTAGTTGAAAAGGCTGAACAAAATTGGAAAATAAAATGTTATTGATTGTAATATATCATACAGCTATAAAATCAAAAGCTGCAAAGCAAAGCAGTAAGTTGAATGTTGTTTAACCTAACAATGGAAATGCAGAAAATTGGTAACAATATAATCTGTCTGATTTTATCATATTTAACAAATTTCCAACAATCGTTCTATCTCTCCCTTGGGAGCCTTGACTTATCCATCAATTTGTGGTGATATTTAGTCAAATTTTCCACCTCGTAGCCGCAATTAAGCTCGAGCTCTGTGCCTTGCTTCAAAGAAGCCTCTCAAGCAAAGGCTCCTAGACGCCTTAGTACTTGTAGTGTGTGCCTCAGCTCCTTGAGTTTGATTTCCTACTCTCCCTCTCTCTTTTTTTTCTTTCTAATCTTTAAGAAAAAAATGCATAAACATTCTTACAATCTCAAATGAAATCTCTATTTTCTTCTTATTCGTCCTATTATTTTTCTACTTGTATTACAATTCAATCTACAAATGTCTAGCTATTGTGTTCATAAAACCTGTAAGTTCTGAAGGCTATTGCGTTTTAACGCGCCTCGAGCTTTAACAGAACACTGAGCCAAAGTAAGATTATCTCCTAACAAGTATAAACAGTATGGATTCTGATTTTTGATAGCTGATAATGGTTTCCACCAAAATTTAAAGCAGAATCACAACTTGACTACACATGCACGAGAAGGATTAACAGCAACTCAAAAGGAAGGAATACACGAATATAAGTTATATAACTTGTAATCGAAATCCTCGACATAAATATTCAAACACAAGTACAAAAACTAAAACGATGATCACAATAGATCCCACGGCCACCGGATTACTCGAAGTCGACAATAATTTAAAGAAAATAACGTTTCACTCAATTAAAGAAAAAAAAATCACAGTAGAATAGAAATCGGATCTCCTATGCAGCACAATGCATTCACTTCCCACTCGGAAAACTTCATACGGATTACTACTTCAAAATCATGCACAGAGATTCAAATAACCCACAAATTGCAAGAAAACTCTCGATCGCGATTGTAGTGAAATTCAAAATGGCGAACTAGAAATACAACAATCCTACTTTCTGAAAAACTAACCGATCATCAAACCATGAATAAAAGCAGAAATTAAGTAAGTAAGCTTCAGAGAACTCACCATTTTGAGAGAAGAGATAAAAAGTTCCAACGAAGAAGAAGAAGAAGAAATGCAGGTTCAGAAATGAGGGAAGAAAATGTAGAGTGGGTTTTAATTTTTATAGTGGTTTTTATTATTATTATTTTGATTACTTTTTATTTATTTATTATTACGATTATCTGTGATGGTGCTCGGGAGCAACGGTATCGTGGCGGTGACTTGTATCTGACAGTTGGCGGTGGGATGATGTCTGACCAACCAATATAAGCCACGTATACTAGGAGCGTGGGGCGGTACCTTTAGCTGCGCCGCACCTTTATATAAGCCGGCTCCCTAGTTAACTTTATCATCTTCTATTTCAAAGCTTTTTTTTTCCTTTTCATAATTGTTACTCAAATTTAATTTGACTTTAAATAAAATATACCTTTTCTTAATAGTAAAATAAAATGAAACTAGTCATAAATAAACAAATAAGTGTGACTTTAATAAATATTGAAACTATGAAATAGAGATATTTTTAAATATGATAAATTAAATTAAAATATCGATCTAGCAAAGTCATATTGTGTCTATTATTAATGTAATTTGAATTTGTTGTTATATTTTATAAATAGCTCCCTTTTTGTGTTGTTAATAATCATTTTAGAAAAGGTAATAGTCATTTATAAGATATAACAACAAAAATAATGTAATTATCTTGTTATAACTTATAAATATTTTTAAATTTTTGTTATGTTTAAAAATGTGATTGTCATTTTAATTTATATTAAGTAATGTAATTATTGTTATCCGCTAATGAGAATAAAAAACAAAAATTAAGAATACTTAATATCCAATATAAAAAAATTAAAATTTGACGGAAAAAGGGGAAAGTAAAAATGAAGTGAGATGATCGATAATTAAAATAGTAGATATGAAAAATAGGCCTATTAAAATAGTTCATATAGTTGTTGTATAAAGCATATCTCAGCTTTTATTTTCTAAGGTTATCTCAAACTTACTAATTTGAATTTGAATTGAAATGCAATAATGTAATTGTTTATATAACGTTATAAAAAGTAGTAAGGTGAAAATCGGCTAAAGCTCGGAGATAGGCACGGCGAGCAGCTGGGCGGAATTGGGCTCCGTTTAAATCATCGCCGACGTGTTTTGGTTAGTTAGTTGACAAATATTTTTAAAAAGAAATACAAAATAAAACGAAAAGGATTTATTTAAATTTTGAAAAATGGATAAAATAATTGCGATTTCCCTTTCTCGAGATTCCTTCCACTGCTTTGATCTAACGCAATTCTTTTTTCTCCTTTTATTTTATTTTCTTTTATTTTTTTTTCAAAATTCTATTTTATTTATCGAAACATATATTCAAATTATTTTAAAAGAATACACTTTAATTCTAATTATTGTTTCACATGAATCTACATCTCTCTTTTCTTTCTTTAACTGTATAATCTTTATTTTATTTTAAAATGTTTGAGCCTTCAATTTGACAAAATTAGGGTGATGAATTGATTTGAATAATTTGATATATGTGTTGAATAGTGGTGCATTTTGAAGTTGGTTTTAGTTCTTTTTTTACCTATTACAAAATCGATTCGTACGTGTATAACTGACTAAATTGTATAAAATATACATGCATTTTGTCCTATGTTTAAAGGAAAAACTAACCATACGACCTCAACCGTGACTCCCAAAACGGGGAATGGGACCCTTGCTTCACCCTCCCCATTGCCAACCCTACCTTCCTCTTATATAAATCATAATTAACAATAATAAATGCAAAAAGAGATCGGGGATGCGAATGATATTTATTAAATAATCGATCGCTTTTGTTGATTTTAATAGGTCACATTATTGTTTTCCCCCTCTTTTTCAGTGGTTGACTTGGTTGGATAAGTTGACTTTAAATCAAAAACGTATACATATAATGTTTTGAAATAATTACACGTTTTCGATTATAAATACTTGATAGAACTATTCATTTACTTTTACAATAGCACGTATTTTCCATAATAATAAACTAGCATCTTCCATTTTTGTTAATCGAAAACAAAAAACTTACTTAACGGTCATTTTACTTATTGCATGTCATGCTTTCACAGATACAGTAACCCTCCGACATTAGTCTAAAATTCATTAATATTTGTAACGTGAATAAATAAAGTACGATAATATAAAAATTATCTTATTTTTCTTCCATCCATTCACATAATAATCGTTGATCGAGTAAAATAATTACTACCATCATACTCATGAATGTTTGTTTTATAAGAATAATTGTATTCACACTTCTACCTCACATTTTATGCGCATGCGCTAAATTATCCGAACTAAAAACTTTAAACATTAAGATATATAAGTATTCAATTCTCTGAGTTATATTATGATTTTGAAATAGAAAATTTATTAACGAAAAAAAAGATATTGAATAGTGTATTGAAATTTGTTTAAAAAATTAATGTGATGACTATTCAAAATTAGAAGACATACATTATTGTTAAATGACACCATTAGGGATATTTCACATTTATATATAAAGTGAATGCTTATAGTGATTTTATTTTATTATTACCATCGTAAATAAGTATCATTTTCTAATTTACACATTAGATTACTTTTCACCATTCGGGGAGATATTTATTTTGAAACATTATATTTTATAAACATATTATTTAAATTACAATAGTTAGAAAAATTAAACTTCTTAAGGTTTAAGAAGGTTTAAGGCCCAATTAAAATCTAAATTGGTATGAAACTTTAGAAAATACGTCTTCTACAATTTACCCAAACATGTTTTAATGGTAATTAATCTTATAGAATAAATTCACAACTATATACATTATATATATAATATATGGTTAATCGTATAGGTTTAGTAATTAATCTTTGACAACCATATACGTCTTTAAAAATTGTATAAAAAATGTTGTGGAATCAGATTCGAACACTTCCTCACGATCGCTTTTCTTTGAGACTGAAATGGGTTTGATGAAATTATAATTTCACCTTAAAAAATGAAAACAATTTTAAAAAAAAAATAATTAAGGGAACGCATGAACTGAAGAAAAATAGTCAGAAAATGAAAAAAGAAACTGAGATATTATTTTTCTTCTTCTTCTTCTTCTTTTTTTAAATTCACAAAGGAAAGCTGAGATTTAGCAGCAAATTAAAAAAAGGAACGAAACGACAGATCGAAAACGAAAACCTGATTCCACATAATCTCCATAATGCAATCGAACGAAACGACATCGTCGAGTCTCTGGTGCCGCTAGCTCGCCGGATTCGGAGCATCATTATTGGCCACCGCCGGCGGAGCAGGAGGCCTTGCGGCTACCGGATCAGCGCTGCGGCTCTGCTGCGTTGGTCGAGTAAGAAGAGTACTCGAGTGCGGACCACCAGATTCGACCGTCGATCCCGGTCCAACTGGCGGTGGGGGGTCGGAGAGGTAATCGGCGGGCATGAAAACGCCCTGCGAAGGCCTCCTCTGGTGCCTGCTGGGTCGCTGCGACATTTTACGGTGAGATTTGGGAATGGAGAAGAACAAAGGGGCGGAAACAGAGAGAGAAATAGTGAGAGTTCGCCGGCGTAACGGTAGAGTTGACTGCTTTTTCTTTTCTTTTCTTTTCTCTTTTTCTATACGTTTTAGTTTGGTTTGTTTGATGACTTCTCGATCTAAGCGAGTCAAACTTATAATGCCATCCTACAATTTCCAACCTCTTCATTTTTTACCCCTCACTGTTTCATCCATTGATTTACTTCGACTTTAGTTCAATTCGCATCAAAATGTATTAAAAAAATATTTAACTATAATATAAAATCGTCTTAGATTAATATTATTATATAATATATAGTATTTTGAATTTTGCCTCCTTAAGTCTATTACTTCATTTATTATTTAATTTTTGTTTCAATTTTATCTTTATACTTTTCGAATTTAAACTTTTTTAATTTTAATTGATCACTCTTTCTATTAAAAAAAACATAATTAACCAGTTACAACTAAATCATAATTTGATAATTAATAGACTTTAAAACTACTAACAAATTGGTCGGTCTCTTTTTTATAAATGAAACTTACAAACTCTCTAAGTATATATGTCATGTCAATAATTTAAACTTATTTTTAGTTATTATTTATTTATTTATCTAAAGTTAATGGTAAAAATGTTAGGTGAGTAAGTTTATTAAAGAAAAACGGTAATTAAAAGTTTGTTTTAATTAAAGATGGAAGGTTATTTAAGAGATAAGTATTGGAGGTCCGAGATTTATGGAAATAATTGGGGTAGGAAATTGAAGTGGGAAACTTCCTAACTGCCCCTACGATTCATGCACCAAAGAGTGTCATTGTACCCATCCAATTTAACGGAACGGAACGGGCACTTACATGTGTTTTAGATAAGATTTTAAATTCCCATCTATTGTCCAAATTAACCCTTCATTTTTATTTTTATTTTTATTTTGTTGGGTTAGGTAAGTATAATCAAATATTAAATTCATAAATACAAATAGATTTCAAGGGTGCATTCATATCTACCGACGATAAAATATAAGTTTACTGGACTTCAAAATGTTGGTTTTATACTCTTTTAAAAAGTTAACATTTAATTGGTAGCTTTATTTGCTGAATGACGAAAATTTAGTTTAAAATGTCAATATTGAATTTTAAAATTACTTTTAATTAAAAATGAATAATGTATTTAAATTAATACACAAAATGTTTACATAGGTAGATAGGTTTAATGTATTTATTGTAGTTATGGTTTGTATATTTTTTTATTAATGGGATTATGAAATTCTCACTGTGTCAACATTAAGTTTATAAAAATGTCTAAATATTTCAAAATTAATATGTTGACAAATTTAAGAGAGATGTGAAGACATAAATCAACACGACCTACTAACCATTCAATGAAATAGGTTAATTTGGTTGAATTGAATCGCGTGATATAGGGTCCTACTTAATTCACCCTATTATTTGGCTCGAAAAGAAACCAGATTGAAGTCAAATTGATTGGACTCAAGCATCGTCATGAAAGGTTCATAATTTTAATTACACGAATGCTCATTTAATTCCCACGTTCACGAAATTTAGAACTCACTATCAAGTAAATACTTAATAGTTTATATATCTATGGAATGGACCAAACCTAAACATGTACCATATTTATTGTTTTTTTATATATCTAAGAAAATCAAATCTACCTTTTAAGTAGGTTTTAATGTTCACAATTTTTAGTTTAACTTGTTTAACCAAACACTAAATAATATATGTATCTTATCAATAGTTTGATTAAAATAAAGCAACAACAATACAATAAAAATACAAAATTTAATAATATTTTTTAAAGGAAAACCCTAAAATGCAATATATTTTTGTAGGGATATTTGATTGAATACCAACTTCAATTGCATCTAATAGGATGTCAAAACAAAATAATAATAATAATAAGATTTATAGCCAACACGTGTTGAACGAGTTTTTTTAATATGACATTGCCCTAAGTTAAAAAAAAAAAAAGTCAGAGTAAGATTTTATCGTTTCATAGTTGGATGTTTAAATCGCACGGTTTTCTTAATCTAATGTAAATTTTAAAATTAAAATTCAACTGATAAAATAAACTTATTATCCACCTTGGTGTAATTAAATATCTATAAATATTGTTAGATTTAAAATTTAAAATTCAAATGATTTTCTACCTTTTATAATTTAAGGTTTGAATTCATATCTTTTCACTTTTCGGTATAAATCAATTGAGTTCAAAACTGGAATGCAGTTGAAGATGATTGTGTCCGTGAAATGTGAATATCTAATTAAAAGGTACGTGAAAAACTCTTACCAGAACAGTTATCTTTTTTTGTAAAAGACATATAAATAAATTCGTTAGTATTAACTTTTGGTATAACTAGAGTTTTAACTAAGGGACATAGGGAATTATATAAATACCTTATATCAGTTTGATATTTCATACACATCAAAACTAAAAAGAAATAATACATTGTTCCCAAAGCACGGTGGATGTAGGCATTTGCCGAACCACTTTAACGCCGTGCGTAAATCTTCTTCTTATTTTTCTCTTCATCTCACCATCATCCAAAGTAAAAACCAAAGAAGAAAACCATACATTACAGTAAAGAAAGAAAAAAGAAAAGTGTTGAGAGCTCATTCAATATTATGTATACACGCAAGTGAAAGGAAAGGGAAAAAGTAAAACACAAATAAGTGAGAGAGAACTCACCTCTACGTACAATTAGGTGGCTTATCTGTATCCATAAAAGTGTCAATCCTTCAAAGTAGATGTAATTTTCTTTTAGTGTGCAACGATTTTAACGTAGATAAGTGTGAGTTTGTAATATTTATTTTGCTACTTATATTGTAAACCAAATGTTTTAATATCTATGGTTTAATCTAGTGACACATCCAGATTGTAGATCCAATCAAAACTGGACCCAAAAAGTTGATTAAGAAAAAACCAAGCTCAAGAGTAAGGATATGGGCTTGATTACTAAAGGTTAGGTTGGTTGGCCCGAAAGCATCTGGGTTTGAGTGATATCCCACTTTCTAGACTCAAATTCCTCCAACCATAAGGCACCATTTGTACATAAAAAAACAAAATTCAAACATACTATAATTGACACGACCCCTAACACAATAACTTAGAAACTTTGTTACACTCTAAATTTTATATTTTCAAATGTTGAAATTTATTCATTAAATTTCAAATAAATCTTAATGGTAATATTTATTACAAACTTGTTGTTGGGCTTTTCAAGTATTTTATTAATATTTTTATTACAAAGTTCGAAAATATATTACCAAATTGTATTTTTTTTCTCATAAGAACAATGGTTATTATTTAAGTAAATTCCATAAAAATCAATCTTAATTACTAAGTTTGAGTTTTATTAAAAAAATAGAAAAAAACAAAATCCAACGTAGATTATTACACGAGTGGTCCTCATCCTGTAGTTGCGACACATCATCAGAAAAGCAATCCACCTAAGCACAACAGCTGGCCAGTAACAAGACGTGGTGGTTCCTCATTGGATAGTAAAAGTAGACCCCATTGAGATTTCAAACTGTCGTCTCGTTTCCTTTAAAGATTGTGAACCATGACGAACTTTACTATTTTTGTTGTTGCTTTTCTTTTTCCTTTTTTAAATAAATAAATATACAAAATGTTAATTTTTAATTTAATAATAATAATAATAATATTATTATTATTATTATTATCTCTCTCATTGGAGCTTTGTTTCTCTTTCCATCTCTATCTCTTGGAAGCTAAATATTGACCGCGAACCCAAAGCTTCTTTTCCATTTCGGTTTTTTGCCGCTCTGTTTTTTCTCTTTCAGGTTTTCCCGGACAAAACCCTAGCCCTAACTAATCCGCCTCTCGTCGTATTCCGATCTGATTCTACTTTCCACACGCCTGAAATCTGTTTCCGACCGGTTAGATCTCAGATCCGCTGTTCTTAAGAATTTAATTGGTGACTATCTTGCTCGTGGTTTGGATTTCATCACTCATTTCCTTTGATTCTTGACTTGTTCTCATCGGATTTTTCATTTTTAGGTTTCGAGAAAGGTGTTGAGGTTAGATTTCTTAATTTTTACGCGTTAAACTCTCTGTTTTTTATGATGATAACCGCTGGCGGTTAGTCAGAATTAATGTTTTTCTGATGCTTTTATTTGTTTTTTGTTTTCTTTTTTTTCATTTTGATGAATTTAGGTTTTTTTTAAGTTTAGCATTTGAATTTGCAGGCTTCAAGGAATTTTATTCAGTTTTTCTTTTACAGGATTTTGGATTTTCATTTCCACTCTGTTTGGGCTTTTTGGATGCTGTCGATTGGGTTTGCGGGATTGTTAGCTACTGGCTTTGCAGATTTGGAGGAATATATATTGGATGGGAGAAGAAGCAGCTGGTTTGGCTGCAGTGACAAATGAGACGCTGGGGAAAGAGAACGCTTCGAGTACTGAATTGAAGCGAGACCATCAGTGTCTTGATGAAGATACGGAACCTGAGTCTTTGCATAACAAGAAGCAAGCTAAGGAAGTGTCGAATGAAGACGTTCGCTCAGAAGTATCGAATCCTGTAGTTTCTCCGAAAGAGAATCATTTCCATGATATTACTAGCCAGCCTGAGGAGGTAGAAAACACTACCCAAGTTGAGCGTGGGGAGCTTACATCGGCTTGTTCGGGGAATTCAAGCTCGGAGGATATCTCGAGCGGTGGAGTTCGTTGCCAGAATGACATGTCTCAAAACGACGTTGATATGTGTGATGTCAATGAGGTTTCTCGGGTTGTGATTGAAATTCCCAAGCATGCTAGTTCAACTGGAATTAGGAAAATTACGTTCAAGTTCAGCAAAAAAAAGGGTAACAATGGCGCATCCGTTTCAGCAGACAAAGTCCATTCTTATGGAAACTCTGACAGGGACGGTAAACCAGAACCTTCATTGTTGGATGATGCTTGTACGGAAACGTCTGCACATAGCTGTGAAGGTTCTGCTGAGAGCAGCAGGTATTCTTTAGGCCCAAATAAAATGGAATTGAAAATGTCGAAGAAGGTTTTACCCAACAATTATCCGTCGAATGTTAAAAAGCTGCTGTCGACTGGTATACTTGACGGAGCTAGAGTCAAATATGTATCTACGACAAGCGAGGTATTTCTTGTTTTTCATACTTCTTGATAATTCCCAGCGCCATTTTCTTCATGTTCTGATTATTTTATTTTGTTTTATTTTTATTGTACTGTTTCTGTTAGATGAAGCTACAAGGTATTATAAATGGCGGAGGTTACATGTGCGGATGTTCAACGTGCAATTTTACAGCTGTAAGATATAAGCAATTCTTTTACATGATTTCCGGACTCCCTTAAGGTGACCTAACGATGATTTTGAACAGATCCTTAGTGCTTATGAGTTCGAGCAGCATGCTGGTTTCAAGACTAGACATCCAAATAATCATATATACTTGGAAAATGGAAGGCCAATTTATAGTGTCATACAGGAAATTAAGAGTGCACCTCTTAGCATATTAGATGAAGTGATTATGGAAGTAGCGGGTTCGTCTGTTAACATGAATTCATTTGAGGCTTGGAAAGGTATGGATATTTCTGATTTCTTTTTAATAAACATCATCTATCTCCTTTCTGGAAAATTATTGGGGTGCTTGGGGTTGGTTTGCTTTTATGTATACAATAAAAGATTAGTAAAAAAAAATATTTAAATGTGAGATCAAGTTCTGGATAAGTAATGAATTCCTTCCTCTGGAAATGTAGGAGTTGGACTCTCTTCTTTAATTGACAATTTTATGTTCTGCAGCAAGTTTCCACCAGGACAGTGCAAATATTGTAGTGGAAAATCATGATGTGAAGCTTCCTAAACTGTCACATCCCGTTGAGAGGTATATTGTAATAATCTGATAATCCCTTTCTCTGGCTGTTGAATTATATAAGGATTTGTTGTATTGAAAAGGGTAGTTCATTCTTTGTTATTTTTTTTCCCTAGCTGGATTATGTCCATCCCCTTCACACTCTTGCAGCAAACGCTGCTCTTTCTGTGTATGTGTGTATATATATTCTCAGTTGGCAGTGAAATAAAACTTGTATGTTGTTGTGCCTCAAAGACTTAAAGTTGACTAAGAGTTAATTTTGGTCTGATTCTAGGGCTTGAGGGCAAGGAATATTTTAAGATAAGAAACTCCCTAAATTTTTGGTTAGCCACCTTACTGATCATACACAATTAGATTCTCTTGAATGGATTAGACATTTTTTGTGTGTGTTTTGGAGATGAAGGAAGATCTGTGAACCTTTTGCTGTCAACAACTTAAAATACTTTTTATTAGCGAATTAACATTTTGCTCCTTGTCATTGCACGAGAAACATGAAGCTATGAACTAGGGTTGTTTTGGGACTTTTAACTTTTCTCATAATTATTAAAATTTTGAAAATGCCTTTTCTTTGTGAGATTTCTATACTTTTTATTTACTCGATAAATAATAGTCTCTGGAAGACTTTTTTGCTTTGGTCATAACAATACTTTTTGTTTTATGCAGACCAAACCCTAATTTTTCCAATGCCGTCTTGCAACACAAGAAAACGGCAGAAAAAGGCACAAAAAGAAGGTATTTTTCTCTAATTGGATATAGCAAGTCCATTTTCTATTTACTCTTTCCAAAAGAAGTTTCTAGCATTCCCTGTCACTGATAATTTTCCACTATATTTGCAGGGATAATGATCTTCACAGATTACTTTTCATGCCAAATGGCCTTCCAGATGGGGCTGAGCTAGCATACTTTGTGAAAGGACAGGTAATTAAAATATTAGCTGATGTATGTATGTGATGAACGAGTTTGTTGATTGATCTGATATTTCTTTCTTTCTGTTTTCCCTACTTCCCATAGAGAATACTCGGAGGCTTCAAGCAAGGAAATGGTATTCTCTGTAGTCACTGTAATCGAGAGGTTAGTTGCTGCGAAGTCCCAACCTTTGTACTGTATTGATTTATTTTTTTGTCTATATTTATCTATTTCTAAACTATTTCACAAATTTGAAACAGATTAGCCCCTCCCAGTTTGAAGCCCATGCAGGGATGGCTGCCAGACGTCAACCGTGAGTATGATGTTACGTTTTATGTTATCTTGAAATGCTACTAGATTGTCATACTAAAAATAAAAATTTCTATGTAATGCAGGTACCGCCACATTTATACTACAAATGGACTTACACTTCACGATATTGCAATTTCCTTGGCTAGTGGGCAAAAACTTACCACAGGAGACAGTGATGATATGTGTGCTGCATGTGGTAATGGAGGGGATTTGATTTTCTGTGATCGCTGCCCTCGAGCTTACCATACAGGTGAATTTGTCTTTTTCCGTTTTTTATATCATTCCTGTCTTAGAATAAGGTTTCACCAGGTTGATTATTTTTAGTTTTATGTTCAAAACTGCATCCAAAATTATGTAATAGGGCTGGAGTACGGATTTCAGTCTATCTCCACACATGGGCTTAGCATAATCATTTTTACCCCACTCTGGCCAGTAGTTGTGTTATTTTCATTCACTTGCCTTTTGCTAAGTTCTTTGAACTATATCCTGCTTATTTTACAGGCTGCCTGCATCTACAGAATGTTCCTGAAGGAGTTTGGTCTTGCCCAAACTGTAGAGATAAAGTAGGTTCCAATTCGAAGGCTATTTCTGGAGGTTCTTTGAGTTTTTCAAAGCCAATTGTTTTTAGGTTGACACGAGTTGTTAAAGCACCAGAGTATGAAATTGGTGGTTGTGTTGTTTGCAGGTAGTTACCTTTTTTCTCCCGCTCTTCTCTGACAGCCTTCACGTTCATTCTTTGGGCTCCCTTTCTTTTTATATTTTATTTAGCTGAAACTTTCGATCCAATAGTTGCATTTTTTTTAAAAAAAAGTTATTTTGTTTGTTTGTTTGTTTTTATTTATTTCATTGGTTTAAAAATTAAGGCAATATTTACTAATTATGCTTCTTATGAATTTTTTTTCTTTTCTTTTTTAAATAGATAACTGCTTCTTATAGAGTAGTAAAAAACCATAAATCGAGTGTAGTTGACTTTCTAGGTGTGTCCTTTGTTCATTAGTCTGGATGACCGGGGGTATCAATAAACTGGTGGGCCAGCATAATGTTGATTTACTGTTTCATCATAAAACTGAAGCTTTCTTTACTCTTTACATTGTTTCTTATAAATTTTTAAGGAAGGAAATTTCATATCCCCTTATTTCTTAGGTATAATTTACATGACTAAAAACTCTAACACAACTTCTCCTAATCTTGTAGGCGACATGATTTCAGTGCTGCTAAGTTTGATGATCGAACTGTACTGCTCTGCGATCAAGTATGAACATTATTTCATATTTTACTTTCGAATGGTTTATAATGTGCTCTGTTTAATTTGATGTCTAATTTTCTCTTTTCCAGTGTGAGAGAGAATTCCATGTAGGTTGTCTGCGGGATAGTGGATTATGTGATCTGAAGGTATGTTTAAGATTGATTTCATTGCTTTTAATCTTAAATGATACTATGAAGTTACTTAGGGGACCCTGATCTTCCTGTAGGAACTCCCCAAGGATAAGTGGTTCTGCTGTGACGAGTGCAGTAACATCCATGTGGCCCTTCAGAATACAGTTTTGAATGGGGCACAAATCATTCCAGATTCATTATCAGATTTGATAATCAGAAAGCATGTTGGAAAAGGATTATTAGTTGATGAAGCTCTTAATGATGTTCGGTGGCAAATTTTAAGTGGAAAAAGTCGCTTTCCAGAAGACCTTCCATTTCTTTCAAGGGCAACTGCTATTTTTCGAGTATGTTTCTCCATATTAGTCCAATACTCTTCTTTTTAACTTTCTATTGAAATTTCAAATCCACAACTTTGCAAGTTTAGAATTTTTATTCCGTTCCTGTTACAATCCAAACATATGTAACACACAAATCTGAGCTTCACGAACCTAAGTTTTCTTTTTTTAAGTCTATGAATCAAATTCCCTTGAATAATTTTTACATTTTGAGCTAATTCTTTCGAGTTTGATTGACATTATTAATTTTAAAGTTCTAATCACAACTCTTATTCCTTTAACAGGAATGTTTTGATCCTATTGTTGCAAAATCAGGTCGTGATCTGATACCTGTTATGGTTTATGGGTAAGATAAATGTTATTCCTTATGCTTATCCCCGTTTTGTTGGCAAGATAAATATTTGGAGTCATATCTCTACTTTTCCTTTTAAATTTTACGGAGTTTAGTTTTTTCTTTCTTTCAATTGATAAATTATGGAGGAACTGGTCAAGTCACCGTGGCCATGTTCCCCATGGCACAGCAGTATTGTTCCTTCAATTGACTCTAGGGTCCTGTTGAATTCATTCCCCATTTCTCATTAACTGGATTGTCGATTGTCTGTTTGTGTATTTATACAGTTAGATATTTCATGCTTGATTTTTATAACTTTCTGCAGGAGAAATATATCTGGACAAGAGTTCGGAGGAATGTATTGTGTTGTTTTAATTGTGAGGTATGACTTACATTTTTTTAAAAAGTTATCATTATTATTTTAACCCTATGCTGATTCTGTCACTTTCTTTTCTTAGGTCAATAGTTGTATCGGCTGGTCTTCTTAGGATCTTTGGTCGTGAAGTTGCTGAACTTCCTATTGTTGCCACAAGTAGAGAACATCAGGGCAAGGTAGGCGCTTAAGGTTCTTTTTAAGAAGGCTATAGGTTTTCATATCTTCTACTTTCTTTCGCCCTAGTTGAATCTTTTTCTTTTTCTTATGGCTGGCTTTTTATGTGCAGGGTTACTTCCAAGTATTGTTTTCCTGTATAGAGCGGCTACTTTCTTCCCTAAATGTGCAAAACCTTGTTCTCCCTGCAGCCGAGGATGCCGAATCAATTTGGACCAAGAAATTGGGCTTCAGAAAGATGAGCGAAGAACAGGTAAGTGATATTCCATAATGCCATGGTTGCCTTTTATATTGGTGTACAACAAAAAAGTTGGTCACTCCAATCAATTAGCTTCCTTTAAATCGTTTCTCATCTTGTTGTCTGTGATTGGGCAGTTGATTAAGTATATGAGGGAGGTCCAGCTGACTATCTTCAATGGAACATCAATGCTAGAGAAGGTGGTGGAGCAATCAACGTTATAACGCATCATGATTGATGCGCAAGTCTCTATATGAAACAAGTCCAAGTTAGATTCTTGTTGAAAGGAAGGAAGGAAGGAAAGGTTTTAGGTGAAAGTTGGAATCACATATATATATCTATATATATTTTTAATTTCATTCTTTTCCCCCTTTTAATATCCTCCATAGAAAATAGTTGTGATGTATAATTGCTGCGAGTTCTGGTTTCTGACTGGCAGCCAGAGGAAACAATCTCATCTCCTGGGAAGGTTGTTCTGTTTGTACAAACTAGAAATTAGATAGTCAACTAATTGGAGGGGTGCGAGTGAAAAAGGAAAAAGAAAAAAGAAAAAAAACAGTGCATGCTGACCTTTTATTATGCATGCTGGAGAAATCTCACTTTGTTTTTGACTTTGATTGATAATATTTGATGTAGTTGTTCCAAAAGTGTAAAAAAGAAGAATAATAGAAAGAAAGCCTAAAAATGTGCCAGATTCAGTTTGTGTTGCTGTTGCAGACATAGGCCCCAACCTTGGGAAGAAGGGAAGGCTGTGTTTTCCTTTACTCTTGCTTGTTGCCACTTTCAACTTTCAACTTCCAACTTCCAACAATCTCTCCATCTCTCTATCTGTATGCATCCTTCTAATCTCTATCCTCTTTTTTCTTTTTCCAAAATTTTCACAACTACTGATCATCTTTCTGTATATATTTGCCTTCATAAATTTTGATCTCATGTGATTTTTTTTTTTGCATCTATGTCTATTCTATTAGTTTTTATTGTTCTTTCTTTCATTTGCTCAAGCCTGAGTAGTTAAAATTCTACACATGGAGTCATCAGTAGGATATTGTATCTGTTGTTTTCAGTTGAACAACATACAAGTGATGACTTCTTTTCCCATCTTTTTATTGTATGGAGTGAGGGAGTTTTCATTTTGGATGGAAGGGTTTGATGAACTATTGATTAAGTAGTGAGTATTTTTATCACATTGTGACCTTTTAAAAGAGATTAATGAGATATTACTAATATGGATTGGATCAACACGATAGATATTATTGATATGGAGCATGATAAGAGAAATCACGAGTAGTGATTGATTAAAGAAATTTTTTAGTAGATTTGAAGGGAGAAGATTACAAGTGCAGTCAACAAAGAAGATAAATATGCTTTTAAGAGCTTTGGATGGAATGGACCTTTCATCTAGAGCACTGGCCTCATCCAAGTCTGACGGAGCCGCCATCCATATGGAATTGATGTTTAATAGAAAACGTAACAACTTCATGTCAATGATCTTGATTTACATATCTCCGTTTAAAATCGAGTTCACCTAGAAAGAGGGTTGAGGAACAATGATGGATATCCTCAAGGATCAAATTCCGATAAAAGAGCTAACAGAAAGTTAGATCAACAATGTTAGAAAGAGTCATTGATGACCAATGAGTCAACCAAATTGTGTAAGAGTTTTGAGGCTTAAAATACTAATGATTGCATGTCATATTGCTTAATCAATTTAAAGATGAAGTTTGCTTTCCATTTGATCTAAATAGTTACTTATTTATTTACATTCATTTTTATGGATATGTATATAACACACCTGTATACATCCACGAAAATCATGAATAGATTTGTTGATAAAAGGGTTGAAGGGATTAATAAAAAAAAAACTCCCTTAGATTTGTAAACTTGCACTCCCTCGTAAATCTGCAGGTTTCTAATATATTCCAAAATAAAATCATAAGAACTCGTTTTTGGATATTGGATATTTTTACTGAAGTAAATATTTTCTACCATAATGAGCTAATTAAATAGATCAAATTACGAGAATGTTTTAAATTCAACACTTTTTTTTATATGAATAGGGCGTAAAAATCGAGTTCAAAGGCTCATAATATCCTCATTAATTAATAGTTTTTTGTATTGAAAATATATACATGTATATTTAATTATTTCACACACATATATATATATCCTACATTATATAATATAATAATATTTAATTATTTCACACACATATATATATATCCTACATTATATAATATAATATTACCGCATGATAAATTAGAGCATAAAATAAGATATAAGAGGTCAAATTGTACATATAATCCGTCAACTTGGTGTGTAGTGTAACAGAACCAAAGTAGTGAAGTTGAAGTTTGAATTGATAGCCGTGGATGGTATCGAACTCAAGGTTTAAATTGGAGTTATAAAGTTCGATTAGGGTTGGAGGCATTAGTCGGTTGACATGTTGTCAATGGTTGAAGACTTGTGAAGTATGAGTGTGATGATGTTGTGTGTTCTTTAAGTCGAAAGTGACAATGAATGTAAATGAAATGAGAGATGAAAACTAACCAAAATCGAATGAACAATGACACCGTGCAATAAAACCAAAATGGTTAAACCTAATATTATGCGAAGATCTTTTTTAAGATATATTGAATCTTACATTAACAAACATTTAAACAAAATTAAATGAAAATACAAACATTACTTGCAATATATATTCTATTTAATGAATCCATTTCAATAATAAAAAACATTATAATTTAACCAAGAATATACAATAGGATTGTCTTCATAATATCAAAATCTTTAACTATACATATTTTCCAATTAAGCTAAAACCATGTCTTACACAATATTGTGTTTGAATTTTAGCTAGGTTTTAAAGTTTTCAAATCTTCAATATTCTATTTTATTTTTCATTCAAGATTCTTAAAAGATAATAGTCTTTAGAAAAATAAAATGTTGAAGAAAAAGCAAAGAAATGAATATTTACCTTTCTGTCCCAATCCATCATTTTATACTTTGTCATCAGTTTGTGACGAACCCTATTTGGTATCTTCTGATTCTCCCTAACATTATTATAAAATTTAAGAAGAAAAGAACAAAATGAGATAAAAGCAAAACTAGGTGGTTCTTATAAACTATTTTTGTTGCATATAAATCTACACGTTGTATATGATCTCTAAAACTTCAAATGATTTTTTTATATAAAATAAAAAACAAAAAATATTGAGATCATTAGATCATAATACTTTCGAGAATATTTACAAATACAACCAAATATAACTAATTACTTTTAAAAATATAACTAATTACTTTCATAAATGTGATATTTAGTATATTTTATGAATATTCGATTCCTTCTCTATCTTAATCCATCTATTCCCATTTCCTATTTAAATAGACATATTAGAGAAGTATTTGGCACTTATTTAGATTTATATTTTGATACTCATACCTTAACTAAAGTGAGGTATTTATTAAATCACTAAATTGGAGTTTTTTCTTTCTTTTTTTTTTTGTTGAGCAAACACTAAATTTGAAATTCTTTTGTTGATAACTCCAAGGATCTAGACATTTCTTTTTTTTGAAAAACCTTCCTTATATATTGTTTTCAAACCTGCCAAATTCAAAATAAATTACATAATAAAACATTCAAAGCCTCTAAATTATTAATAAAAAAATAATAACTAATTATGATTTTGTAATCCATGAAAATAGTAGGTTATTTGAGACGTTTTTCTTTAATGTATAACCTAAGTTTTTTGTTTTTCTCAATTCTTTGTATTATAGACTTGTGAAGTGTAATCAATCAGCTAAGTTGAAACTTGAAAGAGAAACACAAAATCAATTCTCCAAATTGAATCCTTCAACCTCCAAAAACCCTCAAAATTCTCCTTTAATTTCTCTTTTCAAAACGATGATCCAGTCCCCCACACGTGATCCTCACGTGCTCAAACACCCACCTCTTTACCATCGCAATAGCCGCCGTCTGCCGATCATCATTTGAACTTCACTCGACCCACTAAAATCAACACACACTCAAACAAAACCCATTTCTTTATTTCCTTTTCAACTTTATACAACGCTTCATTGATCCAACCATCGCCTCCTTCTTCTTCACTCTCTCTGTTTCATTATTTTCAACAGAACTCAACCAATGTATCTCTCTGTTCCTCACTACCCATCTCTGAAATTTTCCACCTTTCAATCCCACAAGGTTTGTTTTCGTTCGCCTCCAAATCCCTTTTCGAGATTGCCCCCCCCCCCCCCCCCCCCCCCATCTGTGATTCTGTTTCTGGGTCCAATTTTAGCTACAAATTTGAGCGCAATGTTCATACCTCTTTTTCCCATTTCAGCTAAATGTTTGAATTTTCTTCGTTTTATTCCATTGCTTTTGGTGATGTTCTGTTCGTTTCTGTTTTTCTCTAGACGAGTTTTCGAGTGTTTTCTGTGGCTACCAATGAGACCGCCAATTATTTGCCGCAGGCTCCGATTTTGATTCCTGATGGACCATGGAAACAGGTAAGGGGCTGTGAATTTGCTCTCTTTGCATCCTTAATGATTTCTTGATTGTTTTGATTCAGTTTGAGTTTCTGGGGTTGGCCGATTACTTTAGTGGCCTTCTTATTCTTGTGTTCGTTTTATTTTCCTTATCTTCTCTACATAAGTTTTCTCAGAATGTCAAATTTTATAATCTAAAGAACATTTAATTTTGTACAAATGTTCTTTGGAAGCGATCGATAAAGTATAGGTATTGTCAGATTTTCAACTTATTATAAGTTGTCGTGTATCCTCAGTTTTTTTTACTTTTTATAAGTTCAAACCAAAAGTAAACTTGTTTTTGTAGATTGATGGAGGAGTTAGTGCTGCAAAGGGGTTCAAAGCCGCAGGGCTTTATGGAGGATTAAGAGCAAAGGGAGAGAAACCTGACCTTGCACTTGTTACTTGTGATGTTGAAGCCATTTCTGCTGGTATGAGCCAACTGTTGAGTTTATCTGTGTTCTAAATAACAACCTGTTTTTGGTTGTAAGACAAACTAGAGAATGATTGTTATAGGAAAAGTTTTGATGGTTTTGGCCACGTTCTTGGCGAACTTATCCCGACTCATTTTGAACTTTTTATTCATGCCGGTTAGGTTTTGGTCGGGCACATGAAACTTAGCCAGCTGTGTCTAAGTTTGAAGAACATTCTGATACTGACTGAGTTTGCTCATTTTCATTTCCAGGAGCATTTACAAAGAATGTAGTTGCTGCAGCACCTGTGTTATATTGTAAAAAGGCGTTGGACTTTTCGGAAACGGTAGGTTTTCTATCTCTTGTTTAAGTTATGTTTACCTATCAGCAAGACATTAAAACCGTAACTAAACAAGTTCACTGATTTTGCTAACTAAACTACTGTTTAACAAAAAGTAGTTTTACCTTATTTTCTAACAATGATTTGATTGATTCTACAATTTGTTAGGCACGTGCAGTGTTAATCAATGCTGGTCAAGCAAATGCCGCTACGGTAAGCTGTTGTTTTGATGACATCAATTGAATATTGTTTGGACTCAAAAAGATAAAAGTCTATGCGTATCTTGGATGAATATATACATAGCTAAGTGTCTTTTTGTTGTTGCAGGGGGAGGTTGGTTATCAAGATATGATAGAATGTGTGGACAATCTTTCTAAGGTATGCACCTTCATAGGGTTCAGAACAAACTTCTTAATCTTTTTCTGGAACAATTGTAAGTTGTATATAACTTTAATTGTAGATTCTTCAAATAAGGCCGGAGGAAGTATTAGTTCAATCTACCGGGGTGATTGGTCATAGAATAAAAAAGGTACGAAGATACGTTATGTATTGTGTTTTAACAGAAAATATACCTACTGGATGGTTTGTCTTGAACTCTAAAGTTATCCAACTTCAAATGCAGGATGCACTCTTGAATTCTCTTCCAAAACTAGTTGGATCCCTTTCATCTTCAGTTGAAAGGTATTCCTTTAGTTAGTTTCATTTGTACTTTTTGTTGTTATATGTTCGGCTTCGGCTTCTCTGCTGTCCAGTCTTTTCCTCATTAACTTTTCTGGTTGTGCATAACTTTATCAGTCTGTTTACAGTGCAGCTTCTGCGGCAGTAGCGATAACGACAACTGACCTTGTTAGTAAAAGCGTGGCTATTGAGTCACAAGTGCGTAAAAACCGTTTTATATTACCTTGTTCTGCTTGTGAACTATACAATAGTCTTGATCTAACCAACATAGAAAGCACTTTCAACATTGTACTTTGATAAAATCATAGCATAATGGATTAACAGTTGATTTAATGCCCAGGTTGGGGGCTCAACTATAAGAATTGGAGGAATGGCGAAAGGTTCTGGAATGATTCACCCGGACATGGCTACTATGCTCGGTGTACGTATCTTGAAACTTTGCATTTCGTACTCAAACAAGTTAAATGGCTGGGATTGTTTGGAATAATGTTGAAATGTTACAATGTGGTAGGTTGTAACAACAGATGCTGTGGTTGCTACTGATGTTTGGAGAAAGATGGTGCAAATATCTGTTGATCGAAGCTTCAATCAGATCACAGTATGATTGTTTAACGTCTTAACAACTTTTTTACTGTTGGTTCTCTTTCACATATAATATGCTCAGGGAAAATTTACTTGTCCTATTGTACTCCATATGAATCAAGTCAAATCAAACTAGCTAGTCTTGAAAATTGGTTTTAGAGTAATTCATTTAGTTTGGGTTTGTAAATGAAACATTCAGGATGGATTATATATTAAAAATTTAGGCACATAGGTGGAGTACCATACCAAATCAATGATGCAATACAATAATGTTACATAGGTGAGGTGACGTTGGAAGTACCATCAAAATTGTCCTTTTTAAAAGAGAGATGGGTTTGATGATGTAGGTGGATGGGGATACAAGTACCAACGATACCGTCATTGCTTTGTCGAGTGGCTTGTCGGGATCCAGTTCAACTATGATTTCGTCCTTGAAAAGTCGAGAAGCAGGACAACTCCAAGACTGCCTTGATGTGGTATGTATTTTTGAGAATCAGAACATCTTCAAAAGAAATTTGAGGAAAAAGTTATTTCCATGTTATAGGATTGTTTCTCCTTTCTATTTTCAGGTGATGCAAGGGCTTGCCAAGTCAATAGCCTGGGATGGAGAAGGTGCTACCTGTCTAATTGAGGTCGGTCTGCCATTTCTATAAGCCAAAAAAATCTTTTACATAGTCTATGCATTTTAATTTCAAATTACCAATGCCACAGATTACAGTGACTGGTGCAAATTCAGAAGCCGATGCAGCAAAAATTGCTCGTTCGGTGGCAGGCTCATCACTTGTAAAGGCAAGATTTTCAATCTTCATCATCTTTCTCCTACGCACTTTACTTTGTGCAAGCATATCTCATCATTGTTTTTCCATGCTGCAGTCAGCTGTATATGGCCGAGATCCAAATTGGGGAAGGATAGCAGCGGCTGCTGGGTATGCAGGGGTACCTTTTGAGCAGACGAAACTCAAAGTGTCCCTAGGAAACATTCTCCTTATGGATGGAGGAGAACCCCAATCTTTTGACAGGTTTAAAAAGACAAATCACCTAATCCAATTTTAATTTGACCACTTTTGACTATAATTGTATATTATTACTTTTTTCAGGGCTGCTGCTAGTAACTACCTTAGAAGAGCTGGAGAAACCCATGATACCGTCAGAATTTACATTTCTATAGGTGAGAAGATGATTTAGTATAACTCTGAATGGCCATCATGAAAACTATAATAAAAGATACTTTTTTTAACACCAGCCTCGAGCTAACCTAGATAGTTGCTTTGATCGACAGGTAATGGGCAAGGAGAAGGACGAGCATGGGGTTGTGACTTGAGCTATGACTATGTCAAAATAAATGCAGAGTACACTACATAAATTGTCGTCAAGCCAGCTAGCTATGACAGAATAATTGTATCTCTCGGTCCTTTGGGGGAAGAAGTATATCAATCGAAATCATTTAGTTGAGTTCAATTGATATCTCATTAAACTTTATCTTCTTTAGGACAAGATCTAAATTATAATTGAGTTTATTCCAATTTCAAAGCTTTCCCTATTTTCTCTATGAATCTTCTATTTTTTGGTATTTCTAGAAAAGATGCAGCACTTCTAAATTCCGTTAGTCATTACAAAGAAGCAAATCAAGCATATTCCAATAGAAAAGAGAAGCAGTCACAACCATATCCATAACCATAGTAACAGTGTCGAAATTCAACAAACATCATCATATAACAAAAGGTAAATCCTCAGAATCTCTCGTACAAACAAACAACAAACGAGTTAACGTCATACAATTTCTTGGTCCAAGCATCTCGGTCATCAACAATCACAAATGAAACCAAAACATTTTATTTATTTACAGAATACAGTGAGAGAAGATGAAAACTTGGACGAGTAACGCTCACAAGGCTTCAGTAACAGAGTAGTGCACCTTGGTGACTGATGTTTTCAGGAAGATGCTTCCACAGTGAGAGTCTGAGCTCCCGTCGTCGAAACTCTCAAACTCGTTGAGAGTATTAACCAAACTTTCATGAGAGTTAAATGATCTTTGATACCGATCAGAACTACCAACAGATTTGCGAGCCTGCCTTTTGTCCCTGCCACCACTTCCGCGCGAAGAGTTGCTGCCCTTCTGTCCTTTCTTCCCATTCTTCCTGTTCTTTGATTTCTGCTGTTTCTTGTTGTTTTTGACACAATGGCACAACGATGTCTGAGGAGGGTCATACACATCAGGAGCCCATGTCACACTCATCTTAGGTGACTCCCCATAGTGTTGTGCTCGGCTACCTTTCATCGCAGATAAGAGCTTTCCAGGCACCTGGATGTTGGAAGTTAAGTCAGCAAACAGAAAGGAAGACAAAATGCAAATATGCAATGGCTTCACAAACATTTACTTTTCACTAATTCATTATCTAAAATTGAATATAACATATCTACAAAAAACCTCAGATTATGTGCTGCTTTACGAGTAACAAACCCAAATCTGCACTTGGGGTGAACAAACAGAAAATGTAGTATAGTTGTGTAAAGAGAATTATTTTCAGGTTATACTAATCATCTAATGTCAACGAAGAAACGGCTAATCAAATTAACTTCATACATCAGTATTGCAAAAGGCCATCAACTTAGAAAGCAAGCCAGTTTGCCAACAGCAGAATTGCCTTCCCAAGAACAGAAAAGCATGGCATAGTAAGAAAGAGTTCACATTTTTTTTCATTTATGGAGCAAATAGATGATAAGCCACTATATTTTAAAAAATGGGTTTTCTATATAATACATAGGATCAATCGCGTCAGCCAAACTTGTAAAGCTTGTCCTTAGAAGTTTTCCTTCGTGACCAGAAAAAAAATTATGATATCAATAGTTTCCATGGAAATAAGAATCAGAGATAGCAAAGCTACGTGACTGATTACAAAAATTATTAAACGCAGGACACAACTATAATTTTTCCCTATTTAATTTTGACAAGAAGAGAACTTACTGGTAAAGAAATGGAACGTGAAAAGGCTTGATGATTAAACTCATTACAGGACACATCACCCATCGCTGTTTGTCGTTCCTTATCATTTTCTGAAGTATCATTTGGAGGGGATGTTACAACAGGGAGGGGAAAGGATTTGGATTTTCTTAAACACTTCTTAGATAAGTTCGAGGGAATTTCAAGCTCTTTTTGTTTGTTTTTAACATTTGAATTATCGCTGCAATTCACATCACGTTTAAATTCTGAACTTTGAGTATCTTCAATGCTCAAAGACTTCTTAAAAAACCCATCAAGATCACTAAACAATGCAGCATCAATTTCTTTCAAAGACGACTGCAGATCATCCACCAAACCGTCTACACCGACAGCCAACTTCTGATGAATCGAAGGGATGTCCATTCAGATTTATGTAAGACACAAGAAATCTGCTAGAACCTGCACATATATCCAGAATATCGTAAAACATGCCGGAAAGAAATTCGATCCTGTAAAATTTTGACGAAGAAAATAAAAAGAATAAGGACAATACCTCGCACAATAATCAAGAATGCAAAAACCCTCTCAACGAGTAGCCAATTGCAAGTGACTCGCTTTCAGAGGCTTCGATTGCCAATAAACCTCAAGATCAAAACAATAAATCCTTACCGTACAATTAAAATTTCTCTAGGAATTCCAAACCTCGAATAGAACCAAAAGAGCAAGGAGGAGGAAAGAGAAGATTGAAGAATACGAATAGAGCACGAAATGCACTAAAAGAACCCTATGTTAACTAAGATTACCACGCCGATCACCCTTTTCGAGCCGCTTCAGACGATGCGAAGAGGAACCACCATGAAAAGAAGTCAAAGAAGGAAGCAGAGGGCGAAGGTAGAGATCAATAGTTAACGAAGGCATATTGAAATGCTCTCCGTAACCCTAATTTTCGTAGGGTCTAACAAAGCCTCAGATTTGCGAGCCAAGAGCTTGAAGAAAACTTTGAAAAGAAAACGAAAATGTGCGAATCAATCAAACTCAGAGATTGAGAACATTAAAACCTGAAATCATTGAGTCAAATGGATAAACCAGAAATCATCTGATCCGTAACATGATGAAAAAGATAGGCGGAGATACAACGTCGGTGGAGGTGGAGGCGGAAGCGGATCGGATAATTTTGGGAGGATGAGGTCGAAAATGGTGGCGGAATTGGGATCTTACGGAACTAATCCTTTGGGTCAAGGGGAACGAATCGGTCGCGTAGATATAGCTGCCACACCCAATCACAACTCTCCACGTTTATTACCTTTGACAATTCGCTGATTTAATTGTTTTTAGATATTTCCAATCTTACCCTATTGGGCCGGGCCTCTTACTCTAAAAGCCCATTTCAAATATATTTCCACCCTTTTTCTTTCTTACAATTAAACAAATAATTCATTTGGATGCAATGGTTCTTTTTTCCAAATATTTCCTCCTTAATTCAACAAACCCACCATTGTTATATTTATGTGGTGTGTAGCTTATATCTTTTGTATACACTTAGATATCACTTAATCTATTATACAGATGTCACTTATACAGATATAGCTTATGGGTATGTCTTAATTTGTTTTGTTGTTGCTGTTGAGTTTGGTAATTTGGGATGATTAGTTGTTCTCTTCTTCCTTTATCTGAGTTGTGTAGCCTATTTTTGGTAATGCTATTGTTTCCCATCCAATAGTGTAATAAACTCAAGAGAAGTACAAGTAATGAACTATGTTTGTTCATCTATACTTAGCTTTTGCTCCAACAAATAGAACTATATGTGGCCACATTCCTCCACACCCCTTAGAATAGAATTACGTCTCATATGATTGATCCTTTGAATCACATCACATCCCATTAAGAATTCTCGATTATTTTGAGTGAATAATTACTTAGTTCAAAGCACTTAATATTAATATTTAATTTTGCGCAACAGAACAACACCGCTTCGCTTCGCTTCACATTCAAACACTACGTACGGTATTCCATTTAATATACTTATATTTCTTATCATCTTTCGCATCACGAGTTGCAAATAACAAAACCCTAACCACATCGATTCTCTCAAAGCACTTAATGCTATCTCACTTCACAACTGACAGAATCCTGCTACAAGCAAACTCAATCACAATCAAAATGGCGTTCCTGAATTACCTCGATTCTCATCAATATTGCCTATCATCACCAGTTCGATCGATAGATCGATCTCTTGTTAAGAAACTTTCAACTCAGATTATGAGAGCATGTATTCTATAATCGAATCGAGAACAAAATACCAGTCGGATCTTCAGAAACCCTAGTCTATCACATTATAATAGAAGCATCGGCCATTTGCGAAAGAAAATGGAAGAGAATATACCGATGAAAGAACTTTGTTATCCATTAAAACTATTAGTAGTTCCATACACCTGTAACCAGAGAGAAACCAAGATCTACACAAAGGGTAACCAAAACGAAACCCTAATTCCAAAATTCGCCGACAACGGTATCTATCTAAGAGCTTGTAAATTTGGTTACGGCCTTAGTTCCTTCAGAAACAGCGTGCTTTGCTAACTCACCAGGAAGCACTAATCGAACAGCAGTTTGGATCTCTCGTGAAGTGATCGTAGGTTTCTTGTTGTATCTTGCCAATTTCGAAGCCTCTTGAGCAAGTTTTTCGAAGATGTCGTTGATAAAACTGTTCATAATGCCCATTGCCTTGCTGGAGATTCCAATATCGGGATGAACCTGCTTCAAAACCTTGAAAATGTAGATCTTGTAAGTCTCGTTGCTCTTTTTAACCTTCTTCTTCTTATCGCCACCGTCTTTGACGATCTTCTTCTCAGCCTTCGGCTTCTTCTCCGCCGAGGAAGGGGTTTTCTCCGCTGGCTTCTTCTCTGCGGGCTTCTTTTCGGCTTTCGTTGGCGCCATTGTTGGAACTCAGAGTATATTCAGGAATAAAGGTGAAGGTGGTCTAGCAAGGTTGAAGACGGAGAGAGTGATTCAGAGCAACTGAACGATTGTTGTAAATGAAGCGGAGGAGAGTTTATATAGAAGATGAAGCGGTTTCTTATTGGTTAGTGGGACTTTCTCGCGGATCGACGACGTGGCGTAATAAGAACCGTTGGATTTTATTTAGAGAAGTTGCGGTTGAGATTACGTACTTAGTTTACGACTCGTTCCGAACTTCAGACGGACTCGACATCTATCGCCGTGGGAAAGGCCTAAGTGTTCAATTTTCATACTTAAACTGGAGAATTTTATTCTTTGTTAATTTCTAACATTTTTTTATTTTAATAAAATTTTGAATTTGTTGATCTTTTTTATAAAAGAAAGTAATTATTATATAATAATAAATTAAAATATTTACAAAATATTATTCATGTTAGTCTGTGAAGTTTTAACTTTTAAAATAATTTATTTTAACCAATACAATATAGAGGTTGAGCTTGGATGGTTAATGGTTTGTATGGTTTGTTTGGATATTATTCTTTGTTAGTTTCTTTTGTGTACAAGATTAGTTTCTTCCTTCTTCCATACAGTGTTGTCGTAGTGAGACAAAGGTTTAAGCGAAAGCTAAGATTGCACGTGATCATTAACAATTAACAACTACTAAGTGTGCTAATAAGATAAAAGTTTAGAATACTCCCTATTATTGAAATAAATTTAAAAGATAAGAAAATAGAAGATTTTAGAACATTTTTACTGATTCACAACTAAATGATATGTCAATATTTTAATGTTTTGAGTAAAGGTTGTTTAATCAATTGTATCCAGAGTTAAAATATTGTAGCATTTATAACCACTGAGAGATACATATCAATGAGCAATAATATATGTGAATTTCTCATAAACAAAAAGGATGAAATGGAAAAATCAAGCAGCAGGCAAATAATCCTTGCACAGTGGACTCATAAGAGCTAAGAGCAAATGTTAATTAAAAACGATGGAGAAGAAACTCATCAAACAGAGAGAATGTTATTAACTCTATGTATTCATCTCCTTTACTTTTCAGAACACACAAGTTCAGTGTCCTAACTGCAGAAACACCCAGGTGTAAATTGTAAGACAATAGTCCATAGCAGCGTCCTTAGGTATCTGAACTTATTATACTGAACCAAAAACTGCAACTCGGCTCATTAAAACCTGCCCCTGACAAAATGTATAACAAAATAGATTACTTGTCTGAGTATCAAGTTAAAAAAGTAAACTGATCATCATGACAAAGGAATATGGATTCAATCTAATCATCGATCTCAATCAAGTTTGAAGTAGTCAAGATTTACAATAACAAAGTTAATTGTGCAAGTGGATCGATCTAGTAGCAGGCCCAAAGAGATGGAAAACCCAAAAAAGAACCAAGGAATAGCTTGTAAGACTCCAAGTTTATAGCACAATCAAGCAACAATGTGGTCTTCTCATATGCGACAAGCACATAAGAAACAATAAACAACTGTACCAAAACCATGTTCCCGACTTTTGCTTCTAGCAGCATCTACTTCATCAGCCATATCCTGGGATAAGATTATGGAAATACAGTGAAGAGCCTCCATGCAACTGTGTTGCTTCGTTCAAAACATCGTGCAGTAGATGCAAGTAGATTTATGACTCTTCTAAATTTCTCGTTTCCTAACAAACTGTGACTCTCTCAGCTTGTTTTATTCATGGTATTGGGAGTAAGAAAAGTTGCGAAATCGATGTGCACTATATGGAGAGACAACAACAACCTTTCTAGGATTCTTGCATTTCTCAGAGATTCTACAGATTTCTCGAGACCCAGCCGAAAGTATGGCTCTTCTCTTCCAATGGAACTAATTTATCTGTGGAAGCTGATCTCAATGAGACACAAAGAAAATCACAATTGCAGGATTCGTGTGGCTGAGCTTTTGCTATGCCAATTTTTACTCAATAAAGCACCTCCTCTGTTAAACTATCACCTTATGCTTTAGATAAACTCCTTTTAGACTTTTACTACGAAGGTTTCAATATTATAAGTAGACATGATTACTTCCATAGTTCCATCTACCACCACATATGATCTTTTAACAATGATGATAACCATAAATTTCTGTACAGACAACCCAGATAGTTATAGTAAGTAACGGAGCTTGAGAGAAGTGAAAGTATGTACAAGAGCATAAAAGAAAAAAACCCAACAAAAAAGAGACCCCAAGGTACTACAAAATGGGACTCAAGTCCAACAAAATCAAACAAAGGCCAAGGTTACACAGACCACAAAAACAAACAAGATCTTAGCTCAACAGCACCCAGTGTACGTCGAGGACCAAAAAGTCCCTTCTCCAAGTCCCCACCTTCATTTGTACTAAAAAAAAGTTACACAGACCACAAAGGAGGAATTGAACCTTGCCACCTCCCAAACATCATCAAATAACATAAATATGATCTGCCTAGACCTTTCCATTCATTAAATCCTTCACCTCGTCCATGAAACCAGTTATTCTTTTAGTTACATACAGGCGAGCCCATGTCTAAGCATACAGCGACTAGAGGAATAAGAGAGAAATGGTCGAATCCATGAACTTTGCAAAGGGAATAAACTTTATGACATATACAAGTTAAAATCACACAAATAGAACAGACAACAGAATGTACCAATGGCATGCGAGAATGAAAAGTAATAGGCAACTTCAAAACTCTATTAAGAAATACACAAATCCTCCATGTCTTACGTTTCAGATTCTCTACTTTTCATCTGCAATGTAAAAATGCAAGAGCTATTTGGAAACCTTTCCATAAAATAACCTTTTGATTTGTTTTAGAAACCGCATTTAAAAACGGCTTATTATGGTTAAACTTCCTGTTCCCTCCAAATTCATAAAGAACATGATTTATTCTAAAGAATTTCAGCAAAATTGGGAGTAAATTGTGCCGAACCTTTGAGAGCTGGGGTTAACATTACGATGAAGAATCCGACCGACACTCGAATCGCCGCCATCAATCAGCTCCCGAAGACCCAAGTCGCCCGGCTTCTCCTCTTTTTGCTCTTCTTCTTTCTCGTCTTCCTCTTCTTCCTCTTTCCATTTATTCAACTCACGGTTCACCACCTGCCTCTGAAGCCTCTCAAAGTAATTCCCATAAATATACTCCGGCGAGTATCCATTTTCTTCATCAAACAACATAATATGACCGTGCCATTCCCAAACTCGAAAATCCGAATCCTTCTCTTCGTGAAACCCCACGCAGACGTGGTGCTCGCCGACTGTGACGGCTTGGCCGGAATTGGGTTTTAGGGAATCGGTATTTCCGGCGAGAATCACGCGAATGATCTCTTTTTCGAGCTTCGATTCTTCTTTAGCGAGCGGTGTTCTGTTGTCGTCGTTGTCGTCGTCGGAGAGATTGGCGGCCTCGAAGATAAGTTCTTCAAGGGATTGTGAGAGAAGGGGATTGTTGATGTTGTTGTAGTTGACTGGAGGCCTAATTTGGAGCCTCGCCATGAGGGTTTGAAGGAAAAGGTTGTCCATATTGGCGTTGTTGTTGAAGGAATCCATGGATTGGTTCCGAGCTTCTAAAAGGTTTTCTAGGAATGGAATTTGAAGGGTTTTAGATGAACCACGGGTTTGCATCTTCTTTGTTTTTGCATTTATATTCCTTTTATTCATCTCTACATTATAAAAGGATTCCAATTCAAGTTATACAAATTATCATATTGTATTGTTAAATATTAGGGTCTAGGGTTTCAAGAGCCCAAGTGAAAAAGCCCCTTTATTATGATCAAAACATCAAATTTTCTAGTTGTGTAATCACATCATAAATTGTCGTAACAATCCTAACATGACCATCGCTGGACAATTATTGCTGCTCTCCGTTTCCAAGAGGGAGAGCGCAATGTTAAGTATCTGTAAGAAATGAAATTTATTGTATATTGTTTCAAATAAAAATATGCATAATGAGAAGCAAGAGCTTGTCACGAGTTTAAAAGAGTGAGTGTGAGTATCAAGAGAGAAATGTCTATAGCGATGATCAAGTGGTAAGGGACGCCACACATGCTCTAAGATCATAAGGTTCAAAAAAATTGTTTTCAACAAGGAATGGAAAAGGAATGAATGTGTACAAACTTTTCATCATTTTAGTCTATATTTATATGAAGATTATAATTTGTTAGTTGATGGAGTACAATTCAATTTTATTTATAAGTATAATTACTGTATTTCAAATTTATCGATGATAAGTTAGTTAAAACTTGACAATTTAAAGGAGATGAAAACCGAAGCACATACACCAGCATAGTGTTTTAATCATATATACGGTAAATATATTTTAGTCTTTATTTACTTTTTAAAATTTGTCAATAGTCTAACATCGACATGTCAAAACGAACATAACTCAACTTACACATATAACAGAGTGTTAACCTTGAAACTAGATGTCTCGTTCATTTCATTCATACTATCAAAAGATATACACATTAATTTCGTTACATTGGCTACTAAATTAGCATAATAGGAATACGAAGAGGGAATGACATCGCTTGGACTGGGTTAGGTTGCTTTATATATATGTGTATATAATTTTGACTATTTTTTCATTTTTTCCACTAGAAGTTAAATTTTCATAGCAAACAAAGTGTCATATTTACTTAAATGACCTAAACATGTTTCATTGATTTTTTAAAAATTTATAATGAAGTTAAATTAGAATACTAATTAGGTTTTATTTATATAAGGTTCAGTTGGGTCGACATTCGACCCCAATAATATACAACACGGTAACTCAACTCAGTTTGCAAATTTGCAACCCAACCCAAACCATGGGTGGGTTGAGTAATATGAGTTGGATGGCTTATAGGTTTTTTTGAACAATAACAGCATCGCACGTGCGGATGAGTTAAAACGACTTTACTATTTCCAGCCACGAACAAACGACGTCGTATAATCATGAACTACGGCACAAAAAAGAGTGCCCGTAGAAATGAAGGCGGGATTGATAGATTCGTTCTCTTCCGTCGGATCAACGCAGATATTAAAATCCACCGGTCACGGAGCTTTTCCCCGTAGCCTTAAGACTGAAACCAGGAGCAATTAAAAATATAAGAAATTAAAAAATATATACACATATTTCCGCTCCCGGAAACCGATTTCAACGGCCGTTCGGTACCGCCGTACCAAGCGACGCCATCCCCTCCGTCGTATCTCTCACTGTCATTCTCTCCAGATCTTGTAGCTGCTTCGTTCTTCTCAATGGCTGCTCCACCTGCACGAGCTCGAGCCGATTACGATTATCTCATCAAGCTTCTGCTGATCGGCGACAGCGGTACGTTAATTTTGCTTTATTGCGTTGGTCGAGTTTCGATCTCGTGGTTTTCTTTAGTTTTAGAATCAGTAATTGTGAAATAACTGGATGTTAATTGGAATTTTGTTTTTGTATACTAGCGTTCGTTGTTGTTTCATTAATATATATGATTAGAGGATTTCTCTGTTGGAATCTAGAGTGGGTATCAGTTGTTGATGGATTCGCGGTGAAGTTTTCGAAATGATTTGTCATTTGTGTGATTAGAGAATGTTATTATAGTTTATGTTTTGTGAGAGTCGTGCAATATCAATAGGAATTTGTTTTTCTGCTTAAACTCCTAAATTATAAGTTCACGAGCTGTTTCTTGTGAGTTTGATATGATGAGAGGATTTTACGATTAGTATGTTTAATAAGCCGTTGATGGATTAGCGGTGAATTGCCTGAAAGGATTTGTTATTGACTCATTTGTAGTATAAGACAATGTTGTTTTAGCTCTTGTTTTGTGAGAGCTGTATTTTACCGGGTAGGATTTCGTTTTATTTCTCCGCGTCCTAAATTACAAATTCACAAGCTTCTTCTTGTGACATGACAAGGCAGGTGTGGGAAAGAGTTGCCTTCTTTTGCGGTTCTCGGACGGCTCCTTCACCACTAGCTTCATCACAACCATAGGGTACGTGCATTCTATATTGGTATTGAAAATGAAATTAATGTATTTTATTTTTTACTTCACTTGCCTGCTCTTCCTGATTTCATTGCTTTGGTTGTACTCAAACAGCATTGATTTCAAGATTAGAACCATTGAGCTTGATGGAAAACGAATTAAATTGCAAATTTGGGATACTGCTGGTCAGGAGCGGTTTAGAACAATTACAACTGGTCTGTATACATTCTCGTCGTGTAGTCTTGTTATTATTATTGGAATATGCAATTGTAGAATGGTCCTAGAGATCCTTTTTGTTTCTTTCTAATTTCATCCTATGTCCTTTTTCATGCAATTCTTAAAATTTCTTCAGGATTTATCTCATATAAATGTTTCCAATCTCTAATCTCCATCCTTATTTTCAGTACCTGATGAGTAGGGACATCTTTTTTTAATTTCTTTAACTGTATTATTATTGTTGTTATTATCATTGTTATGGACGTATCATCAATACTTTTTATGTAGATTTACATGCTGACTAAGTTTCAGACTCTACATATCTGAGTTTTCATACTGATTTAATCTCATTTGTGTAGTTTTGTATCCAAATGTTTCCGCTGTTTCTGGGAGGTTCACTAAGACTAAATCGCTAGTAATTCTTTATTTCTGCAGCTTACTATCGAGGAGCCATGGGTATTTTGCTAGTGTACGACGTCACTGATGAGTCATCATTTAACAGTAATTTTTCTCTACCTTAAACCAAAGGTTAAAAATCTGAAGATGCTTGTTGCTCTTCTAAGTTCACAGTAGGAAGCTCTGCAGTCTATTCAGATATTTCTCCATCGAAGAAGATACTAATATTAGAGTCGCTTTTGTAATCCTTTGTGTTATGGAACGCCCTTATTTTTTTTTCTTCATGGCATTTTTGTTTCTTCTTTGTCAAGATATCAATCTTTTCCTTTGTCCTTATTTACATTTTTTAATGAATTCAGACATTAGGAATTGGATACGTAACATCGAACAACATGCTTCTGACAATGTCAACAAGATATTGGTGGGTAACAAGGCTGATATGGATGAAAGCAAAAGGGTACGCACCTTTTCATGTTTTTGTTGCTACAACGTGTGTGCTTGCACATCTCTTCCCCCAAAAATCTATGAGTGTTCAAGTCTCAGTGAATTCATAATTGAAAATGGAACTTTCATTTAGGCTGTTCCTACATCAAAAGGGCAGGCTCTCGCAGATGAGTATGGCATCAAGTTTTTCGAGACTGTGAGTAAAATAGTTGATTGTTCTTGCATCTGTTTCCTCCTGAATAGCTAGTTTAGACTTTAGATCACATGTCTTGAAGATGTTGTAATGCGTGCATGTGTGTATCAATTTTGAACTCAAGATGTGGTATATTTCAGAGTGCAAAGACAAATTTGAACGTAGAAGAAGTTTTCTTCTCCATAGCTAAGGATATCAAGCAAAGGCTTTCGGACAGCGACTCTAAGTCCGAGGTATGAACTGTTTGAGGTTCTATGGCCATATTTTCTTCTGCTGAGTTATATGGACTCTCTGCATAAATCCATTTTGGTTGTTCATGTACTGAGCCTTTCTCTCCCCCCCTTTTGGGACATTGCAGCCTCAAACAATCAAGATAAACCAAGCAGATAACGGAGCAGGGGCTTCCCAAACTGCTCAGAAGTCAGCTTGTTGTGGATCTTAAGACAACTACAGTAAAGGTGGTTTATTTGCGAGGCAATACAATTAGGTTACTCGTGCTTCTTTTTCCGTCATTTTTTTTCACTAGTACTATAATAGAACTCAATTTGGGAGTTCGTAGTAAATCCTTTATCTGAAAATTAATTATATGGTTCATCTGCCCCATATTTCATTTCAAACTGAAAAAGAAGTTTCATATTTCAATATAAATCCTTTTCGTAGTTGAGTTTACAATTGAATCTTCATGATTACTAATGGAAGTGGCAAGCTGAGTATACACCATCTCTGTTCTTTTATGAACTATAACCTTTAAGTCAGTTAGAAAATGAACACATACTTGTATGAAACTTGCTATTAAATATAAACATGTTAGAATAGATAAATCCAGGGATACAGTTACAGTATCTTTCCTATTTCCCAATATTTCTAGCTTTCTTATACACTTTTCCTGCCCACCCAACTTTTTATCATTAACATTCCCATACCTATATCTACAAATTTCTCAAAAATTAAAAAAAAAAAAAGAAAAAAAAGAAGAAGCTCTATCAAAATTTTGAGCTTTGACGCCCAGATCGTCCAAATCTTGCTTGATTCGATTCCTTTTCCTTCAACAAAATAAAAGAATCACCAGACTGAAATATATGGTTGAGCCACAAAGCACAATTTATGCGCATGAGAGCTCAAGCACTTGAGATCTATCAGTCACAACGTACCGTTGATTGATCGATGGGGGGCCAGATTAGCTAGTCTTGAGCTTGCAGCTTTCAATTATCAGCTGTTTGGAAACTTGGAAATCAAATATACATTGGTTACTTTCCAAAAGTTGGTCAGTGACAGTACGACGGCTAGTTACAGTTACTGAAGGGGGAGGTGTCGATGGTCTCCTCCCTGAGCAAGAGCTCTTCAGCTTGGATTTTAGCTGCACATAAAGACGACAAAGGAGTGTCGATTGCTGGTTTTGCCGGAGCAGCAATGTTGGAGTTTGCAGTTGCCAGATTTTTGTTTGCCAAGTCAACTTGGACTGAAAACAGTGAGTAAACAGGTCTGTGATCTGAAAATCTACACTCCCCTCTAACATACCACATCTGCTTCATTCCTACCCCTCTCCATAATATCCGATCGCACCTATCAAGTGTTCGATAAATAAAAGGAAACCAATCAGAAACATTTTCCTTTTGGCAGGTTAATAAGCTTCATACTTATCAGGTTAGATTGTTGCAAAATTAGCAGGATCAGCAAAACATACCAAGCCGGAGTGCGGCGTTTTTCTTTGGATGGCTTCAAGTTCGAAGTCAATGCAACATAATGGTCAGAATTGGTGATGTATTTGTAAGTTGGAGCAAACTCTATTCTTCCTTCTTCCCACCCTTTAAACACTCGACCAGCTCTTTGCTCTAACTTTAGCTGCCAGAACATCAAATAAAAGAAATCAAATTTCCATGTTCAAAATCTAGTCGATTGGAAGTTTCCATTCGCAATCGAAACTCACTTGATCTTTCTCTAGTAGTGCCTGCCAATCTTTTTTCCTAAGAAGCTCATCTGTTTCCCCACACCCAGTCGAAAGACGGTAATTCAAATCCCCAAGCCAAATCACCTTGCTGCATATACATTATTTTAGAATCATCAAACAAGCAGTACCGATTTGATTGAGTTAATAGCAAATGAAGAACGTAAAAGGAATTTACTCATGATCTAATATGGTCTCAGGAGGAGGTGGCTGTGCTCCAGTTGTAGCTTTACAAGAATGTGAAAACCGAGTTTTCTTCAAAATTTCACTCACGTCCGAGTTTCTTTTCACTTCATCACCTTCCTTCTCCCCAGAAGTCAAATGTGTGCAAACAAAGCAAAAGGTTGTTTGGTTCAATGTCATGCTAATGGAGACAGATCCCTATCAATACACCACAAAACGATCATTCAGCTTCGAGTCGAATTCAATAACACGGGAGCTCTTTTAATACAAAATGGTAGCTTAAGCTCACCTTGTTACCAAGAAACCCCATGACTCCTCTCCCGACGTTGGAGACCTTCAAATTGGAAACGTGTTTGTAAAGATCTGCTCGAACCCACACGCACAAGAAAATTCCCACCATCTGTTTGCTTGCTGCAAGGCAATACCGTCGCTGCGTTGGGAACACCCTGCTTTCACCATTGCCAGTGTCATCTTCTAAAGCAAGCAAGTCGGAGAAACTATGCCTTGGCTTCTGGGGTGCTTGCCGCTGGTTATCGTGGGTGTTTAGGGCTTGGTGGATTAGGGATACCCACTGGGCAGCAGGGCCACTATCCTCCGCCCCAAGCACATTGCCTGCATTTAGAGGCACGATTTCTTGGAACCTATTACAAAAATATTACAACTAATTCTTTATTAACTTTAGAATGCACAGTTCCAACTTTCAAAGAAAAGTTAATATAACATTTTGTATTGATAAACTTGTATTGGTGTCTACAAGTAAAATATTAATTAAATAAGCATAGGTAACATAGTCTACATTCTATGAATCTTATTTTCAAAGTATTTCACTTTCATTTAAGTCACCATTTTTCAACTTGTTAACTTTCACATTCCTAATATATGAATTCAACATCTAACAACATCTTTTTCAAAAAAATAAAATTACTTTATTTTATAAAACAAAGAGAGACAAAAAAAAATTCTTGGTGGGCGGTTAGGGATGGAACTTTTCAAGTACACAATTTCATGGAATCAGTTTAATTTATAATTTTATGTATATGAAAAGTTTACACTTCTTTTTCAATGTACATCCCCAAGGGACGACTATGAGTAGGCTAACTTTAGGCTTGGGTTGAGCTATTAACTATTAGAAAAAGCTAAATTTTGAAGATTGATTGGAAAAGATTAAGCTCGTAAATACTACATCAACTATATTTTTTATCCACTCTCTACTTATGTTTTATAAACTATATTCAAGGTTTTAAAACTAAAATAAGTAGTTTTTAAAACACTTTCTCTTGTGCTTAATGTCTTAAAAATTTGACTACAAATTCAAATATTTATATTAGTAGGTCCTAACCAAAACAAGTGATGGAGAAAAAAAAAACTACATAAAGTGAAATTATTATCAAACACAAAGTTAATCATGATGCAACAAGTTTGAAGAGGAAGGGTTGCTATTCAAGCATGCAAGTTTAAGAACTCAGCTTGGTAAACCCTTTGAGAAATCAAGATTTAGACTTAAAAATGCCAAAGTCATTCACCAAATCCTCAAATAAAGCTATCGCTATTTCGAAATGCATGTTTTTCCTTGTAATTTTTTTTTTCGAAATTTAGATGTTTGAAAAATTAGAAAAAGACAAACATAAATTTCAACAAAAGAAAATCATTTTCAATTGAAACCTTAGCACGATATACAAACTAGAAAGAGAGAGAGAGAGAGCATACCCAAGAACATAAATATCAATCGGAGTTGGAGAGTTGAGCCAATTCCTCAAGTTCAAACCTTCCTTCGGTGCCTTCCCTCCCACATTCCATGTTCCCACCAACATCCTAATTATAATTACAACGTATCGATCAAATTTCTAATAGTATAATCATATGAAACAATTTCACATTGTTCTACTTTTAACTTCTTCAATGTGGCAATGTTGAAAAAAATGAAGCAAACAAATTATAAAGTTGAAATACAAATCAACAAAATTACCTCAAGTCAAGAGATTCATTACTTGTCTTCTCTATTCTCCAACTTTCATCTAGAAATTGCAAGAGAGAGAGAGAGAGACAACCAATGAGAAACAAACACGTGGAATTAAAATATTAAACAACAAAGACCCTAGAGTCTATACTCTGCAAAAGGTCAGGACTACACTAAATGTTGCACCCGCATCTTCCACCGTCCACGTGGCACATATCCCGAAAACAGCAGAGTTTCCGTTTTTCTAACTCTTTTTTTCATGATGGGGTTATTAATTAAAAGTCTTTTCTCATTATTGTCCACTGATCAAATCAGGTAATTTGATCTGACGGCTCGGAACCAACTGAATCTCTAGAAAACTATTATTACCCCTTCGCTGCATAGTAAATTCTCCAATAGAGAAAAATTACCTCCGATGTCTTCTTCCGGCACGACGGCGCAGCGGTCTTGATCGGAGCAGCTCCTTCTTCTCTCTGCTCAACCAATAACCAAATTGGTAATTAATTCCAATTTTCAGAATATTGAAAAACAAAATATAAATAATAAACGTATTAAATTGCTGTTTTTTTATTCTTTATTTCCATAATTACTCATAAATATGCATTAAAATTGATATTTTTGGTGAAATTTAATATTACAAACCTTGAAATTATCCTTTTCTAAAAAGTGTGTAATAAGTGAATAAGCTTTTACTTTTCCGTATCCAATGTATAAAATTGAGAGATGAACGTAGATTTCACTTAATTACTTGAAAATTATTGCATATACACGCGACAATATATTTATAGTTGAATTTGGCAAATGTCTTAAATAATAAAGTTATATTTTAAGATTTAAAATAGACATCCGATTTTGCTTCATATCTATAACATTTGTCTAAAAGTTCATTAGATATATAGATATGAACTAAATTTAGACATGTAGAAAAAAAAAAGTAATTATTCTTCCGTCTAAAATTGAATTTGTTAATTCAATCAGTTTCAAATGGTTTAAATTATTTTTATCGTTAATAATTAATGCAGAGACATAGTTTTACTTATTTTGACCAAACATATGAAAATCACAATTAGAAATATAAAATCAAAATATTAAATGGAGGTAACAAAATTATATGTTTTAAATTTTATCACAATTTTATCACTAAACATAAATAAACAATGATTTAGTTTTTGTGATAAAAAGTTTCAAGATTGGTGGATTTGTCGATCTATAGATAATTAAAAATCAGAACTTATTTAATTTTGAGATTAAATTGTTTCACCAAAATGTGTTTTCTTTTTACCGAAGACTAATCTTAAGTTTAAAGAACAAAAAATGATATTATAATTAACCAAAAAACAATTCACCTTGAGCGACAAAATTGGACGGAAAACCTTCCTTATCGGCCGGAAAACTCAGCCACTTCCTCGCAACAACCCTCGGCCACGACGACTGCACGGCGGAGCAACAAGTCGACAAAACGTCACAAGCAGAATCCAAAAAGGAAAGAAACGACATGTCGCAAAACTATTAAACCTCCATCCGTTAAGCAAAGCCAATCTCTTACCTTAAAGATCTTCCCTCGCTTCATTCCCATTGCTCCGTCGTCGTCAACTACCGAGAAAGCAAATCAAAATCTTTTCCTTCTTCTCTCTTTCAGGCCAGAAACCGCCGACTGAAACGGCGGAGTCAATCATTAATGCCAAAAAAATGCAATTCATAAATTAGTAAAGAATGGTAATATCTTTTCCTCTATTTTAAAAAAATTAAAGTAAGTAATTAAAAAAGAAGAGGGAGTAATTAAGTGGTTGATTAATAATAAAATTGCAACTGGGGTTTGAAACAGACTTTAATTATTGTTTTAATTAACGTTTTCAACGCCAATATAAAAGACCCAATTGCAGCAGAAAACGGAGACAGCCAGCCTCAGACAAAGAACAAAAAACAGAGAAAATGAAATATCAATAAAATAGTGCACAAAGAAATTGATTTTTTTTATAAAAAAAATAAAAATCTCAGCAACCCATTTCAGATCTTATGAAGATGATCAAGTCCCAGTTCCCAAAAACTCTTTAAAATTCCTTATATTGGAAATTTTTCAAAAGAAATAGAAACAGAGTTCGTCACAATTTATATGAAAGAATGAAAGGATGGGATTGGTTGAAATGGTGAGATCGGGTGTAAACATTGAAGCTGATCGATGAGGAAAAAACAAGTAAATAGAATTAAACAGAGAGAATAGAATGTAAAAATTAGGAGAATTTGGGAGTGGGAAATTGATTAAATACTTACCAAAGGAAGAGGGTAAGTGTATGTTTATGTTTTTTCAATAAGCCATGGTGGAAACAGGGGTTAGTACGGCGGCGAGAGGAGGAGAAGGTGACGGAGGAGACAGCGGAGGAGAGGAGGTTGGAGGCGGCGATTTGGTGGTGTAAAGTGGAAAGAAAGGGAAGTAGTTGATGTTTGTTTGGAAAATATTCGAAAGAGAAAGAAAAATGATAGTGTTCGTTTTGTTTGAAAGAGAACTACGACTGCCGTCTCTCATCTACTTTCTTTTTATGCAAAGAGACGATGCCTTTTTTCTCCTTTTTTTTTTTTTATATATACATTTTCAAATATAATTTTTTAAAAATTCCATTAATTAAAATATCTCAATTTTTATTATAATTTATAAATAAGTTCAACATTTTTATTTTTCTCCCAATTAAAATTAGTCCCCAACTCCCCCATAGATCGATATGCAATTGAGACATTTTTAAATCCATCCTTTGTTGTTTGAATCTTCGAGGGAAAATCAAATTTGATTTGGTTTTAAGATGTAATATTTGAGTTTTATTTAAATTTTGAATCTTAAATTTTAAAATATAAACTTTTAATCTTCTATTTCTTACTAACTACTCACATTTAATTTTGTCTCTTTAGGTTTAATTAATTTAAAATAATGTTGGGTGAGTTTTTAAGTTTAGTTTAAATAATGTCAGTGTAGTTAAACTTAACTAATCATGATTATTACAACTTTTAAATCAATTAAGAAAATTTAGTATTTGAGGTAGAAATATTTGGTAGCTTCGCTTTTTTTTTTCTTCAGTATAATAGTTGTGAGAATGAGCATTAAACTTAAGATTGTGTATGATTAAATTGAGTTGCATAATAATTTTTTTAACAAATCTATATGTTAAAATATCGATGAGTGGAAGTTTAATTGTTATATATATATATTACGTAATGATATTTTTCCAAAATTAATCAATCATCGTATAAGTTTAACATTCGTTTTTTTCTACTTTTCTACTATATTGGCACGTCATTTTATGTTGAATAATGTAATTTTAAAACTATACATAATTGTTTCTTCCTTTTTAAAACCATAGAAAATTGAATGGCTTGAAATCAACAAGTACCATATGCTTTACAACAATGATTATGATTGTAGCGCTCTCTCATTCTCATTCATTACAAAAATGTACTTCCAACTCCATATATATATATATATATATATATATATATATATATATATATATATATATATAATTCCTTCACCATAACTTTAAACAAATTAAGAGAATAAGGAGAAGGTTAATTGAGATTGGAGTTTAATTTAAATTATTGTACATGTTCAACTTTGGTTTGAAATGTACTAATTAATCAACTTTTTGGTAGAATAACACTAAGATAAAATAGTCAACAAATAAGACTGACCTTATTTATTAATTATGTTTTCCCCCTCTGACTTATCTATCCCTACTTGTGATTAATTCAATTAAAGACCCTATTTTGGAATAATTATACTATTTAAAACTAATGTTCATGAAAAGTCTAATTAACCTCCAGTGGTGTGGTCTAGTTTGAGCTAATTTTATAGTTTAATTACATGAATTTTGTTATATTTTAAACTTAACCCTATTTTTATCAAAAATAGTGTATGTATATATATATACATGTAGAAGAGAATAGATAATATTTCCAATATATTTGTGGTGAGAACTGTTTGAATGATGAATTTTTGTACACAGAGTTTCCTTATCATAAACTGTGGTTTTCAATCCTAAAGGCATTAGCCAAAAAGTTTGGGAGTTGTTTACGAAATAGGGTTCGAAAAATGGACAAAAGCATCCAAAATAGCCTTTTGGATTGTACTATATTCATTTTCCTTACATTATCAAAATTATTGACAAAAATAGCTATATTTCTTTGAAATTGTGCCAACAATTTTGTGTGGGTATGACAAATGAAATAAGGTTATTGTTTTCTAAATACTTATCTTTAAAGAACTATGTACTTGTTCTTTTAGACTTACTTTTAGTCTATTTTTGTCGTTGTTATTCAATCAATATTGTTGGACGTCATATTCTATCTTTTTTGTAAAATTATAATTTTAATGTTCGAGCGTATATCAAATCGATATGATATTCAATAACCAAGTTTGTGACCTACTTGGCCAGTTATTAGCACCATAAACAACTATATTGAGCTTTAATTTTAATCGTGAGATGAACATTAGATAGTGTTTTTCGAAAGCTAGGTTTGAATTCGAATTCCTTTTAAACCTTTGGTTAATAAAATGCATTATTATAAAACAAAATTTCAGACTATATCAGACATTGATATGCTTTTATCAGTTATATTGATAGACAGTGATAAAAGTCTATCACTAATAGAATATAATTTTTTGTTATATGTTGTAAATATTTTAGTTTATTTTGCTAATTGAAAAAATGTTTCTTATTTAATTTATATTTACTTTTTTTATTATTATGGTAGAAAATGAATATATGTTTTAAATGGTTGAACTGCACTAGATTAGCAAGTACATTATTTTGTAAAATAATATGTATAATATTACATATATTTGTGAATTTAGTATAGTTTCAAAAGAGACTCGAGCTTTCGTTTAACTTTTGATGGTATATTTTTCCGAATATTCGAAAAGGAATTTATTATAATTAAAGACATAATATTCAAATTGATACCGTTTGATTAATAATGAAAAATTTACATAATTAAATAAAAATAAAAAAGTAGTTTTAAACGAAAAAAAGAATTGATTTAATCTGAAATATTGGCGTTACACGTGGCCTATTTGGGTTGCGGTAAGGTCAAGATTTTGGAAGAGAAACACGCAAAGGGAAATTAATTAAAATTACATTAAATTTGACCGTGTGAGTGCGCCACACCCGATCACGTTTTCCGTAATATATATATATATTAGTTTAAGGTTTATTGCTTTTGTTTGGATATGGCACATTTTAAATGACAGACCAATAAGAAAGAGCCATGTGTCCCATTATTTTAAAATTCCACGTGGACGGCTGTGTTTCCTCTCGGAGATCCTGAAGATCTTGCTGTTATTAACCTAACGCAACAACAGGTGGTAACATTTCTGCTCATAATTATAATCATATATTATGATTATGAAATATTAATTCTGGAATTTATAAGTTTTGAAAGAGATTATCTAACCTAATACAAGAAGTTGGTAATGTTGATTATACATTTTCGTTTGTTGAGGTCGAAGTTTCAATTTCTCGTTAGAGTCGATTATCATGATTTGGAACTATCATTGTATAATCTACCAAATATAATCATAAATTTCACGTGCCACTTTTTTAATAGATATTTTTAATAGTTCATTTTCTTTGTGATTAAAGATTTCAGTTTCTAGATTTTGAAATTTGTTCAATTTAATCCATATATAATGGTTCAATTTTAGCAAAATGCACTTTTGATCAATCTTAAATTTAGTCATCAATTCTATTTTTTCGTTTATTTTTTTAAAAATATCTTGTTATATCTTTAAAATTTTAACTATAACTTCTAAGAACGTTACATACTTTTATTTTATTAAAGAAAAAAATATAATTTTATCAATTTTCTTCAAAATTAACTTTGAGAGACTAAATTTAAGATTTATTGAAAATACATAAATAAAATTGAACAATCAACCTGTGTATGGACTGAAACTGAATTACCTCAACACCAAAACAATATTTTAATATTAGTTAGTTTTCTAAAAAATAAAAGGAAAAAAAGTAAAAACTATAATCAAATTAAAGGGTTTGTATCTTTGAACTAATGAAATTATCCAAACTAAAGGAATTAGGTTAAATTATAACAATTGTGTATAGTTGTAGTTATGGTGCTAATTGTGAACAATTTTTTTTATAAACTAGTAGTTTTGAGAGATTGTATGCTTTTTAAATTATTGTATACTTACATTGTCCATTCAAATCATAATAAAATTGAATCGTAAAATAAAACAATTTATTAATATAAACATATCTCAACAGTTAAAAATATACAAAATTACTCTATGTCGAACATATCTCAAATTGATGGATGACGTTCATTATTAATACGTGTATAATGTATACTAATTCAACGAAAAGATATCAAAATGAATCAAAAGTTTTGAAAAAGTTCAAATTGTTTAGGATTGATTTGCTCTTTTTCACCCATCAAAGCAACCTCACACCAATATAAAATGATTAACAACATTAAAAACAAGTTACTTTTGTTGACTCCATATCTAAAATAAATCTACCAAAACATTATAAAAACTATATATTAAAAAGAATACATAACTAAATCATGTTATTACGGACACGTACCACATTTAATTTCTTGGACAAACTTTTTTGACTTTCCCATTACCAAAACAATATATATATATGTGTGTGTGATTTTGTGTATAGTTTGATTAGTGCATTGTTATAGTGATAGGGAGCTATAGTCCAAAGAGATTTAATAATTTTCATTATCCTAAGAAACTTCTAATTATATGTCACACTCTTGATCTCAATTAAATCAAGAAAATCACATCTTTGTCAATCTGTTTAATTTCTCCTTTTTCTTTTTTATTAGATTAAGAGTAATATGTACTGATGTTAATCCATAAACTACTTGTTTTCTTATGCCATAAATTATCTGTCTAATATTCATCAATGGGGACCCTCCATATGTTATCCTAACTAGTTGTGTCCAACTAATTAAATGTGAAAATTAATTAATGTAAAAAAAAAGACAAAAAACCAAATTTAATTGGATTTTTGGAGAATATTTCAAAATGTTTTTTCACGTCACTTGTATCTTCGGGTGGTATTTGATGAAGATTTCATTAGTATTATAATTGATTTGTTATTGAACTTATCGTCTTATAAGGTTGGGTTAAATATAGAAATGAAATATATCTACAACTCCATATATTCAAGTAGAGATTATCGAAGAAGTGAAACATGTTAAATCTTGCGGTACAAAGTTTACTTAAAAACCCCCTATTTCATAAGCTCATTGGTATCGTTGTTGGACATGGAAAAAAATGAGAAAGTACCATATATATAGTATATAGTATATCGTATATCGTTATTATAGTATTTATGTTCAATCCCATATCATCTATGAAATTTAATTTGTTAGCAATTATGAGGACCATCTAATTTTAAAAAATTAAGCTTATAATTATATTGATGTTCACCGTTAAATTTATTTATTTTATCTTACTTTTACCAAAGTTTTAAAAGCCAATAATATGCATAGTTTTCAAAAACAACAACCTTCATCTTACCGTAATTAGTTTTTAAAAAATGACCATAAAAAACTAAAAACAAAAGAATATTATAACAAAGTTCACATTATATTAGTCTTTGAATTATGCATGGCCTCACACATAATATCATAACTATATATAAATATATAGTTGAAACAATACAAATAAGAATCTTTGTTGTTCTAAAATTATTTCAATTAAATTCTTTAACATTTAAAAATCTTAAACACTAAAGCATAGTATAAAATTTAAAATAAAGTCAAAGTTGATGCAATCACGTGGGGTGTGAATAATACAACTTTTTATTAATACTCTTCACCCTTTATTATGGCCTATAGGTATATATATATATATGTAATAGACTTTTTGAATGATTTAATTAGGAGAATTTGACTTTCCATTTTCATGTGATTGCCAAGCTTTATCCTACTCATCCATACGAAGAGGGGTCATCTCATCATGTTCATTTTAATTTTAATATATGCTTTAATTTTCAATTATATGTACTAAAGTTATATATATATCATATCGATGTAGATCTAGTTTCATATTTTATTTATTTTTAATAACTCGATAAAGTGGATATTCATTTTATTATTCATTTATCTATAACTCGTTATTCTTTTTCATTAACCTTAAAAAAGTTTAAATTTTTGAGAAACTAAATTCATTACTTTTTCTCGTTCATATAAAAAATTATTGAGATAATCATTATACCTCTAAACTATTATAAAATATATAATAGTCCTATACTATATATCACTTGTGCTATAAATTTATATTGATATTCTATGTCGATTGTTTGGTTGTGAATTGTGTGGTCTAAATTTGTTTAAATTAAAATTTACGTATATGAAAGCACAAAATACAATTATGTTTTTTCAATTGACCTACGACGAATATCGTTGATCAATTTGACTGTTGATGTGAGGAATAAATATTTGTATATAATCGGTGAAAGCATGAGATAAATATATGGAAATGATTAGATAAAAGATAAATTTGAAATGAAAAAATGTAATGAAAGTAGAAGTTGAGTTAATGATTGCTTGATGATGGAATAATGTAAGAGTGGATTAACATAATATTATTATTTACAATTAGTTAATGAGAGATTAGTGGTTGGGGAAAGATAGACTAATCATTGAAATGATTTGGAGTTGTAGCTAATTTAGTTAATTTAAATCTCTTCTCCTTTTTTGCTCAAATGTGTGCAATGGGCCATTGTTGTGAGAATGTGTTATTATGAGTGCCCAAAGCACTACCCCTTAAAGCTCATTTCATAATTTCTATTATATATATATATATATATATATATATATATAGATGTATGTATATATTTGAAAAAACAACTACATAGAAATTAAATAAAGTTTTTGGTTGTCATTGATCGTTTCATCTTTACCATACATGTACTTAATCATAACTTAACCATAGGTCTGTAATTTTGGTCTATTAGTCCGTGACCAGATCTCACAACGTTGTTCTATAGTTTATTATGTAAGTCGATAGAAAAAATAGTTAAAATGAGATTTTAATTAATGTGAAAGAGAAAGATAAAATATATTTTTATGTAATTTTAAAGGACAATTTATATATGAAATTGTTTGTTCAAAAATATTTTTGTTGTTTAATTATGTATGTTTCGTATTTATGGTATATATAACACGTGTGTGACGACTTTCCATTCAACACGTTTTTATTGTTAACCTTTGATGTTTCATATTAACGGTTAACACAACAATTTGAATCCAAATGGTTATAATATATATTGAGACAACAAACCCTAATTAATTGTTCATATCCCATGTTATAAATTACACTCCTATTCACAAAAGGGATTGATGATTGTTTTATCACGTGTAATCACTTTGATATGTAGCGAGACACATGACGTGATTGTCCACTATTCAAGCATAAAATATGCAAATTTAATAACTCGTTTTCTTTGACTTTTTACTTATTTGAACTTAAAAGGGACTCTAATACCATATAATAGAGAAACAACACGACGTTTAATCTCAAAACAATTGACAATAAGAAAGATAAGTAATCGATTTTTCATAAACGAGAGATTGGATGTTAATCAATCCAACCTATAAAACATGTGAATCAACAAGTTTTTATTTTCTTCTTTTAAAAAAGCACAAACCCACCACACCAACCAACCCCAATGGCAAAGTTTATGCACAAAACATCCCATTTAGTTGAAAAAGTAATACCCCATTTTCAAATATGATAACAATTATTGGAGGTTAGGGAGATGAACCTCCCATTAAACATACTCATTAACATTAATAATCAAATGATCAATCAATCTTTTTCAACTCTCAATTTAAATCCCATTTTGTTGTCCTAACTTCTCTGTCTCTTCTTCACATTTCCATGGAATCTCCTGTGTTTTTGGCATTTTGGACCCATTAAAAAATATTGTTTCTCTCTTTCATTGTTTTGTTTATTGATTATTATTCAATCTTTCCTCCTCTAAACAATGACATTCAATTGCCTTTAATCTTTCTTGTTTAACACCATATACAATTTGAAGCATGATTCAAGTGTATATTAGTTTTTTTTTCTTCATATCAACTTCAACCACCCAACTTTGGAATATTAAATTAATTAATCCAACCTAAGTTTATGTTTAACATAAAATTCAAATTCTCTTCCTCACCAAAACTTTGTAAACTTGACAAATATTCTTAGTAGGTGAAATGTTGGTTTATTTAATTTTCAATATATATGTAGGAATGTTTGGTTGTTCATTGGCTTTCATATCGTGTAACCCCACTATTTGTTAAATTGTATATGTAACACGTTTACACTTTTTGAAATGTAATTTTGACCCTTTCGTTAAAAAAACTCAATCTCACTAGAATTAACCATAAGATCAATCCATATAAAATTTAAAATCGAAATCTTATTAAATTGTCTTTTAATAAAATCAAAATGTATTGAGTTTTTATTATTATTATTATAAGATTTAAATCTTGAGTGGCTACTTGATTTTATTTTTATTCGTGACAATGACATTAATGTAATGTAGAGTTTAAACAACACTATTAGTGAATAATAATTACAAACTAGCAGATGTTAATGATTTGGCATTTTCTCAATAAAGAGCAATACTTTTATTTTCCATTTCTTTTAAATTCTATAATGAAATAAGTAAAAAGAAATAAAAATTGAGAGAGACACAACACTTCAATTTAAAATAAAATGCTTTATTTAGAGGAATTATAAATGATTTATATGTTATGCCTATCGTAATGGCTTTCATCATTCTTGATATTGTCGACTACTTGAGTTTAATACACACAGAGTACTTTGAAATTATATAGACTTTGTGACTTCTTCTGTATGCATTGAAATAAATAATAATAATAATCTCTTTTGGTAAGTGTGGAAGATTCCAATCATATATTTTGTGAAGATTAACTATTTATTAATTGTAATGACTTTACAACATGTAACAAGTTAGTTAGGTTATAACTTATAATATAATGTTATGAGATATTTGTATATACACTTGCCCATGTGGGCTCGGGAAGTCATTCAAACTAAAACAAGGACCGTTATTCTTTAAGATTGGAATCGAAGAAAATGATAATTAAGTAATTAACTGTATCTAATGCAAGATTTATCAATACGTTAGAATTACAATGTAAAGGAAGTATATGAACGAAAACCATTAGTACTCTGCTTTTATAAGTTTTATAAATATTGTTAAAGAAGTCCATGTCGTTGGTATGGAGATAGTGTTGGAAACAAATGTCGATTCTCGATGTGATTTTTAATCAATTTTTTACGTTGTTTTAAGTTGGAAAGTTTATATTAGTAGAAAATCAAAGTGAATATTTATGTTTCATTTGATTAGTTAGTAGAGGATCTTATATTGAATTTACTATCAGCTGTTAAATTACAACTTTGAGTCGATACATAATTTGATGTAATTAAACATGGTATCAAAATTATCTTATGGCTTTATAATATGCAAGGGCAATTGGGTCTTTTTGAGTTGGTAATGGGCCGTAAGGCCCAAGTTTTGAAAGAGAAATAGTGGGCTCTTATTTTCACGTTCCCGCCAGTAAAATGGAGGAATTTTAAAAAATAAAATTTCTTTTTTCTTTCTTTCTTTTTTGCTATGAGATGGGACCCACTTGTTCTTAACCATAGTTAGGAAAATAAACCGTTATTCCTGGTTAGGTTAGCTTGATCATCAACCTGGGTTAATCCCGTACTGGTTCCGACTTCTGTTCGAGATCTGTTCCACGATTAGGGTTTCGAATGTTGAATTTCCGTCATCTTTGTTAGTTGATTTCTTCGGTTTTCTTAGTTTTTTTGGAATTAGGATTGGTGTTTCGATTGAAGCTCTGTCGTTGAGATCTTCGACTTCTCTGAGAATTTTGTGTGGGACTTGAGAAAGAAGAGAAAATTGGGGAAAAACCAGGCAAAATGGAGACTCAGAGGATTATTGAATTTCCACACAAAAACATGGATAAACGTCCCAGGAAGAGACAGAGATTAGCGTGGGATATGCCTCCTCCTGTTCCTCCACCGAAGGTAATGCTTCTCGGGATTTATTAGATTTATTTTGTGTTTTTCAGACCTAAATTTCTGTTCTTAGGAAATGGTAATTGTTGTAATTCGTTTTCCATTTTATAAGATAGCTGTGCGTTTGGAAAGGAGATGTGAAATCTTCAAATCTTGGAAATGGATTTCGGCTTTTTATGTGTTTTGTCCATATTATGGCACCTAGAATCCAAAGCGTTTGTGTTTTGACGACCGGATTTGTGTTTGACATATGACTTTTTTATGAATTCAGGTTCTTCCACCACCATACTGCGGGCAGGAATTTGGGAATGGGCAAGTTCCCAATTATGCATATCCGTCCATGTATTGCAGAGGAGCTCCACGCGTTGGATCGCCTCCATGGAGGCCTGATAATAAAGATGGGCACTATGTATTTTCCATTGGGGAATGCTTAACTCCTCGTTGTAAGCATCTCCCAGTTCTCTGAGTGTAGTACATGGATTTGCTTTTTCTAATTGTTATCCCTTGGTACACTTTAGACACTTATGAGAGGGATCAGATTGGTGGTAAATTTGTTGGAATTTGTTCCTAATTTGGAAGTTATATGGTTATTTAATGTTGAATGTGGTAATTGATGGTTGAGACAATCCTACATTGTATTTGTTGATAATTTGTGTTTAGGGTTGATATTACTGTCATTAGCTTATGTCTTCTGTTTATGCTATCTGCAGACACAATTTTGAGCAAAATGGGTGAAGGTCAGTACATTTTCATGAACCTAATTTTCCTTTATTCTCACTGTTGCTCCTATTTATTGGTTTTTTTTTTTTTTTTTTTGTCTTTTCTCTATTTCACAGTGTTTCAATAACTTTTTCTTTTTCTACTTCAGGAACATTTGGGCAAGTGTTAGAATGCTTGGATAGTGAGAAAAAAGAGGTTGTAGCTATTAAAATTGTTCGATCAATAAGCAAATATCGTGAGGCTGCCATGATTGAAATTGATGTCCTTCAGAGGCTGGCTAGGCATGATATTGGAGGCACCCGGTAAGATTTGTTGAATCTCACTTCACTCTTTTTGTTGGAGAAGTTTCATGTAAATATTAGTATAAGTGGTTTCATTCTTTGCAGTTGTGTGCAAATTCGGAATTGGTTTGACTATCGTAATCATATATGTATTGTAAGTATTTGTTAATATCTCCTGATTTGATTAATTTGGAGGGGCAATGCTAGTTCCTGCATGCCTGAGTATTGTGTGAGTTAAAAGAAAACTTGCGGATGAATTTAAATGGTTTGGACAGGTATTTGAGAAGCTTGGACCAAGCTTATACGATTTTCTTCGCAAAAACAGCTACCGTTCATTTCCGATTGATCTTGTTCGGGAGTTTGCCAGACAACTTCTGGAGTCTGTAGCATGTGTGTGAATAATTTTTGCATTTTTTCTGTTATTTACTTGATGTTGAATACACCTAAAGGTGGATTCTGGAATTGGAATTGCTTATTGAAATCATGGCAGTTTGTTTGCTGGAGCATGAAATAACATATACATTCGAATGTCTGTCTTACTGGCCCTTTAAATGATTTTCTGTAGTTATGCACGAGCTACGGCTAATTCACACTGATTTGAAGCCAGAGAATATTCTTCTTGTTTCCTCAGAGTTCATTAGAGTTCCAGATCATAAGGTATAGCGATTGCTTTCAATTTCTCTGGGTCATAGAAGGACAATATTCTTGCATGGTTGAGATATGTTACTCTCTTTAAAAACTGACCTCCTGCACTCTAGTTTTTATCACGTTCAGTGAAAGATGGTTCCTATTTCAAGAATCTTCCGAAGTCGGCTGCTATCAAGCTCATTGATTTTGGAAGTACCACGACTGAACATCAAGATCACAGCTATATTGTTTCGACACGTCATTATAGGGCACCTGAAGTTATCCTGGGTACCTCTTTTTTCTCTTGCAGTAACATTTGTTTATCGGTTGGCTATGCTTTGCCCTTTAACTGCACACTGTTTTTATTTTGTCTACAGGTCTAGGTTGGAACTATCCTTGTGACCTATGGAGTGTCGGATGCATACTTGTTGAACTTTGTTCTGTGAGTATCTTCTTGTAGACTAGGTTAAAATATTCTGTTCTTTGATTAGATTTTTTTTATTCTCAAACAAATTGCACTTTGATTCAATTTCAATCTGTGACCAAGAATGTTTGGAAAATTAGACTTTCCTTCTTTTTTGGCCCTTCCATTTTGGAAGATTCCTGATAAATATTATCATTAAGTATTTTGGTGACAAAATTTATATGATCTATTATCTCGGTTACAGTTATTTTGGTAATTGGCCACATTAAGTTGTTTTAACTTTTTTTGGATATTATGAATTTCGTTTTTATGTTCTCTGATTAGTCTGGATTTTTTTAACCTTTCCATTTTATTATTTTCTTTTGCTTGATGAGCAGGGCGAAGCACTTTTTCAAACGCATGAGAACTTGGAGCATCTTGCCATGATGGAGAAGGTTTTGGGCCCGTTGCCCCAACATATGGTTCTCCGTGCAGAGTAAGGATTTTGTTCTCCTTTTATTAATTTTTTGGGTTGACTTTTCGACAAAGCCCTCACCATTCTTTTATTTTTGTGTTTTACCTTTTGCAGTCGCCGTGCTGAGAAATACTTCAGGCGAGGCATGCAGCTAGATTGGCCTCAGAGTGCAACATCTCGAGAAAGCATGAGAGCAGTCTGGAAGCTACTGAGGCTGCCTGTAAATATTTCTATCTTTCATTTTCACTTGCCATCAATTTCTTTATGTAATCCTAGGTGTAATTCTTTAGTGGTCTCTTATGAAATGTTCGATGCAGAACCTTATAATGCAGCACGTTGATCACTCGGCTGGTGATTTGATTGATCTCCTGCAAGGCCTCTTACGTTATGATCCATCAGAGAGGCTCATGGCAAGAGAAGCACTAAGACATCCTTTCTTCACTAGGGATCTAAGAAGGTGTGGTTACCCCTTGTAGTTCTCTCATTCACATTTTAATCAAAGAGTGAGCCGCTATCGAGGGAGAAAGAAAGAAAGAAACTTTAAAGCGATGAATTGTTTCACCAATAAGCTCATCATCTCTTTCTTTTTTCTTTTGTAATCGTCAAAATTCTTGTGTAGTTAAAATTGAAAAGATGATTCAATCACACTCCCATTTCTTCCCCCATTTTACTTTTCTACATATTACCACATCTATTCCTGATAAATTCCTAGTTTGGTTGTGGAGGTTTTTATGCAAAACCACAAAAGTAATGTACTAATATTCTTTTGTTTTTCTTTTTTGGTATTGATATGTACTCTGGCTAGTTCATTATTTCCAGGTAAGCTTGGACAAGGACTAACAGTTGGAATGTAGATAGCAAACTAAAGACTGACGTGGAATTGAAACCCGAGAGGCAAGACTAGCCGAAAAGAGCGTGTCTAAGAGTGAATGAGCTTTTGACCCACCGTACTGTTTTTTGGTTACAACAGATACAGAATAGGAAAGCCAAACACGAAGATGGAGGTAACAGGAAACGATTGAGAACATGCTGAGTATATATAAAAATTTGAAACCTCTGTTGGAGATGGGAATTGGAAAGAAGGCCAATTATTTTGTAGGAGGTTTTTTTGATCATGTGAATGACGAAAGTTACTGGCAATCAATTGATGATGGTGTTCGGCTTTCAGGCTTTTTTATTGCCTAGCAATTGGTAAAACATCATGCAAGAATGGCGTTATGCGCCTTTCAACGACCAACCCAAAGGCCCTCGGAAAATATAAGAGTTCAAACCGGAGTTTGAAGAACCACTTTTTAAGTGTTTATTTTTTTTTTTCTATTAAAAATGATTTGAAAATAAAAATAATTACGAGCAGGAATTTAATTGATTTTCTGAATTGAGTAAAAGAAACCCAAGTTTTTTTTCTCATGTTTAGTATTATTTGCTCTTTCTTATTTTTTAAGAAAATAATAACTGTTTAAGTTTGAACTATGGAAAAGTCAATTAAAAAAAAAGAAGAGGAATTTAGTTTTTTTTCTCTATTCCTTATAATATATTTGAAACTGGTTCCTATTTATTCTTACAATTTTCTACTACATCTGCCAAAATCTGTAGCTATTTTTATTTGTTTTTCAATTGTTATCAAGTTTTGTTACGATTTTCTAAAATGTGCTATAGAACACAAGCGTAAAATAAAAAAGCATAGAAATTTAATGATGACATTCAAGAAAATAATTTATTTAAAACTTGATACTTGAAATAGAACAAAATGTATTATTAATCTCGAAAGAAGAAAACCAAATAACGAAACTTGAAATGAAAGAAAAAAACAGTTCACCTGAATGAAAAATAATAAAAAAAAATTGTGAGCTAAAGGAATGAGGCCTTTGCAAATATAAATATTTTTTTTCGAAAATGGCGCCAATTATAATTGGCTTCTTTTGTCTTTCCTGTTAAACGACGTCGTAGGGGGTATATTAGACCAAGATTCCTGTACGGCAGTCGGCCGTCGTCGTTATTCTTCATCATCTACATTGTGTGCAACGTGATCCGGGTTTTGGAGCGCTGTAAATCCCATTCCTCTACTCCCATCCGCCATGGATTCTCTCGGAAGACTACAAGACTGCCACCACTTACCGTCGTTTTCAAGACCACTTTCGTCACTTAGCTTCAGAACCCGACTGTCGGTACCGTCGTCGTCGTCTAAATCATCATCCAGAGCATTTCCCTCGTTCCAATCGTCCTCCTTTGACTCAGTTTTCCGAACTCCGCAACGGCCCAGATCCTCACTTCCCCTAATTCTAGACCCTATTTCCTCATCCATCCTCAAAACCACCAGCGTTACTCTTACCGCGGCCGCCGCTTTGTTTTTCATGCGGTTTTGCGGAAAACCTGCTATTGCAGCCCCCATTCCTCCGCCTACGGTGGATTCGGTGAAGGAATCGATGAAAGACGAAGGTTCTCGTGGAGAGAAAGAGACGGTACTTGAAGAAGAATTGGTGAACGATTCTGTTGAAGCTCTTCGATCGCTCATTGAGGTAAAAGTTAAGGCTCGGAAGTTTCCTGAAGCTATTAAAATTCTAGACCGTTTAATAGAACTTGAGCCCAATGATTTAGAATGGCTAGTGTTGAAGGCCAACGTTTATAGTCATGTGGGTAACTCTGAATTAGCGAGAAATGAGTTTCAGAAGATTTTAGAGAAGGATCCTTTTCAAGTTGAGGCTTATCATGGGCTTGTTATGTTAACAGAAACATCAGATATTGATTCATTGAAGGCGATTCTGAACAGGGTTGAAGAAGCATTGGAACATTGCAAAAAACATAAAGGCAAGTCTGAGGAAAGGGATTTTAAGCTCTTGATAGCTCAGATTAAAGTTATGGAAGGAAGTTACTCTGAAGCTTTGAAAGATTACCAGGAACTTAAGAGGGAAGAACCAAGGGATTTTAGGCCATACTTGTGTCAGGGAATTCTTTATACCCTGCTTAAGAGGAATGATGAGGCCGAGAAGCAATTTGAGATATTTCGAAGACTTGTTCCAAAGAACCACCCTTATAAAGAATATTTTGATGAAAACATGTTTGCAGCCAAGCATTTCGTACAGCAGATTGAGAGGGATGCAGCCGCTTCGAATAATTGATTGTCTTTTTATAATATCTTCATGACTTTCTGGTTCTGTAACCGATGGTTTTGTTGCTTAAAAACTGTCATGGTTAGTTGAAATTAAGAGATGAAAGGTAAATATGTTGTTATTCCCATTTTAGGGAGCTTGATGAATGTAGCTGTTTAGCTGAAGTTGCTCTTTGGATCCCATTTTTACATTGCACATGCCTTGGTGCATTGAATTTCATGTCTAATCGTAGTACACTTCGATAAGTTTCTGCAAGAAATGTATAACCTGAAATAAATGACTGTGCTTTGGACTGAGTTAGATAAGTTTCTGGCTTGTTCAAAGGAGAAACATTTTGTAAGTTTGGACTTTGAATTTCTTTCTTAAATCTTAACTAGCTGGACATTGGAATCGGCTTCTGCATTGTATCTTCTCTCTAACAGGGTGACGGATGAAGATTATGCATTGTATCTTTTCATTATTGCAAATTGTAATATCATTCACTTGATTGATTTTTAGGCCTTTAGTTCTGATCAATAAAAGGATGGTGGTAGTTCTGTTTTCTTTCTTGTTGGTTTCTTTATATTTACGTCTAATTAGCACAGAGTTTAGGAATGTTAAATTATCCTTGAAAAACACCAGATTACTATTACTATTCTTTCAATTCGTTTTGATTCGAAGGTGAATCTCCATGCTTCGTGGAACTTTGAGAAGAGTTGTGGTGGATTAGAATGGGTGATTCATGGTTCTCTCGAATCTCCTATTTGAATAGGGTTCTGTAATTTCACTCAAGATTGGTTCGCTAAGTTGTTGGAAGCCCAAACGATTATCGAGTGTCTCAACCGTCTTTCTTCTGTATCTTCTTTTATTGCGGTTGAATCTTATGCAGGGAGGTGGTGGATTTGATTAACAACTGCTCTCCAAAGTTCGCTAAGGTGGAGTATGCAATTGACGAGATTGGAGCTTTGGGGAGACATTTGGGTTGTTTTTTTTTATCCTTCTGTCTTCTTATTGGAAATCAGGTTGCTCATACGTCACTGTATTGTTCGTCATGTTGCTGGTTCTTTGGATATTTTTTTTGGAGCTTTTCTTAAAAAAGAAGTTCAGATTGAGGTTTAATAGTATGCCTAACTTTATCGAAGAGGAAGGCTTTAGATTTGAAAAATGTAATGGAGCCACATTGTATGCTTTTTGAATATTTTAGGTCATCACCTACTCTCAACTTTTGTGGCCGTATGTCTCTTCCATGCTAGACATTTCCCGTAACATCTGCCCTTTTGAATGCAAAACATAATTTTCTACCCTGAGAGGAATTTGCCTCTTTTTCATTTTACTATTACATTACACTTGTTGATGTTAGACGATTCTCATGGAATAGTGTTTATATTTCTTTTGAATTGTAAAAATGAAGGTTTGAGCTTCATTTCATTTATGTCATATCGCATTAATTCATCTGGACCATGCAGTTGCAGAAAGCAAAGTACAAGTGGAGGCTTGGAGGCCAACAATTCCCCTCTGGATACGACACAAAAGGTTGGTTTATACATTTACTTGTCTTCAGTCATATTGATGGCTGGTTTCATGTGCGTACTCATTGCTTCATATAGCAAATGTCAATTAATTTTCTGTTTTCTTTTTTTACATTTATAACTATGATGATCATTGAAACAACTTGTTGATTGTTCAGGTTGAATATAGTATTGCACTTCTTGGTTTAATGTAGACATTGGGATGAATTTTGGAATATAGGTTTTATATAAGATTGAGTTTAACAATATCAGGTTGGTTGTTTGGTCCTTGAGTTCTGAATTTTGTGTTTAGTAGGTTGGTTGATCTATTCAACGTTTTATTTTAATTACGAACATTAGGAACATTAGATACAAAATTGAAAGCTGTATGATCATAGAATGAATGGATTGCCTTAAACTTGTCTTTTTCTTTTGATATCTGTGAGTGTTTGGACAACCCTCTAACATACAAACATTTGGGCTTGGTGACTATGATTGTACTCATCACGAGATTTCTTAGTTAAGTATTGAGATTATGTCACTAAGTCGATCCTTGTTCGTCGTGCATAGGGAAAAAAAAAGATAAATGATAAAAGGGAATCTGAAATTGGAGGGCCGAAAATTGGGATTTGACCTCAAAGATGATGCTCCACTCTTAGCAAATTTACCTTTTTCCTTTTTAGTTTAAACCCAGAACTCTTGTCTCCTTCTTGGAATACTCAAACATTTCTACTATACTTTTCTTTTTCTTTTCACATTATTTTCATTCAATTTTTGTACCTTCAGATTTTGAAATTTTGGGGTTACATTTTGGTTTTTGTTTCTTATTTTTAGATTTTAGATCTGGAATTCATAGTTATATAATTTAGGATTTCCAGTAGAAAATGTTTTTACTGTGTTGTGTGTTCCTCTAATTGCCTTCATTGGTTACTTTTTCTTGAGTGTCATTTTCACCTATAGTAAAATGAACATTTTTTTTTCATTCAAAATACATTACAGTGATAGTTTACTTTATTATTTATTACTTGAAATTAAGTAGTGGTCTTTTGTTGTTTTTTTTCTTAAAAAAGAATACAAATGATTTAATGCAAAGTTCTCTTAAAGCAAAATAAATATTGTAAATGTTCTTATCCTTTTTAGAAAAATAGGTGGGGTCTTCCAATATATTTTTTTTATCTCTCCTCTTTTTAAGAACATTTTATTATTTTATTTTATTTTAGCTGTTCTAATTGTTATATACCTATATTTATGCCCACAAAAAAAGGTTAGTTTCCAGAAACAATCAATGATTAAAATTAGTAAAATTCCTAATCTTTATTTTGACTTTGGATTATAACTTTAAAAATCAAATCCCTAATGTTGTTTAGTATGGGCACGAGTTAAAATGTCGACGTTGATTTTAATTATATAATTATGGATATATTTATAAATGATTGCTATCAAAATTTATAAAAATCATTTAAATTTATGATTGAGATGTTTTTGCTCCTAAATTAAATGAGATTAATAGAAGATATTAAAGAGATTAATACTAATCCTTATTGTTAACGTCAAACTCTTTTAATTACAAACATATTAGCGTAGATTTCAATTCAATAACAAGTATCTGAACCTTCAATCTATGAGATTATTGGGTTAATTATAAAAATTTCAAAATGATAACAAAATTTAAAAAAAAATTCAATCATCCTTGGATTGTTGTGATGATATGGTAAGATTTGTAGTAGACATGGCAAATAAACTTAGGTGATTGCCCATATATGTCACTTTTGTTTTTTTGTGCTAAGTCTATCTCTATAAAGTAAAAGGAAGGTTCATTTGTCATTTATATATATATACACAAATGTCCTATCACTCTCTCCATGTTTCATGCATCTCTCCTTTTTAGTTGCACAATAAAACATATTCCAATTTCTATAATTTCTTATGAACATTTTTGAAGTTTTAGTTTCGAATTCTTTTCAATTTTTAATACCTCTAAGTAAATTTATCGATTTGAATAGGATGAATTTAAGTAATTTTGGTAGATGTCTAAATTTTAATATCTTAATTCGATTACATGATTATATTTACGTATGTGCAAGCTGTGTATGGATGGAAGTTTATTTTGTACATAATCTTTAGAATTGACATTATATTTTGTTAAGATACTAAAGTAAGTTATACTAATAGAAATAATTGATAGCTGTGCCTCTATAATTGTGGGAGTCCACCACAAATCCTTCCCTAATTTCATTATTGTTGTACTTTTGAATAATAATATAAGAAAAAGCAGATCTATTTTTTATTAAATTATATTACGTGATTATTTACATCATTCAATTTGCTTTTGTCTTTTGTAGTAAAAATGTTGTTATATAACATGAAAATATAAAGGATAAAAATTACTGGAAAATTCATATTATTTAAAAACTTAGAATTAATAATCTAACTAAACAAAATTAGAGATTAAGAATATAAGTGTTTGTTTGATTGTTTTGTTAGGATTTTGAATTTTTTTAAAATTAAATGATTTTTAGCTAGATTTTAATTTGTACAATTTTAGATATGATTGATTGAAGAAAAGTTCAAATAATATATATCTTTTTTGGTAAAGAAATTTTCAAAATAAAGAAGATTGAAGATTTTAAAAATAATTACACAAAAGTCAAGATGCTTCATGCCACCAAACTTTTGTAAATTCATCCTTCTTTGAATTACAGTGGAATTCCAAATCTACCCCTCTCAGCCAATTTACAAAACTACCCCTTTTAATTTCCCTATCTTTCCTTATACGATAGTTTCAAATGTCGACATGGCGGCATAAGCTTCCGACACGTCGACACTTTTTATTAAGCCAAATTGGCATTTCAGTCCATCCACTTGCCGCTCATCTTTCTCAATCCTTCACCAATTTAAATGTTCAAATTCATTTCTCTTTTTTCTTTTTTTTTTCCTCTCTCCGATCGATCCCTCCGGCGTTTCGATTAACCGGAGCGGAACTTTCTTTTCTTTGATTTGGATAGGATTTGTTCCTGTTCTACTACGCCACACACATTCCTTATTTATTGTTCTTTCCAATCTCACGATCTGCGGATTTTCGGACTGTACCGGATTTTTTGAATCTGAGATTGAGAGGTGTCCTTCATTTGCTTGTGGTGGAATTCGAGGTACTCTCGGGGAATTCGATCGTGTTTTTGTTGACTGTTCATTTATTTAGAAAGTGCTTTTAGAGAAGCTTCGACCTGCTTCGACAAAATAGGTAGGAGCTCACGGGAATCACTTGTATGAGCTTTCTGAACAGTTGTTTTGAAAGGGCGACGTATTCGAGAAGTCTGTCGTTTCGTTTAGTTTTTTTCGTGAGGAAATTTCGGTGAAGGAAAAGAGTACAGAAATGAATTTGTTTGTTTGTTTGTTTGTTCCTGTGCTTCTGTTGAATGTACTGAGGTGGGATAACGTCAATCCAGTATTTTCGTTTTTAGGTTTGTGTCACAGTTTTCTCAGCTGGAAATTTGGGTGTTTTTCTTTTCTTTTCCTGTAAAATCTTAATGAACTGAGAAAGTTGCGACCCCCATTAGTCTGATTTTTTTTTTTTTTTATTGTTTTTGATAATTTGATTTGAAAAGCCAAGGATTTGATGTTTTGGTGTTAATTGGTATGGTGGTACTTTCAACTTTTCCTTTTGAGAAGAGATAGAATTGAGTAATTGGAAAGAATTTTTGTTTATATGTATTTATTGTTGTTTCTACTGTCGTCTGTTGCAGTTTGTCTGCAATATCAAGTCTCGGTGGTTATTGCCTTAGCTTGAATTCTTTGAAATTAAAGCAGGTTTTCAAGAAGCTACTTTTTGACTTTTTTTTTCCCCACTTTTTTATTCTTTTGCAGGGTTTTCTTCTTTATAAAATCATCTCTTTCCGTAATAATTTTTCTGGATGTAACTGAGGCGCGTGAAAGTAAGTTGCTCGGCAAAGTTATCGCCATGCAGGTACTTTCCGAAGTTCACCTTTAAATTGAATTTCATTTTTGTTTTTGTGAACTCTTCATTCCTCCCTTTGTTCTGCTTCTCTTTATCTCCTTTTCTGTCCTTGTGTTTTTTACATATTTCCTGTAAATTTAAAATGAATATCTTTGGTTTGTTTTAGAACATTGGATTCTTTCTGTAGCAACACTTGATTCCTTGATAAATCCTTTCAAATTTCACTTTTTAAACTTGGGATATTTTATTCCTTTCAAAAAGGGAAAAAAAAAAAAAAAACTCTGATCCTTCACTCCTTTCTGGTTTACCGGATTTTCCAGGTAAGAGCCAGGTTTTCAAATCTCATCAGCAGCTGATTATATGTTGGTTGAACTATGTGATATGGTCTATACTACTTCCTTCATCAAGTGGGTTTAGCTGATTCCCCCTTGTTTTTGGTCGTTCTGTAGAATGAAAATGAAAACCGAACTTTTGGTTGGTAAAATGAATTCAAAAATTGTAGTCCACGCTTAAGTTGAAGTGGGAGTTCTTTAAAGCAAGGTTAAATATTTTAGCAGAAGAAATGTCTAAAGAGGTTGAATTCAGGAGGTCACCGAGTCCCGTTGCTAAATTGATGGGTCTGGATGGGATGCCAGTGCCGCATCGGCAGTCGTCTTATAAACAACAGATGACGGCATCACCTGAAAAATCTCAGAGGGGCCTTACATCTGACGACAATCAATTGTATGCACGGAGTTCGAGGCGGCAGCAAAAATTTAAGGATGTGTTTGAGGTACAGGAAACATCAATGAAAGGAAGCAGCAGTTTCTCAGTACCTAAGAATTCAAATCTGAAGCCTTCTCAGACAGAGATGGAATACATTCAGAAGAAGTTCATGGATGCCAGACGTCTCGTAACAGATGAGAAGTTACAGGGTTCCAAGGAAATTCATGACGCACTTGAAATATTGGATTCGAACAAGAAACTTCTACTGAAATATCTCCAGCAGCCAGATTCTCTGTTCATGAAGCATCTTCTTGACATAAATGATGTTCTTCCTCACTCAAGTTGTATTCATATGGCACCTTCAAAATCATCAGATGATGAGAATCATGGGTGCCATGAATCCAGTAGGAAGTTAGCGAGGAGAAATCCACGGAAGAAGCACAGAAAATCTCGCAAGCATTGTAGCAGTCATGTCAGTCCCTCTGATTCTAATTATGTGGCGAAATGTCCTGTTAAAAGTTCTAGAATTAAATTAGAGGACGACGAAAGATTGTCTATCTTTCCGAAAAGAATTGTTGTTTTGAAGCCAAATCTTGGGAAGGCGCAAAATTCTTCTGGTGTTATACCGTCCTCACATTCTTTTCAGTCTAGCTGTAGGAAGCCATCAGAATTTGAAAGGATGGAGATCAGGGGGATGGAAACTTTGAGGACAAAGAATCATGATGACGGCCTAGGGGTATCAAGTCATGAGGTTAGACCTTCTAAAGAAGTTTCCAAGAAAACTAAGCAAGTGAGAGAGAATTTTGAATATAGTTCCATGAGTTCATCATTTGGAACAGCAAGACATGATAGGAATGGATGTCCTTTCATTGGGAATGATTCGGAGGCTGGGAAATGCAATTCCAGCAATATGTTTGGCTTAAATGGTCAACTCCAGTCTTCATCCTTTCGTTACAAAAAGTCATCCTTGAGTGCAGAAGCTAAGAAGAGACTATCAGAAAGGTGGAAAACTACTTGTGACTACCATAACACAGGTGCGGTTGGTAGGAGTTGCACACTGGCTGAGATGCTTGCCATGCCCGAGAAGGAAACTACACCTTCACATATGGAACCAAAGCATCGGGGAGAATCCAGCGGCAAAATTTTTAATGACCAGCGTATTGAACCTTTCGGCATAAGTAGTAGGGATGGCTGGAAGGACATCTGCTTAGAAAAGTTATCTAGGTCAAGATCTCTTCCTGCCTCTTCAACTTCCTTTGAGATTGTTAAAACAAATTCCGAATCTCTGAGGATGGATCCATTTGCGATACCAAAAGAGGCCTTCAAGTGGGAAAGAAAGGAGGCAATTAGTGAGAATTTGTGCCTAAGGGAACATATAGGCCGCAGAAATTCCAGACATAGGAGAAGAAAATCTCATGGTTCTATCTGCTCACTTGAGGAATTTAGTGACCCTGTACTGGAGATTTGCACTAGCCAGAATCAAGATAGTGATTTTAAAGACAATGAACCAGTCGATAGGAATCTTCTGGTTGTTGAAGAATCAATACATTTCCCAGTTCAGGACCAAACTGAAGTTCTTGAAAGTTGGATGAATTTGAGAGTGAAATCTGAAGAGGTGATTGTATCCTCCAATGAGGAACTTCAACTTGAATTGCCTGTTCATTCAGTGGTAGAAGATACTTCTCTCTCTGGGAATCAGGGCTGTTTTATCTCTAAGGTTTGTCTTAAAATATTCTCACTGTACACCTCAACTGCATTTGAAAATTTTCTCCGGTTTAAAACATTTTGTTATATCCAGGGATTGTCACCAGAAGGATCTGAAGATATTTCATTCCAATTGAAATCTGTATCTGGAATAGAATCTCCTGTAAGCTCAAAGGAGGCTGAGCAGCCCAGTCCAGTTTCAGTTCTAGAACCTCCTTTTGCAGATGATCTACCACCTGGTTCTGACTGCTTTGAGAGTCTTAGTGCTGACCTCCATGGTAATTACATTCGGTTACGTTCTCCTTTAGGCATTTATTGAAGTGATTTGGCAGATGACATCAACCTATGTTTGAAATAATTCTTATACGTTTGCCTGTTGGTGTTATTCAAGACTGATATTATTCAAATCATGAACATATTGAATTTTGCTTCGAATGTGAAATTGGGTGGTTTTCGTTTGTATTTGTACAAGTTGTTTGACTCAATTTTCATCTTAATAAGTAAATGCTTATAGTTTCTTGTCATACCATTGACTCTTCTGATTATCATGCAGTCCAATAATTTCCTTTTTTTTAGTTCTCCAAATTTAGCTAGACTTGCGATTGATGAAAAGGAAAAAAAATAAAATTATTGAATGGACTGATCTAATTTTCATTCATCAACGAGCAAGAAGAAATGGATGAATATGATATTGAGAATTGAGATCTATAGAGTTACAATATATGATCTCATTCAAGTATTCTGAAATGAGAACTAGTAAGGTCTCTATAGAGACTAGAATCTTATGGCTTTAACTATCATTTACTTTCTGAAGCTGGATAAGTTTTAATTTGTTGTCCTGTGTATCATGAATACAGGGCTTCGAATGCAACTCAAGTTACTCAAGTTAGAGACTGAAGCTTTCACTGAATCTGAAGAAACACAGCACATCTCGAGTGATGAAGATGGAGTGGAAGGTTCCGTCGAGTCTCCAGAGGATAAATATACATCCAATGGTGAAGATAGCTGGGAGATTTCATATGTAACTGATGTTTTACAAAACTCGGCTTTTAAAGATACTGAACCGGACATGTTTGTTGCAATGTGGCACTCTCTGGAATGCCCTGTTGATCCATCTACATTTGAGGATCTCGAGAAGAAGTACGCGGGTAGGTCTTCTCAACCAAGGTCAGAAAGAAAGCTACTTTTTGACTGTATAAATTTAGGAATTTTGGATATTTACCAAAAATTCACTGACCCTTATCCATGGGTAAGGCCCCCAACAATACAAGTAGGGTATGGTGAAGGGCTTTGCAATAATTTGTGTAAGTTTCTAGCTAAGCAGCAAGTGAAGAAAGTAGATGAAGACATTGTAGAGAAAGTGGTGGGAAGGACGAGTCAATGGTTAGTGTTGGGGTATGATGTTGATGTAATAGGTAAGGAGATTGAGAGACTAATGGTAGATGAACTCATAACTGAGGTAGTTGACATGTATTTATAGATTATGTAGCTTGATGTTGAAATAAGATATTAAAGCCTTTTAAAAAAAATTGCATGAGAAGAAAAAAAACCATTCCATGATTAAGTGATGCATTTTTTAGGTAATAGGTAAGAAGAATGCAGTCAGAATCAAATTGCTATTTCTCATATAGCTGGACTACTTGGGCAAATTATTCAAAATTAACTTTCTAAGGTTGTTTCTTACTTTTTTAAAAGATAACAAGAGAATGAATCAACAAATCACGTCATTGTTAAGAGTAGAGGATACTCAAATTAGACCTTCTCCAACAAGCCTTGTAAGAATTGCTCAACCACATTCTTTGTTTAGAAAATGCTAATACAAAATGGTTCAATTATAAGTTTGTTGTACCGCTACTAAATTGTTTATTACTTATGGATCATGCAGTGGGGTGTTAGATGTAGTTTTGCTTAGTGTCTAGACAATTTTCCTTTTTAAATTACAGGAGCTAAATAATCTTATGTAATAAACTTACAATGTAATTTGGGTTTAATCATTTAGGCTGAAACTTTACTCTTACCAAGGTTTGAACAGCTTCCAAAAGCCACATTCTATGGAATATTTTTGGAGAAAGACAAACCTCATCGATAACAAAGGCTTTGGGAACAGAAAAGGCATGGTTGTTTTGTATTACAGCAAGACATTGTTATGGGGAATCCAATTCCCTTTCTTTTAAAAATAGGATATTGGTTCTCTTTCTCAATAGTTTTGCTAGAAAGATGCCACTCTTTTCCTTACTTAAAGCTTAAAACTTCAAAAGTAACAAAGGAAAAGAGAATTAAAACTTGAAACTTCTCAACAGCATGCTCTACAATCCCAACTTTTTCCATCTATGAAAGCATCAGAGTCCAGTTTTAAACTAGATGTACAGTAAACTCAAACTTCTTTTTTAATCATAAGATATGATTAATCAAAGCTGTTTTTCTAGCATTTCTTCTGTCGTGGCTGATGTTGAAGCCACAGTCAACGAGGTGGATACCGGTGACTGGGGCGGCGGTGGAGTTGGTGGTTGAGAAGTCCAAAACTTTGCATGCTTTAGCTTTGATACACTTGCTAAAACTCCCACCGGTGTTACATCTCCTTCTATTGTCACTTTTTTTGCTGCATAGTCTATCTTGAAGGATGTAACTCCTGCTTCCAAAATTTAAAGTTAAATCTTTCTTATGCTCAGTATTTTGATAGAACCCAAATTTATTGAAATATAACCAGTAGCCAACCTAACAAGATAAACAAGTTTTCGATGTACTTGGATCCTCCCAATCTTAGAATTACTCTCCAAGCCGAATTCACTCACTACAGTATTGTGTATCTTGTTCATTCTCTTCACTTTCTTCTTATAATCAACAAGTACGACAAACTTCCTAGCTAATTACTAACATAACCTTAACTTTCATATCACATTTTGGGTTAAGAACTCCTTTATCATAACATATATTTGTTGTAATAAACTTTTGAACCAATACAATACTCATACTCAATCATGTCAAGGGATAATTTTGTTTTTCTTTAGGTAAAAGATCCAAATCCTTAGAAAGAAAAGAAAGATTAAGAATGGATGTCTAAGAACATGTCTGAAGAGGTAGCAGTTTTTACAAAGTGTTATCAAAAGGGCCAAAGAAAATGTCAAACACATTCTTTAAGGAGGCTACAACTTACCTTCCATTTTTGAAAGATGTTTCCTAACTTTCCCTTCACAACCTTTACAGTGCAGTGACACCATCAACACCACAACCTACAAACAAAACCAAAACCAAACATTTCCATTGAAAAAGACAGCCATTTACCTTATAGAATGTTAAAAGTAGTTGCATTGTTTTTTTTATCCTCCATAATCATGTTCTTTATCACTAAAAGGTCTAGCAAAGTGGCAAACCTGTTTGGTTGGAGTTGGTTTGGGCTCCTCAGACAATGTTGGTTGAGTTGTTGAAGAAGTAGACTCATCTTGATTTACCTCAGTTTTGAGTTCTTTGTTATCATCAACCGGGTTGATATCATAAACAGGGTCGATCTCCGGCAACTCGTCGAAAAATTGTGATTGTGTATCACTTTCAAGTAGGTACCTAGATGATCCAACCAAGGGCGGAGGAGGAGGAGGAGCGACCAAATCACTCAATTTAGCAAAGCTCCTTGTAACAATATCAGTGGGAATGAAGGAGCTCTTCTTCAAAAAATCAGTAGATGGAAGACTGTCAGAACTTTCCTTCTCTTCATCTTCATGTTTCACAAATGGGATTTTGTTCTTGGTTTTTCTATTGGCTTTTGAAGAGGTTTTCTTGCTCTTTGTGAGTTGATGATGGTGAGGTTGGGGACTAAAAGGTGGTCGAGAAAATTCTCGTGGAGGTGTTAATAGAGTATTTGGGGCAGTAATGTTTCTTCTTCCATCACAGATGATGGGATTGTGACGATCGAGAGCACGTCCACCGAGCTGAATAACGGGCGAGGAAGGGTAGGAAGAGGACGATGAAGATGAAGAGGCTTGCTCAATTTCCATGCTTGAGTTCATATGGCTATCGAGGCTTGGTATACATAGAATATATCTATGCCATCCATCTTTTGGCAATGATTTATGAGAGAAAAAAAGAGAGAAATGGTATGGCTGGGAGAATCTGAACCTATGGGAAGAGAGAGAAATGAAAGCTTTTACAGATAGGCCATTGTTCTTTTCTAGTTTTAAGCTCAGAGAGAGAGAAGCGAGAGAGAGAGAGAGAGAGAGAGTTTGATTCTTCTTATTACATTTTGAAAAATATTGAGACCACTTTTATTGGCTAAGATTCATAAATAACGCAGTCAGAGCCCTCCAACTGAAAAGAAAAACATGTAAAATTGTAACAGGGAACTACAATCTTTTCTATCAGCCAGAGCCTTCAGAATTTATTTGATATGTCCAACAAATTCATGTCTTTATTCAATGAAAACTTTTCTGATGAAATTTACAGAAAAATTCAATTCCCATGTTTAATGCTCTACCACAGCAGTCTGTAAATTCATCTTCTTTCAACATCATACATTCAGTAAAAAAAACTCATATAGATTTTCTCTAGATATGTTTTTCGACATGTTGATCGACGTTTTAATGAATCCGTTATCAGGCATTAGTTTCCTCTGAATAATCAGAAGATTCAATCAAACTCAGAGCAACATAAAACTTAGTTCTTTCCCATCAGAAAAGAAAATGAAGGTCAAATCTCATAAATGGGGATTGTAATACAAAAGAGAGGGGATAATCACTTAAAAGAATAAGAATTACAAGGATTTTAGAAGTTGTACCAATTTGTTAGTAAATCCTTTTTCTTTTTGGATGTTGAAAAGTATTAATCTCAAAGCTACTTTTGTTCTTCTTTGTTTTTCTAATATGAAGCCAAAGCCATGGAATTTCCTTTCAGTAGCTAATTATGGGAATCAGATGCTGATAGAATTGGTTTGTTTCTTTCTTTTTGCCTATTTTCTTTACATTTAGGCCAACCCATTTTTACCAATAGTTAAAGCCTCTAATCAAATCAAGTCCTTATGTTCTTTCTCTCTTACATTTCATTCAATGCGAACCTACACTTTGGTCCACTTTATTCTTTTACCATTTCTTGTTTTTTTCCTCCGAAATCATGGTCAGAATGAACTTAGTTCAACTAATATAGTTCAATTTTTCAATTCACATATCGTGAAGACAAAAAAAAAAATATTGACAGTTATTTTAGCCTAAATTTATTTTTGGAAGAGGTAACATGCAAATTATACTAATAAATAAAGGTGTGTAATCTGATAATAATCGAAGTCGTTTATGCAAAATCTCGCTTATTAACACATTTCATCATTTTGAGTTGTAATTATAAGAAATATCAAATCAATAATTTTAGGCAGCTGGTGGACATGTAGTTACATTTTTTTTAGGAAGAACACTTCTGCTTTGACTTTGTATATAGCATAATGCAGAAAAAGTCAAATGTACAAATTATACAAAGATGGATGGTCTACATAGAATGTAGAATGGTGTTGTTTCAAAAACTTAAACCCTTTCTAAAATTTGTTCCATTTTCTGTACCTTTTTCTGTGGGGGAGGGGATTGGAATCTGTTCTTTCTTTTGGATAGAATTGGATTCTTGTACATGAAACAAAGGGATCTCTAGAATGCTTTGGAATCAGATCCCGAAGTGTCCAATCATCTAAAGTCGTTTTTTTTTTTCCATTTATCCAAGAACAGTAAATTGTCAAGAAAAGAGATATGTATCATGGCATGGCAAGTATAACTTCTCTTTGAACTCACACTCAATTCGGTAAGAGTTGTAGAAACATAGTGAAATAATCACTTTCTTGAAAACAATTGCGACATGACTTCATGTTAATTGCTCCCTAGTCCTCAGGACAGGTTATAGCTGGATTTTTTTAAAAACTTTAAGTAAGAGAAAATAAAATTAAAGATCTTATTCAAACCAAAATTTTAATTTCTATATAAAAGTTAGCTTCCAAACTGGAAGAACCAAAGCATATGCTGCAGCCAGGCTTAGTAAATAAGTTAATAACTTGTGGTTGTTTCACTTATTCAACAGGGTTCTATAGTCGATATGTATGATGATTTTGAAACAATATATCATTCATCATTATGGGAAGTTTAAAACAAAAGCTCTATAAGAATTCGCTATCTTTTCATTGAAGAAATTCAACTACTTACCTACTAGCACCAACCACAGCAGCAGTTTAAGGAAACAGTTCCACACCATCATATGATTCATATCGACAAATACAATATATGTATGTGATGTTTATTTGGATGGATACATATATGTAGTGTAATGGGGCAAGTAAAAATGACAAGCCCAGAGATAAAGAGGACACTGAAAGCCCATACAAACAGATTGGGCTGTTTCTAACAACCAAACTTCAGGTAGCCTAATCATATGCTGGGTCAAGGAAACAAAAAATGTGGCCTAAAGGACCTTTTCACCAGCAGCACAATCTAATGGATAAAACGCATTGAAAAGAACAGAAATAAATAGGGATGTGGCACTCACGCTTTGTGATCAAGAGCAAAAATCTTTATATGTTCCTATAGTGGGATGAAGATGAACTTAGAGGATATTTGGACAATGAATGAATGAATCAACTAGATTCAGTTGCTTCTCACTATACATACTTGTTTCATTCCTTGTAATTTTCGTCATTAGTAACCTTTACCTTCGTCTTCATTCAAAATGCGCTTCTGGAAGTCACTCACCATGAGAGGCAGTCCTTCTCTTAGTGAGATTTTGGGTTCCCAGTTGAGTAATGACTTTGCTTTGCTAATATCAGGTTTTCTCTTGTGAGGATCATCGGCAGTATTTGGTCTAAACTCTATTGTTGCACTTGGATCTATAGTTTCTTTGACAACCTATACAAACAGGAAAAGAAAATTTTGAAATTGTTGCAACTCTGTTTCTCATCCTCTCTCTCTCAGTGAGGAGTGGGCATGAAATACTCGGGCAGAGCTTGACTTGCAACAAAGAACATATTACTCAAAGCCCCTATTTATGGATCATGAAATGACCTGAAAATTTGTTGTTATTTATATCAATGAGTCAATTAGAAAGACAAACCTGGGCCAGCTCCATCATGGTAAACTCTCCTGGATTACCCAAGTTGAAAGGTCCTACATGTTCACCTTCCATGAGTGCCACCAGTCCATTAACCTATCATTGGAGATTATTATCAAGACCTTCAGTTTGGATTCGTTAAATCATGATACAATGCTTTATTTTAGAAGTTGAGCTGCCTCTTTCAATTGATGCCCTTACATACATATATAGTATGTAGTAACCACAGAAATAACAAATCAAATGAATAATTACAAGCATCAATCTTCACAAATTTACATCCAAAGAATAAAACAAGATGTAACTGGTCGTAAATTACAGACTAATTTTTCAGAGCTGTCTTAAATCTTCCTGTTTGTGCGTTCACATTTCCACTTGAAATATGAAATCAACGTAATTGGCTGAAGAATGCTAATGCGTTCAATGAAATGCAGAAGATCTTAAAGCATATTAACTAGAATGACAATATATAGTCATCCAACAAGGGTAAGGCAATCCAGAGTTTTTGACTCACATGAAGTCGGAAGAATGCAAAAGCATCAATAATATCTTTTAGTGTTACCACTGCCAGTCAGACAAAGATTCAGTAGAGAAATTACAAAAATCAATATGACATACCAAGTCAGAGACATATTGAAAGCTCCGTGTTTGTTTTCCATCACCGTAAACAGTCAATGGTTGTTTCCGAATAGCCTGAAAATTTACTAAGAGAATTAGAAAATATATTTTAAGCATTGATCACAATAAATTCCCAAATGAAAATCTTAAATAGGGGAAGGGGAAAAATCAAATCAGATGTTAACCTGTGCAACAAAATTGCTGACAACACGCCCATCATCTAAACACATACGGGGTCCATATGTGTTAAAAATGCGAGCAATTCGAACCTGCAAAAAGAAAATCTCGCCAATTGTCAAATGAATCAGAAAGCTACAAGAGATTGATCCTTATAAAGAATACAGCAATCCCTTTTCTTCAGAAACTAATGGAATAAAACTAAAAGTCAGTGATTACCTCGACTTCAGCACCTCTATGATAATCCATGGTTAAGGTTTCAGCTGTTCTCTTTCCTTCATCATAGCAGCTTCTTTCCCCTAAGAATTACAAAAAAATTTCTTAAAATTGGGTTGTTGAATATCTTAAACCTATATTGTATAAAATGCTTGTGGTATTTATCAAAACTACACTTTACCTATAGGGTTTACATTTCCCCAGTATGTTTCCTTCTGAGGATGCTCAAGTGGATCACCGTAAACTTCACTAGTACTGGTGAGTAGAAATCTAGCCCCAATTCTCTTTGCCAGGCCAAGCATATTCAAGGTACCCATTACATTTGTCTTGTGATAATTGGTTAAGGATATCCAGGCAAAAACACAATAATTCTAACAGCAAAATTTCTTCCTAAATTCAATGAAAGCTAACACAAGAAGCAAGAATCTGAAAATGGAACTACTGGAAAAAGGATATGATAGTCTTGACAGGATTGTACTTGTAATGAACAGGAGATGCTGGACATGCCAAGTGGTAGATTTGATCCACCTCTAAAAGAATTGGCTCAACCACATCATGTCGAATCAGCTCGAATCGAGGATTTCCCAGATGATGCACCAAATTATCCTTTCTACCAGTGAAGAAGTTATCAATAACAATCACATCATCCCCTCTTTCAATTAACTTATCCACAAGATGACTTCCCACAAATCCAGCTCCACCAGTGACAACAATCCTCAACCTTCGCCGCCCAATACCGACGGGAACTCTGCCCCCCGTTTTCCCAAATCCATATATCCCCGACCCTGAAACCTGGTCCCTGCTCGTCAAACCTGTTGCAAACGATCTGCGAATTGCAGACCCAGCTTCAGAAGGGCCAATACGGGACAAGGAGGGCTGAAGGATGAAGAAGGTAGAGCCAATCAAAATGCCGACAAAAACAAAGAGAAGTCTCTGCTCTCTGAAAAGATAGTTGATGGATCTGGGGAGAGATCTGGGGTGTTTGAGAGCTTTTGGGGAATACGGCGATGTCGGAACTGGCGGAACCTCTTCATCCCGCCGGTGATTAATGCTGGATTGCTTATGGAGCTGTTTGATGCTCTGCATTGCTGTGTGATGGGTGGTTTCACCGCAATTTCTGTATGATATCAGAGATCAAGAAGTAAACGAGTGGAATTTGGATTTTGGTAGTGAGAATTCGGATGAAAAGTTGAAATTTTGTGAAAATTAAGATGGAATTTGAACCATTAGAGACCTGAGAGATCGCCAGAATTTCCCAACCGAAACGGATTAAAGGATCTGCGAATTGTAAATTTTTGTTCAATACCCTAAAATCCACGTTTGGACCGAATTACCCCTCCCTTACAAAACTTTCCAACTCCTTTTTAGGCCAATTTTTCCTTCTATTTTTTACCACTTTTTCTCAAAACATTTATGAAGAAATTTTATAAATTAAAAACTTGAAAATATTTACAAATTTTACCTAAATTAAAAAAATCAATTCATGTTTATAAATTCATTTTCAATCATTTTAAAAATAAATTAACTATTACACATCCTAATTATTTAAAATTAATTCATGTCAAATTCCAAAATGAGCATTAATAAAAGTTCAAGGGTAAATAAGTAAACTATTAATACTTAGGAACCAAATGAATATTATAAAGATGGCACATCCAAACGATGGGACATATTTTCTTGATGAAATTTGCCGATACCAATTAGCTTTGTCAAATATTGAATCCAAAGCTCAAAGTCTAAATTAGTCTAAATTTATACAAATAATTTGGGCTTGCTAGAGTCAAGAAAACATACTCCATGGCTCGAGGCCTAAATTAGCTTAATTACATCAATGTTTAATAAATAAATTGGGCTTGAATTCCAGATTAGGCCCAAACAAGCCCATGCCCCAAAGGTTTGTCCCAACTACAACCAAGCCCAATCCTATCACAAGTTAATATCATCTCAGGAAAGGAAATCAATTGTGACATTAAATCACTTGCATTGTATTCATTTCAATTTAAACTTTCAATTGAAACCCTTAATTTGAATTTAATTAAAACATGCGTAAACATCCTAATCAATTCATTCACTTCATTCATTCGAACATAAATAAGTTTGACCAATACACTAATTAATAGCTAAATAATTTTTTCTCAAAATTTTAAATTTCTACTCAAAAGTATATAGTAACGTTGTTTTTCTTTAGAATTTTATTAATTTCATATTCTAATCATCTCTTGCAATTTTTTGATGACATAAGAGTCTTTTAACCATACTTGAGGAGAAAGTTTATAAGATGGTTGAAATCTAATCACCTTTAAGATTCATTTCCGAACATTTATGTAATTTTTTCTTCAATTTGATGAGATTAAAGATTTAAAGTTAAAATTGATTCAATTTAAAAATTGGTTTCGTATGATGTGTTTGATATTGTAATTTCAAAGTTCAAAATTTAATTACATAGTTGAAACTTTTAAAAAATGGGGGAAAAAAGAAGAAGAAAAGAAACAAAACTATATTTAAATAATTAACTTTGAAAATAAATAGAATCGAGGGCAGTATTGAAAATGTCATAAAATTGAAGGGTTAAATTTCAAAAATATCAAATCATTTGTGTTTTTCGCTCTCCCACGTGTTATTTTGACTTTTATGCCCTCTAGTTTGACAATACAAACGTGGGCTATGCGCACCAACTGAGGGATATAGTTGTAATTTCAGTGTAATATGGTAACAAAAATGAAAATTTAATTCCAAAGAAACAAACGGGGGATAGGGAAGGCTTTCCCGTCTCCTTCCCCAATCTCAATCTCCATAGGAAAAAATTTTCGTTTTATTTATTTGTGTGATTTTAGCAATTTTTTCCTTTTATTTTGAACTATATAAAATTTAAAATTCTTTAAATGGAGCATTTCCAATTCAATTCTGAAATAAATAAAAAAAATTAAAACTATAAAATCCACGTAATTTCTAAAAATCGAAATTTAAGTATTATAACATTTAAGGTATTGTTTTGAATATGCTTAAGAATCTAATTTATTTTTAGTTGATTCAATGTTTCCATTGTGAGTATTGTTATTGTTATGTTCCATAGAAAATGTTGACTAAAATAGATCAATAAATTAGAAATATATTATAAGACCACAATCATATTTTGACAACGACTAAAAAGGAAAAAATGAAAATGAAAGAAAACGATAGGGGAAATAGCTGAGAAATTTCTCCTAAATTTTAGATACATAAATGATTACTTATTTGTTTTTTGTTTTTTTTTTTTATGTTTTTTAAAATCTGTTTTTGAAATTTTGGTTATTAGAAACAAAAACCTTCCATAACTTATTTTGTTTTAAGTTTCTTAAAAACAAAATATATCTTTTTTAACTTTTTTTTTTTCATTTTCAATTTTCTCCCTAATCTTAGGGGCAAGATTAACTTTCGAAAACGAAAAACAAATGGATTACGAAACATGTTAGTAATCAATAGCATCAAATAGTTGTAATTAATAGAAAAATTGTTGGAAATATTTGCAAAATATATCAAAATTTCAAATTCTATCGACGACAGTGAGATATCTTCTATCTATGTACTAATACACACGACAAAATCTTTTATATGTATTAATTAATAGACACGACTATATTTTGTAAATATTTTTAGGAGTTATTTCATTTACAATAATTTTTCAACATTATTATTTTTTTAAAAAAAACAGTCTAGTTGACATAAAAATTATACTATTAGCTTGAAAGTTAATGCTTTGATTATTTTGCTCTATATATCGAAAAAAAATACATGTTTCTACCAAGTTGGACATAACTCAATTAACCTATATTATATTTTAGTGAAAAAAAAAATCTATGGTATGATTTTCATGGTTGTGTGTGAAAATTAATATGAATCATAATATATATAATAATTGATTTTCTTAATGGAAAATTACCTTTTATATTTTTTTTCCTGGTCAGGGACTTATTATAAATGAATGGTTTAAAGTTTTGAAGAAATGTCACGTTTGAAATTAAAGAATTTAATGATAATTACACAAAGAAATAACCGTTTGAATTAAGAACTCATTTAGGTTTAAAACTATATTAAAAAAAATATTGATTACAAAACAATATAATAATTAATGGTTAAGGACATGCCATGATGAAATGTGTATAATATAATTATATATTCATTAGCTTTTGATCACAAAAAACTTACGTAATTGCATGTTATGTGTGGTAGGGGTTTCAAGATATTTTCAACCACCTAATTGGACGATTGGACACATGCATTGGAAAAAATTTTCAAAAGGTTTGAAATATATTTTCTCAATTTGAACATAATTACGTGCACGCGGACTCCAAATCGAAGGAGGAACGAGAGAGAGATCGAGAGGACTCGATCTAGTTAGCCGAGATTTTTTTTTTAATTTCTTGTGGAGTGAGAGCGAAAGAAAGAGATTTGGGCAAGGGGACCCTTACACGGACCAATCCAATAAAGATATTTATTATAAGAAAAAAATTGTTATCACATTATAAAACTAAAGCGGAAAAACTCAAAACTCAAAGAATAAATTACCACGGGTTTGAAAATTTTCATTTTGTGCGAAAAATCATTACAATCACGTAGAATTAACTCCCGACTCCAATTACAATAGAAGCAGTATTCCTCAAGGTATTTCTACCACGTGTACCCTTTCTCTTACTCTTAACTAAATTTTTTTAAAAAAAAAAAACTAAAATTAGTATGATGGTCGAGCTTGAAAGTGTTTTTGGACAATTTGAAACTAAAGACATAAACTTCTTTTTTATGAAGAACAACTGTATTTCTAATATTTTGCCCAAACGTAATAGGTTGAATGTATACGATAGAGAATGAAAAAGTACTTTGAATATGTATTCAGTAGTTATATCAAGAGTCATGCAAAATTTCAAACTCAAAACTCAAAGAATAAATTACCACGAGTTTGAAAATTTTCATTTTGTGCGAAAATCATTACAATCACGTAGAAATAACTCCCGACCCCAATTACAACAAAAGCAGTACTCCTCAAAGTATTTGTACCACACGTGTCCTTTCTCTCACTTTCAAACTAAATACACAAAAAAAAAAAAAAAAAAAAAAAACCTAAAGTTAGCATACTAGTCCGACTTGAAAGTGTTTTGGACAATTTGAAACTAAATATATAAACTTCTTTTTTAGGAGCTCGTCTAACGTGGAATAACTGCACTTCTAATATTTTGTCAAAACATAATAGGTTGAATAATGTATACGATAGAGAATGAAAAAGTACTTTGAATATGTATTCAGTATTTATATTAGAGTCGTGCAAAATTTCAAACTCATATCTAATAATTATTTAGAGAGAGTCACGTTATGACAAACCTTACTGAATATTACGTAGATTTTTGCTCAACGGAATGTGAGGGGGAGAGAGAAAAGAGGTTGGTGACCTTTAGTTTTCCCTTCTATTTTTCCCAAAGGAAGAAAATTTGGAACCCTAGAAATTGATTGAGGTGGTGAGGATGTTGATTGAAATGAATGATAATAAATGAGAAAACTATGTGTTGTCACATTTACATGTTGATTTGTTTTGATTTTTTATGACATTTAATGACACATCAAGGGAATATACCTACAAATAAGTCATGAAAGCTTTAGAAATTTTATCATCTCTTTGTATGGCTCTTTCTTCTTCTTCTTTTCTTTCTTTCTTTGTATTTAAATACATTAGATCACAAGAAGAAGAAGAAAAAAAAAAGACAAAATCTTGTGGCTTAAAGTGATGGTAGAAAAAGATTTAATAAATGTAATTTCATTCTTTTTCAATTATAAACCCTTTCCCTAGTTTGTTGAAAAAAGGGACCCAATATGTAACCATTAATGATATTAGTTTCCATATAGATCACTAAGTTCACTATCAATTATATTTAGAGATGTTGATAAACACGAAAAAAAACTATACTATCCATTTTTAATTATTGGGAGAGGTTGAAAATAATATTACTTGACTATTTAAATATAAATAGATAGATAGAATATTCGATAGAATACATTTTATAGTTCATAAAGTTTCAAGAAAGATTCTCGTTTTTGTTTTCTTAATTTATTTAAAACGGTAAAAACCTTAACAATAAAATTCACTCACAACAAATGGTCTTCAAACCACACCTAAAATATCGATATGTTCGGGAAATATAATAAGCAACAATAGGGTATGATTGTATGAATGAATTGAAAGGATTATTGTGAAAATAATAAAGAAATAAAGCATTAATTGGTTTATATCCAAATTACATTATAATTTAAAAATTGAATTGAAAGAAGTAGAAACATACCATCATGATCATATGAAGTTTCCTGGAAGAAAGCAATTACATTTTGCCTATCTAAACAATTTGATTTCATTAATTATTGTCAATGTTTAGATGAATTAAAACATCAAATTAATTAATGTAATAATTAACTCCTTTCCACTAAGTAATTCTTAAATTGGCTAGCTAGTAGATCGAATTATATTAATTTAGTATTCTATGAGTAAGATTTTGGCATAGAAAGATATAGTGTATATATATAAGAAACAAAAAAGAAAATTGTTCGTTCTTTTTATAATTTTGATGCTTTATATAGTCCATATTGAAAGGGATGTTATATATAGATCTCATAATCTTCAATATGCATGTAGGTATAGTTACATAATTATATTCATTTTTGCTAAGACTTCCAAACCGACCAATTTGAATAATAGTATAGTGCAAATTAAATATGACTCATCATCCACATCCATATTATAAAAGCATCGGTTATATATATAATAAAGTCAAACAAAATGTAAATAACTAACCCATGTTATGTTTCTTTAGCCTATGGATTTGATTATAGTATAATGAATGCATACTAAAATATTAATTTCTTTTTGTTTAAATTGTCCTAGTGTAATCAATTCCAAAAAAAAATCAAACGTTGACACAATTTAAACATGGTTTTGTTATTTACAACTTTTCTAGTTCATGTTTTGATTTCAACTTTTGATTTGTCGACATAGATAATTAATACACCAAATTGAATAAAAATAAAAATAAAAAGTATAAAAGTTTAGTTGAAAATAATACAGATATACATACACTATATTATGAAATAAAATTTTGATTCTAATAAATGTCTATAAAAAAAAATAACTATTTATTTAAGTTAATAGACCAAAATTAATTGGCCCTTGAAGCTCTTCCATCATAATTTTATAAATTATAATCTTGTGTTTACAAATAATTAATGTCGAATTATTTGAGTTGGTTTAAATCAAACTAATTTGTAAAAATGGCTTGGGATACTCTACAAATTAAATTTTCAATCATCAATAAGTTATTGCTTATTTGTACATTGACCAGTATTGATCATTTAAGAGGTTAAATTTTGAGCATACTCACATTTTTTTACTTGAAAAATAAACTATTTTTTATAGTCATTTTTTAAAAAGTGAATGTTTCTCTCATCAATCAAACATTCACATATATAATTTTTTTTCTTTAGAAATTAAGTCATGGGTGAACATAAATATCTTATTTATTTAATAAAATGAAATAAAATTTGTACGAAAATAAAATTTCTCAATATAAATAAATGGAAGAGTAAGAAATATGAATACATGCATAAAAATTGTAAAAATATATTCTCAATTTTGGCTTATATTTTAAAAACTTTCTTAAAATTTGTGAATAATAAACAATGGTTATGAAAACGAAAAACACTTTTCAAACAAATGTCTAATAATTCAATTAAAATATAAAAAATAGCCTATAAGTTTATTTTTAATAAATAAATAAAAACAAAATCCATTTAGTCTATATCAAAATCAAATTTCTTATTACACAAACAATAAAAGTATAAAATTGATAATTGATAATTCAATTCAAATTTCAAAAGTAGCTTATAAGTTTGTCTTTTATGAATGAAAAAAGGTTGAAAAAATCAAATATAAAAAAATGAGACTTAATCAAAAATAGATAAAAAGTACACGTGTAGGTGACGCAGCAGCTTAAATGGGAAACCCTTTACAAAATCGCATCATCCTAGTCACGTGCTTTTTAGCAACCGAATTTTCCCGTTACCTTTTGCCAAAATTGTACGGCCCATTTTTGTCACCAATTTGACAATTTTGACCCTCTCCCGCCACCACCGGTTATTTTATTTATTTTTAATTTATACCTATATTTTAAATCTAATATCATATTGAATATTGAATATTGAATTTCACTTATCATGTAGTGTTTTATATTGGAGTTTTTTATTTTTTAAATCCATTTTTATTAGTTTGAATTTGAATGACTTACGACCTTTCTTTTATTTTATTTATTTAAATCCTTCCTTTTTCTATGTATTTATTCATTTATTCTATACTAATAAATATTCAATACAATTTTTTTCTAAATCTAAAATTGGTAGTAACTCATTTATATTTGTTGTGAATTTTTTTCATTGGTAGAGCATGTTCTACCAAAGTTAAATAGAGATATATGTTAAATATAAGCTAATAATCTATAATTTTCCTTTTATATAATTAAATGGGTTAAGATAAAGTGATCTAAATATCAAGATTGTGATGTAATAAATGTGAATATTATTTTATAATTATATGTTCAAATGTTGTAGATTGAACATTACTTTACTTTCTCTTTTATAAAACTTAACTTAAAATATATTTTGTTTTATATTCCAAGGAGTGTGCAAGTTGTCACATGGTTTTTAAAAGAAAGGTGTTTAATTTTCTTAAAATGAATGTATATAAAAATAATTAAACATTTTATTTTTCTTATTAGAGTCAAAAATTCAAACATTCCACCTAAAAGGTCATCTTAATTATCATTGAACTAAGCTCGTTTTAGCATCATACGTTAGTTATTGTATAAATGGCTTTTACATAATATAATTAAATTTAATTACATGTATGACATTTATCCATCTATATATTTTTTTTCTTTAATTCATTTTGGTTGATGTAAATTAATTATTTTTTTAATTTTAGAGATTAAAATGAAAAGAAGTTGAAGATACAATAATCAAACTAAAACATATCAAAATACGTACATCAACTATAATGAATTAAAGTAGTTTTTTTAACACTTTAATCATATTATTGATCTTATTAATTTTAGGCCTAATCACTTAATTATACAAAATTTCAAACTAAGAAAATCAAACTTAATTAACTTTGCATTAAATCTATATATATATATGTATATGTATATATAAAAGCCAGCCAAATGAGAATGTCAATGTAAACAAATCTAAAGAAGTCAATTCTTTTGAATCTTTTAACACTCAAACCCCATTAATTTAGCCTAATCATTATTACTTAATATATAATGTGCCCATGCATATAATACCATTTTTCTATTTTCTATTTTCTATTTTGAGCTTTTATGATTATTACTCCCAAATTTGGATGAGAATAAATAATAATAACAACAACAAAAAAGAAAATTGAAAAGAAAGATAGTAAAAACTTTGAGAATTAAACACAACTAACATTAAATAATTAATTTGAAAAATGAAGATATAAGTTATAATAATTGAAAATAAGAAGTTAAAAATGGATAGAAATTAAATTAAAAATTTAAATTAAAGGGCCGTACATTTGGAAAGTTTTGATCCACCAATATTTCCAATAAATTGGGTTGAATATTTAGCACGTAAGTATTTGCTGACTTTCGAAGTAACGTTCAACTTCAACAATTATCAAATTATTTGACCACATCAATTTCCTCTATCAAATTAAACTTTATGAACTAATTATTACTCCATGCCAACTACCTACCCTATTACCAATATCTTCATGAACTAATTAAACTTTACTCAATATATTTGTATGGTAAATATTTCAATTTATTTTTACTCAATGTATTTGTATCGTAAATATTTCAATTTATTTTATATATATCGTGAAGTAATAAATATTATACACCTCTTCCTTCCCAAATTGAAAACAATAGGATAATTATGTTGGAAGAAAAAAGTTTCTAAACAGAAATAATTAGTCTAAAAAAATTTCTTATTAAAGTAGTTTTTTTTTGTCGCAGTATTTCCAAAACTAAGGCTTGCTATTTATCAAAAATTTCTGCTTGGACTAATTTCTTAAGCTTAATTATATTGTTTGAACCTTTGGTGACATAAATGCTTACATTAATTGATAATTACATTGGACAGATTTTCTACATAATATAACAATTCATAATATGACCAAACTTTTTGTTTCTTTTTATTTAATTAATTTATTTATTTATTTTGTGCTTTTTGCATTTTGGTCCTAAAAAAATGATTTTTTAATATAAGCATGAAAAAGCTCATTGACTAAATCATATGTGTATGAAGTTAAGTAATCACAAATTTCAAAGTATATTAGAGAAAAATATAATAATTTGAAATTAATGTCATTGGTTACATTTGTTTGTGTGAAACCAAATGATTTAAATTGTGATTCTTTTTCTATTTAACTTTCTTCCCACACAATGACCTTTAAACTTATTTAGACTCTCAATTTCACAAAATTGCATAATAACATCCCTTTAGAGAATGATTAAAATCATTTTAGGAATGATTTTGAAAATAAGATAAGTAGTTATAGGCTTAAGGTTTGAAATTCGCTTTAATAAAAAAATTATGTTCTAAATTTATATTTTAATTACCGTTAAAATATAGATTTAATTTCCTTTTCACAAAATGTCCCATAAATGGAATGATTCAAAAATATTTATCATTTACACATAAAAGAAAATTTTTTCTTCGTCCCATCAATGAGGAATAACTACCAAATTTATTTTGATAGTTATGTTTATTTGAAATTTGAATTGACCTTTCTCATTGTGATTGATCCTTTACTATATACCACCAATTATATATATATATATATTTCATTTTCAATCATTTGCCCTATTTTCCTTGCTTTCCAAATATAATTCTTTAGGAAATTATTTCATACTTGCCATGTAATTTTTCAGTAATAACTATTTTCTTTTTGTTCTTTTATATGAAATTTAAAGGAAGAATACATGTTTGAATCATATAAAGTTTTTTCTTTCTCTTCAAATTATGAGATCATGTATATGATCTCATGCAAATTATGTCTTTTACCATATAAAAGAATATTGATTTTTTTCTTTATCACAGGCAGTAGGAAACCGATCGATATATGTAGCAGTAGACACAACAAGTGGATATCAACTTTTTAATTGGAAAATAAATAATATTGTAAGAGCTTGAACCGACCATGACTTGTCAGGATAATTTGCTCTAATACTATCTCAAATCATCGATTAACCCTAAAGTTTAAAGCAAACATTTTTAGAAACACATAAAATATATTTATACAAATTAAGATAGAAACTTTTAAATTTGGTTCGATATCCATTTAATTTTCATTAATAGATTTTTAGATAGTGTTATATATTTTACTCAGTAAATGAGAAAAGAATAGCAATCCGACGTCGTATGAAAAATGAGAAGAAATAAAGATAGAGAATAGTACTCGGTAGTCGCCGTCCTAAACGACGAGGCAAAGGCCTCAAAACGCGCAACCCTCGGGTCAATACACGTGGCATTTTCTTCTTCTTTTTAATAAAAATCCTAAAAAGTCAAACGTTTTTTTCGTTGCCGTCGTTTCTCCTCCAAACGGCGCCGTACTCTACTGCCTATAAAACCCAACTGCATACCCTTAATTTTCACCATTCTACTAGAAACGAAAAGAATTTGATCACAAAAATCATAATCCTAAAACTGGTTCGTCTCTCAAATTCCGTGATCGTAAAATGCCGAGAAAAGGAATGAGGAGTCTCCTTTTCCAGTTCTCGTCGCCGTCGAATAATTCCATTTCTAGGTATTCGATCTCGTCGCCGTCGAGAACGCCGGCCTTGACTCCACGCCGGAGCTTCAACGATGCCATGATTGAACAGGCCGTTGAATCTGCGGCCGCGATTGTGATGAAATGGAATCCAGATTCTTCGACTTATGCTAAAGTTACTTCCATGTTCTATGAAGATAAAAGAGAAGCCATGCAGTTTATTAAGCGCGTGAATGATCTTCAAAAAGCGATGCACCTTATGGCTTCTGATGATTCCGTTTCCTCTTCCGATCGCCTTGTTTACGCTCAAGGTCTGATGGAAATAGCCATGAAGAGACTTCAGAAGGAGTTCTATCAAATTCTGTCCATGAATCGTGCTCATCTAGATCCAGAATCTGTTTCCACTAGATCCTCTCGGTGCTCCACCAGATCAAGCACTTCTGTTGATTTCGACGAAGACGGAACCCTAGACGATGAAATCCAAGTCGTAGAAGATTCGATCTCTGAAGTTGAGCAAGTTTCTTTTATTGTTATGGAGGATTTACGAGCCATAGCCGAGTGCATGATCTCCTCTGGCTACGCTAAAGAGTGTGTTAATATGTATAAAGTGATTCGTAAATCGATTATCGATGAAGGTGTGTACCGTCTCGGACTTGAGAAGTTGAGCGCTTCGAGAATCAATAAGATGGATTGGGAGGTGCTTGATCTTAAAATCAAGAACTGGTTGGATGCAATTAAACTTGCAATTCGAACGTTGTTCGTTGGTGAAAGAATTCTCTGCGATCATGTCTTTTCCTCATCTGAATCCATTAGAGAATCCTGTTTTGCCGATATATCCAGAGAAGGCGCTTTGCTTCTGTTTGGATTCCCCGAACTTGTTGCAAAGAGTAAAAAATCTCCGGAAAAAATGTTCCGTGTTCTTGATATGTACTCATCAATCGCCGAAAATTGGCCGGACGTCGAATCCATTTTCTCATCTGAATCCTCATCTGTAGTTCGATCTCAAGCTCTAACCTCACTCACGAAACTCGGCGAGTTAGTTCGTGCCATTGTTATGGATCTCGAATACTCGATTCAGAAAAATTCATCCAAATCTCCTGTTGCTGGTGGAGGCGTTCATTCCTTAACACTTCTCTCGATGAACTACCTCACTTTCCTCGCTGATTACTGCAACTCTTTGACGGATATTTTCGCCGATTGGAGTCCGCCTGAAAAATCGTCTCTCGAACATATCTTCTTCAGCAGTACTTCAGAAACCGACGATTCTCAATCGTCTTCTGGAATCTCTTTACGAATGGGATGGCTAATTCTAGTTCTTCTCTGTAAACTCGACAACAAAGCGAAACGCTACAAAGACGTTTCTCTTTCGTATCTCTTCCTAGCTAATAATCTTGAACACATCGTCTCTAAAGTCCGATCGTCCAATCTTCAGTACCTTCTCGGCGACGAGTGGATGGCGAAACAGGAAGTGAAAGTAAGGCAATTCGCAGCTAAGTACGAAGCATTAGCTTGGGGAAGAGTCTTCGATTCCTTGCCGGAGAATCCAACCGAGAAATTCTCACAAGAGGAAGCTAAAGAGATCTTCAGGAACTTCAATATGGCGTTCCAAGAAACTCATCGTAAACAGAAATCCTGCGTCATTCCTGATCCAAAGCTTAGAGACGAAGTTAAATTATCCATCGGAAGAAAGCTTGTTTGGTTCTATGGAGAATTTTACCGAGCCCAAAAAGCTTACGGCGGTGCTAATGAAAAACCGTACATCAGATTCTCTCCGGAAGATATCGGTAACTACCTTTCAGATCTCTATTTCGAACCGTCTGATTGGGCAAGTGTTTCCACATCATCCCCGTCCTCCACCTCCTCCTCTCACCGGCGGGAACCCGGACCCCGTTGATTGCATCCATCTCCGGCAACGGATATTTTTATTTTTGTTCCTTAATTTTTAATTTAAAAGCAAAAACTTTTTGGATATCTTTCAGTATTTTCCCTCCGAATTTTGGATTTGCATGGTGAAAGTTGTAACAGTAAATAATACACGGATTTAGTAATGCTTTGACATTTCGATCATAAGAAGTTGAATAATATGCCTTCATAATGACTTTTCGATTTCCATCTCTTTCCACATTTCTACGCCATAAATAATTCGCAAAAATATTGGGCTTTATTATTATTATTGAAAAAATAAAACTGCTTTTCAAATTTATATTTAGGGCTTTTACTCCCCATTCCAAAATTTTCAATAGAATTTTTAAAAATAATTATACCAGTTAAAAATTAATTATATATATATAATATGAATACATCTTCAAATATATCTAAATATATTCGTGGTTCAAATGTGTCGAAGTTCTTCCTTTGTTTATTTGTTTTGAAAAAAATATCTTAAACAAAAATTCAAAACGATACATGTGTAAATTAGAAACTTGCAGTGGCCTTAAATGAAGTTTAGGACCACCATGCTATATATATATATATGTGTGGCCATTGCTAACATTCTTAAAAATGATAAAGTTCAATGGTTTTTTTCTTTCTTTTTATTGTAATTTAGTCAACTTTGTCACCCACCTTGATGGTATTTCTTTTTCTTCTTTCTTTTTAAATATATGGTCTCTAATAATGATAAAAAAAAAAAAGATATTTGGATGCATGTTTTAGAAGGCTGCCTTGCTATTTCAATATTATTAACATTCAAAGAAAATGAGGAGTTTAATGATACAAATAAAGAAAATTGACAATGAGAGTTAACCTAATGAAACAGAAAAATGTTACATATTGAAATTTTGAAATCCAAAAATACCTTCTTCTTTTTTCTTGGAAATTTTACATATTATTTTGATTTGAATTTAAATTTCTCAATCTCACGTTTATGAAAATGTTAAATATCACTTTGTTTTCATTTGATATCTTATCTTTAATTTTCCTTTTCAGATTAATTTAACAAATAAATTCTTACCTAAATTACGAATTCTTAAAACATATTTTTAATAGCCATGCAATTTGTTGACTTGGATGATTCTGAAAACATTTGGAGGAGATAAACTATAACAAAATGTAGAAACTGGTGCAACTATATGCAAATGTATTATTTAGTCTTTAAAATAAGTTGGGTTTGTTTTGCAAAATTTCTTACTTTTAGTTCTCGTTTTACCTATATAAACACTTGAAATCTTCATTAGAAAAAAAAAGAAAGAAAAACAAGTTTATGAAGCTGGTTTTTAATTTTGAAAACATCCCGTAGTTATTAATATACTCGAACGTTAGTTGATTAGTTAATCTCCTAATTAGTATTATAAAATAGATAGGTTAAAGATTTGATATTCAATCGTATTTATTAACGAAATAATAAAAAGAAAATAATGAAAATATAAGATTTTTAGTAAGCTATGACATTTTCCGTTCATTATATAAGACTCGATTAATCTTTTAGGTTAAAAGTATTTTAAAATCCTTTTTGATTTGTTTGATATATTTTAAAAGGATTTTTATTATATTATCGCCCAACTTTTTTATCAAACATTTATATTGATTTTGATCGTTTTAATTGAACATTAGTAAACATCTTTGACACATGGATAACGAATTACACTAAAAATCCAACAAAACGACTTGTTTATAATAAATTTGATAAAAGGTCCCCTCATATATATATAATATTTGTTGCTTAACATGTCGCTACATTATCAATTGAAAAATGTGAATTTGGATCCCATGCTATTATTTTTGTTGAAAATAAAAAGAGAAAATCAAATACTAATTTTGTCACATGTATAAGTCAATGATTCTAAAAAACAAAGTAAATCAAAAGTAATAAAAAAAAAGGGTGATCTCATTTGGAGAATTATAAATATTTCATATATATACTTTTGTGTGTATGTATTTATAAATTTAAAAGTAAACACCTAGTCTAGGAACAATGTATTGAAATTCTATATATTGAAAGAATCATTTGTCTTATTTGTTAATTATATAAATTTTGAACTTAATCCGACTATCTGATTCTATTAACAAAAGAAAAATTTGTTTCTTTCGTGTATTTAAATTTATAAATTATAGTGTTTTTCTCTATTACTTACTTCTTAAGAAAACATGATTTTATCAATCTAAAATTTAAATATATCAATCCCATAAACTATAATTGATAACTCGAATTTCATGCACCCAAAAACAAACAATTGTATATCATCCCACCAAAATAAATTTCTCATTCAACCACATCTCTTAATTTATTTATTTTTTTGGTTTGAGTAAAAGATTTAATTAAATCTGTAATTCTTTTTCTTTGGGGGGGGGGGGGGGGGGGAGATTTTGAAGAAAAGTAAATAAATAATTTTTAAAAATAATAGAAGAATTATGGATAATGATTGAAGTATGTAAATATTTTATTAAATAATATCTTAAGAGTAGGGAAAATAAAAGAGTTGTGTAAAAGAATAATGAATTAAAGGTTGAAAAGGGAAAATAAAGAAAAGAGGTGGCAGTGACCGTACGGCTACGGGTGTTATGTGAAACGATGAATATTATGGAAAACGACGGTTCCAAAAAGATAACGTCTTATCTGTCATTTTGTTCCTAACAGGACAAAACCTCCAATAAAATATAGATTCACTAAATCTTCTAATTAATCGGAAAAGAAATATATATTTGTCGACATTCTCATCCATAATATACATACAATTATTAAATTTCCATTTCTATTTTTATTACATTATACCCAAAAAAAAAAAAAAACTATCATAAACAAAAAGATAAACATTGATATGAAATAATATCAATAATACAAATCATCAGTCGGGTTTTATAGTTTATTCGAAATAATTGATAGGAGCGTGGTTCAAAAAATTAATAAATTTTATAAAACAATCGTGGAAGAGGAAGCCAAAAAGAAAAAATTGATAAAAAATATGAGAATAATTTTAAATATTAAAACAAAGGTTATAAATAAAATAATAAATTTAAAATAAATAAAAACTTAAAAAACAAATTGAAAAAATTAAGTTAAATTTTATAAAAATATAAAAATAAAATAAAATAAATGAAGTTGAATTATGTAATCTATTAAGAATGTTTGTACTAAATCGAAAATAATAGATATATTTATCAATTAAAATATATTTCTTTTTATTTTATACTTGTTCCAAAATATTGATCAAAATTGAAATTGATGTAAAATTAAATTTTTGATATTTAAACGAAAATGAATTTGTTAATAGCTTTTGCTTTATTAGTTTAAGAATCATAATGACGTAATTAGATTAGAAGCGTGTTGGAATTTATTTGATATTAGTTTAATGATAGTGAATAATGGATTGTGACTTTAAAAAGTCAGTATTAGTAATTTTCAAAGAAGCCAAAAACTCAATATTAGTATCATCAAAGTCTCATAAATTATCACATACTCCTAATTAAATTACAATAATCCATCTGAATTTAAACTATTTTTTATTTAATTTGTATTATATCCAAACAAAATTAAAACAACATTAATTAATAACAATAATTACACACTTTATTTGTTTTACTTCAACCTAAACATTCTTTTTTTTTCGAGTAGTTTTGGAAATATTTATAAATATAGAAAAAATTCAATATCTAAATATATCATTCGTAAGTGTTTACTAAAGATTAGGGTATGTTTATTCCTTAGGATGATAAATAATCTCAAACTCAAACATAGAGATTCAATTTTTTTTGTTTTGAGTCACCAATTTAGGTTTCAATTTCATGTAATATTCTATTTTTTTAAAAAAAGAATATCAATGATTATTTTTTTAAAAAAATTGTTAAAGGTAAAAAATAATATTGTAACTTTTACATGGAAATAAATAAATAAATATATTATTAAACCAAATAAAATTATGAGAAAGTGAAAGGAAAAAAAGAGTATGGAGAAAGAAAATAAAAGTGTAGTACACTTTCCTTTTTGGTTTTTCTTGGAAGAAAAGATATGCAAAATAGGAATAAAGTGCTAAGAAAAAGGACAATAACCCATTTATTGGGACCTACACAAAAAAAATATCTTCATAAACATAATAATACTTTGATTCGAAACCTTTTTTTAATTCCTTACACTTTTTCTTTGCACTTTTTTCACATCACTTCAATTATTAATCAATAATTTAAGAGTTGTTTCGAGGATTAATGATTAATAATACTCTTTTAATTTTTTCATAACATGCAAAATTATAAGTAATATATGTAAACCATACGATTCACTCTATGGTAAGTTATGATTGACGGAAGAATCAAACCTCTAATTTTGAGATGAATAATATAAGTACTATTTTTCTTAACATTTTAGATACTCATATTATAATAAGACATGAAGATGTTTTTTATTTATATACCAACATAGGCACATGCACCTTTTGGATTCGTTCTATGTCCATTTGGTACATTCTACAAGAAAACAATATATAGTTGAAATGGGAATAATCAAAATTTCCAAATGCAAAAACACAACATTTCAATATTGCTGAGGAAAAGGGGGGGAAACTGTAAGATGGGACCTAAGAACAGTTGAAATGTGTGAAAAAGTGTTAAGGTAAAGGGGGCAAAAAGAGGAAGAAAAATAGTTGATATCATGTTTTTCCTTTTGGGTCCTTTCTTAGTGAAAAGAAAATGATGAAGAAGAAGATGAAAAGATGACAACTCATACAACCTTAAATTGTATCCTTAGAAATATCTTCTAATTTTCTCACATGTCAACTTCTTTCACTCATGAATATATATTTTTGCCTTTATCTCTTAGAACAATTTCCACATGCTTTAGTTTATCCATGGCCCCATAATGGTTCATGGGACACTCAATTCTTCTTTATCTTCAAAATGCTCAAAAGGGTTTGTGAAAAAATATTGGATTATTTCTGTCTATAACTGCAAATTGTGTAAACGTTTTTCAAAGAGAGAAACTTAGAACTTTCACTAAGTGTTGAGGAACTTGCAAGTTTATGATTCCAAATGAATCAAAATCCTCCTTCCTATCATCTTAGAGGTAAAGTGGTGTTAGATTTATATGTAACCACTTAACTTAGGATTGTAAAAAATTCTTCAAAACTAGAATGTCTCTCAATCTTCTTTATAGTTTTGGATATATACTTTCACATTTTCCTATCTTTTAGGATTTCAGTGTGCTATTATGAACAAGTAAAAGGACAAAATTCTTACTGTCGTCTATAGGAAACACCATATTCATGCCTTCATGGTATGTTTCTCATTTTGATCAAATGATAAAGAGTCCCTACTCTCTTTTCTGCTTCGATCTCTGGTTTCTTTATCATTCATTATTCGAGATTTCATTTGAATTATTACTTATAGAAACATCCTGCCAAAGAACTCGATACAGTTCCTCTCGAGTTCTTGTCTACACTATAAGTAGAATTGATGATACACGAGTAACGACAAGGCAGGAAAAGGGGTTGTGTCAGTCTTAATGAACAAGCCGCCACCCACAATCAAAACTGAATCAAATAGGTCTACTTTTTATGTCAAAGGTTGTAAAGGCAAATACTGATCATCATCATCATCATCATCATGTATTAATAAATATATTGCAGCATCTTTCTAAGAAACCTATATTTCAAATGGCTGAAAAAGAAATGGATTGAGAGAATAACATATCAATTCATTTATATTCATGACAAACAACATCAGCCAAAGAAGTTGACAATGAATACAGTAACTTAACATAGTAGTACTGACTGACAGGACTGAAGAGCCTTTACTCACACCAACTCCTAGCTATAAAAGCGACACCAGTACTACATCCAGAAGTCAAACTAGATAGTTCAAAGCTTTCGTCCTCCGCAACGTCTCTCCCTTATCATTTTTTTCCCGTATGGACATCGGTTGGTCATTGTTGCTGAGCCGAGAAGTATTAACCCAAGTCTTCACCATTGGTTTAGATATTTCTTGAGTGAGATTATAGAAAATGAGATTGCTTACAGTGAGCTATAGCTCCTTCAATAGAACGCGCCATCTCCGAACTTGCGCTGTTGCATCTCTTGAGTATTTGTGGATCAAACATACCACTCGACGAGCTCAAAGAAAATGAAGAAGACGATGAAGAAGAAACAGAAGAAGATAGTGAAGATGGACAAGAAGGTTTAGTTGTAGAGAATGAGGTCCTCCTCTGGTTTCTAACTCTGTTTTTGTCAACTAATGTAGCTGTAAAATGGTCTTTTTTAAAGCTTAATTCTTTTCTTTTTGGCCTATTTTCTGCTAATTTTGCACAAGATTCATCTGTACAGGCAGACTTATTGAAAAGGGACCAGATATATGCTCGTGAGGCCTTAAGTTTCTGAAATAAAGAGGACTGCTTATGCTGTCTCAGCTTTTGGTGGCCACCCATTTCAGTATTTATCCAATGCTCAACAGGTTTTAGCTCAAAACTGAACCTGCAAGACTCGGCAGGCGAAAAATTAAAGGACTGATGCGGGGTGTAAATACTTGCATTAGCAGAGGAAGCAGAGGAGCTAGAGATGAAGGAGATTTGGAAGTTTTCTCCAAAGTGAGGTTCAGTTTCATGGTGAGCATTGGAGTTGTTTTGGATGAGCTTTTGAACCATTTGAATGCGAGGTGGGAGATGAAGGGGAAGAAGCTTTCCCTTGTAGAAAAGCTCATCAGCTGGGGAAATGGTGGTTTCTCTTTCAAGAGAGACCGCATTCATTTGAAACTCAAACTCTCTTGCTTGAGGCGGAGAGTTCAAAGAATAACAGAAATTGGAAGAGGAACTTATATCCATTTCTATGTAATCCTCTGTGTAAGTATATGAGAATTGTCCAATGGCCATCTCCACCTTCAACTTTTCTTTCTCTCTCTACTTAAACTTAATGAAGGTGTAGAGGAAGTGATACTCTTTGAGACGAAGAAGGTCAGAATTTATAGTAAAACCGTTCAATGTCTCAAAATACTAAAACCTTAGATATTTTGAATACTTCCAAGAAGAGAATTGTAACTGTCTATTTAACATGTGGCAGGAGGAAGAAATAGAGGACCATTTAACATGAGTGTGGTCCTCCATCAAAGTCATTTTATATCACAAGTCTATGATTGAATTAAACGAACTATGTAAAGGGGAAAAAAAATTCAATGCAAAGTAGAATAGATAGTGTAAACTGCTGAACTATCTCATGAAGTCTTTCATATTTTTACTCTGAGCTTTGAAAGACTAGAGCAGTAACTGAAAGGTGACTCAATCAGATTGGAAAACTTTCACTACATCACTTGAACAAGATCTGTTTGTTCGATAGGTTGTATATATGTATCCATGAATTCAAAAGATTGGAAATTGAGAGAGTAGGCAATAAGAAAAATGTGAAAAAGAAATTCAGTAGACAAAACAGCGCCACCGGCCCTTGTGAGTGTTTCTTGGGTACTCTTTTTAAGAAATCATGTCATAGTAGAGATGTTTCTCTCATTTTTGGTCTATTATCTACCACATTTTTTCATTCCCTTGGCATAAAATCAAGCTATAGAGCATTTTAAACAAAGAAAAAAATGTGCATGAGAAATAGAGGATTTAAAAACATTTCATTTTTGCATTCTGCTATGTGTAAATTATGAGAAATATGAGTCCCACTCAACCTTAAAAGGCAAAAGGACAAAAGTTAAACACTTTCCGGAAAAGATATCTTCAAAAAGGAAGAAAGAGAAGACTCTTCTAGAAAAATTCAAGCTAGTGATAAACACGTTCGAAGCAATCAGCAAAAGGCCTAGAAAGAGAAAAATAAAATAAAATATATAAAGAAATAAATAAAAAGAGGAAAAGATCCAAGGGAACACCAACTAATGAGCTCTCTTATTCAACCAACCACTCTTGTCTGTTACTTGAATGATAATAGAACACACTGCAAGAGAATCTCCCACAACTTCAGGATGTTGACAATGTTGTTGTTTTTCGCAGCCAATTCCAAAAGAAAGCAACAGCCCCCAATAGGCTTTTAAGACAGTGGTGGGAGAAAAGAGAGAGTTGATAGCGACTTTGAACTGCAAAATGAGAATGCCTGTACTTTCATGGGAATTTCAGGATAGACTAAGGTATTCATACCAAGTAGATTGTTTCCATGTCTACTAAATTCTTTTTCTGAGCATTTGCTAACAAGTGGAAATTTTGGCATTCATTTCATTTAAATTGTATGAACCGTTTCTTCTGTACTGTTCTTTTGCCAGACATCTGATAACTGGCACTATGTCCACAAGGCTTACTTCCAACTGAAAGTTAGCCCAAATGTCTAAAGGAAGTTTCTTGTAGCCCCACAGTCTGAGATGGCGGGCACTCGACTCTAGAGATCATCTTCGAAAAAGTGTCAAAGCCGTGTTCTTGATGGCCCTTTGAAAAGCACACTTATTCTAGTTAACAGTACATTTATATATATGACCTTTTGACTGAGAATATCAATGTCTTAACCATTTAAGCTATGTTCAGGTTGGTTAGTCCCTTTAAAAAGGTACTATAACACCAGACAATCACTATATTCAACTTCAATGTAATAAGTTCTTGTTAGTTCCCTCACATATATATATATTAGTGAACCAAGTGATCTAAAAAATGGTTTGACGCCTATTTTGCGATAGGTTTTGTTAAGCTGTGACTTCTACAACGTAGTCTAGTTCTGTTTTGATCACCAAGTACATCTTCATCCTCTAGCCATAACAACCAAACCCTTTAACATCTTCAGTTATTTGGTGTTTTTGAAGTAAATTATTCTTACATTAAATTTACATGTTCATTTTCTAAAATGAAAACCTGTTCAAATGTGTCCTAATTTTTTGAAATAGACGGGTCAGGTCGTCCCATTTCTGAGCTTTTTAAAGTTCTGTCCCTAATTAGAAACTTTCCAACTTTTCTTGCTTTCTTTTTTAACAGAGAGATGAGTAAAGGACTGTTATATATATTACATCACATATGTCCATCGTTTGATCTTTCTTCATATTATAGGAAAGAAAAAGACTTCTTACATTATATTATATGGTTGTTCTCTTTCATTTATTACCTCACCAATCTTTTCAAATCGGCCAAAGAAAAGATTGTTGACACATTTGGTTTTAACGTATTATAGATTTGCTTTTCCAATTTACCTTCTCAGCAATTATGGACCTTAGAAACTCTCTTAACACACGTCTCCAAGCCATAGCCATAGGTTGTATCAACTTTTCTCAAAGTATAGCTGAGCCGCAAGGTTTTGAAGACTTGTTAGAATCACATTTTTAAAATGCTTTTGGAGCACATCATTTGAGATCCTCTACTTTTACAGAAATATAGCCTTCTCCGGTAGGCCAACTTTATTGTGTAATATGACTTGTTTGGCATCTTTCATTCTTCTTTTTTCTTTTTCTTTTTCTATTTGTGTAAGTGCCTAGTTTAACTTGTGCGTATTCACTATTCTCAGACAAAAACTAAAACTAAAAACTACTTGATATTTGACAAATATAATTTATAAAGTATTAAATTTTAGGGAAGTCATCATGGATCTCATCGACAACCACTAGACTAATCCAAGATGGCTAAATAAGAGGATTATTTGGATCCATTGGAAACAACTATTGTTCTCTCTAGTGAGCTAACTTGTTTGGTTTGAAAAGAATACGAGAACAATTGTGAGTCGAAAAAGGTCGTAGAAGAATGCTTTAAAGTTTTGCATAAGAGATCATTTAATGAAAGCTTACTTTCTTATTATTCCTTTCTTCTGATTACTAAAGGCAAGAGTTCTTCATTGAGGTTTCTTGTCGTATCGCCTTTTGGCCTACCTTTTTAGCCCTCCTGTGTATTATTTTAGGTGCCTTAACAAAAGTAGCTAATAAAGAAACAAAAGCAGTATGCCCAAAAATTGCTCAAACTTTTGCACTCTTGTTTAACTTCCCTCATATAAGGACTAAACCTTCAAACTCAATTTAACAGTCTTTCTTTTGCAAATCATATTTGTATGCTGAGGACTCAATCGTCACAACATTAAAAGTTGAAAGACTAAATTATTAAACGAAACGAAGAGGGCGAACATAACAAAAAGTGCAAGTTCAGACAAAGGAAACATACTTCAAAAGGGATATTTATGGTAGAGGTGAATGAAAAAAATGAGAACATAGATAGCTCTACGTGGAAGTAAAGGCTACTTCAGATCTGTTTGGAAGATGAGAAAAAAGAAGAAGAAGAAGAAGAAAAATTATGCAATGGCTACCTCTGATGAATGAAAAGTTAATAGATACTGTTTGATAATCTCCAACTAGGCGAAGACATTGACAGTGCTGTGGATTTTCTCAGCAAGTTCCCGATAGAAATTACGTATTTCAAAACAGCGGAAGGAAAAGGTGGGAGGACATGGTTTAAGAGAGGATAAGGATGTATCAACACTTTGGAAGTTATGTAGTTTGTGTTAAGTGTATGATCTTATGGGTAAGTTTCAAAAAAACAGAGAGCAAGTAGCTGTGTCTTTCAGTGTTATTATTTTTCTCATTACTAGAACCATCCATAGACATGTCTGCAAATGAAAAGCCAGCCCATATGTCTAAAGGAGGTTTCTTTAAGACCCACACTTGATTAAGATAGAGAGAGCTGCCATTTGGGGTGGTTTTAACTTGGTCCATATGTTGGGAGGTAAATTGACAGGGCATTAAATATGAAGTTGCTATGCAAGCAGGCACAAAGTGTTTTTTTTTTTTTTTTTTTTTTTTTGGGGGGGGGGGGGGGGGGGGGGAGAAGATGGTAACATTTAGTTTTGTACCCAATTTTACTTTTTAGTATATAACAACATTTCATGTAACTAAAGAACCTCAAAGCATCACCAGCTAGAACAAAAGTTTAGGTTGATTATTCTGTAAATTAATGAATTAAGAGCATCTGAATGTAACAAAACCAAAAAGGAAGCAGAAGAAGACAAGACAAATTCAACAAACATCTTTACTTTTATTCCACAGGAACTTGCTTGATCCACCCAAATAGCTACAGCTTCAAACACTGCTCCAGTGGCTCTTTCTGTCAAAATTACTTGTGGAAGAAAACAGAGAAAATGTGAAGAATTTCAAATACTTCTATCTCGTGTGGAAGAAAAGGCCGCTTTGATCTTTTTTGTCAATATAAACCAGTCTTCTCTATTCAATGTCAGGCAACGGTACTTTCCAAAAATTCCAAGCGTTATAGTCTTCCTGCAAGGATACAAAATGATTACAGCACTGTTAGTTGCTAACATAACAAAATCGGTCCGGACTCTCAAGCTGCTTGGTCATATCTTAAGGATTTTGCATTCATTTACCTGCTCAACCAGTGAGGTTGGCGGAAACATGTCGTTAACAAGTGTGTGCAAAGACGTGTAAGACTTCACATCGATTCGATGACTAATGGCCACTTCTCCCTGAAAACAGATGCAAAGTCAAATTGCTATTCAATAAAGTAAGGAGAAAAGGCTAATAAAAGATGGATAATTAGATACCTTGGGGTTGATTATAAATATCTTTCCTTTCGGAATCCCAACTTTTCGGTAACTGAGCTCATCTGTGTCTCTATTGCCAAACCCAGCATAAAATGGATTGTAGTCAGGAGGGAAAAGCTTCTTAATGTCCTACATTTCATCAGAAGAAAAATAAGAAAAATATCCCAATCATCAAGATAATTATGAAGATCAGCTATTCAATTTTACATCTTTTTACCTCTAAACATGCAATCTTAAATTCATGCGGTGCTCTTCGTATCACTGTCATAGATAAACAAAACCACAAGTCAATTATATCTGCAGATAAAGCAGCAAAAATCAACAATATGCTCAAGTGAAAAGACACAAAAAAAAATTCATGCTGAAGGAGGGGATGAAATGACCATGTTTGGTAGGCAGGAAATCAATATGCCTCAAAATATTTATCTATATGACTCTCCATGTTGACAATAAACTTCACAAGATTCTGTTACCTCGGTTAAATGGCCTTTTTGTAGAAATTGAAAGAAAGGTAACAGAATCGAGAAGAGATAAATGCAGAAAGAGTAAAGTGGTTGGAAAAGTATTGGAGGGATGGAGACTCTTGAATTTCTTGCTACTTTGGAGATAACTATTTTCATCTATTGAAGTGAGTAAAGTCTAGATCTATCAGTGTTATTGGAGCTTTGAACAGTGAATGATGCAGAAAAGTCCCTATTCCCCACCACTGAGAGGAGTTCTTGGTAGAGCTACCAAACACTGTATGCTAAAAACTTGTCTTGTATCCAGTTATCATCACATAATGATTGTGAAAGCTGATGAGATAAAGAAGTTTTTCACACACATGAAGAAATAGCAGTTGGGGCAATCTCGAAGGTTTTCTTAGATGAACAGCAAGTAGAATTTAATCAAGAGAAGCCCCTATTTGTTTGAAAACTTGAGTATATGAGTCAAATGGTATCTCCTCGGGGATAGCATTCTATAATCTATCCTCAGCTTTTGCTTTGCTTTATCAACTGTCATATTCCTATTAACCATCTGGGTTGGTCTAGTGGTTGAAGGAGACATAGTTCCAATAGCTAACTAAGAGATCATGGATTAGATTTATGGTGGCCACCAAGAAATTAATTTCCTACTAGTTTCTTTGGCACCCAAATGTTATAGGGTCAAGAGGGTCATCCCATGAGAGTGGAGGTGAGTGTAAGCGGGCTCAAACACTCATGCATATAAATAAAAAATTATCATATTCCTATAAAGGCTGCTGAAGAAGGATAGTTCCTACGAAATCAGTGCCTTCAAAGAAATAAAAGAGTATATGGTTCATGTCCTTGATTTAGCACTACCGGATTTCTCTGAAGTCCTTAACTATAGAACTGGATACTTAATGGAAGGCAAAGTACTTGTGCAGGAACAGAACAAATAGCTTATTTTAACCAAGCATTTTCATCTACATAGAAACGCAAAGTTATCTCAAAAGCCACTTACTGCCTGCTCAACAATGAACGGAGGTAGTAGCTGATGCAAAGAGAATGGATATTCAGTATCCAGTTCGGGACTTGATATTTCCTAAACTTTGACTCTACTGACAGATAGACTTGGCTAAGGTTCTTTCAGAAACGTTAGCTACAAAGTTCAGTCTTCCAAAAGTATCAACAGCTGCAGCTGACGATTGTCCGATTATACTAATACTAATACACTAAATGCCCCCACAGAAGGATTAACTCTTCGCATAGCCATATTGGGATACATGTACTGGAGGCTGCTTAAAGACAAGAAGTCTTGTCTTAATACATTAGGAATTTCAAGTTCTAACCTTCATTAAAACAAATGTTCCATAAAATTTTGTGTAAGAGATATCAACTTCTCTAAATAAAGAAGGGATTTCAAGTTCTTCCTTCACTAAAAACAAATGTTTCATGAAATGTTAGCATGTAAAAGATCTCACCTTCCCGAAATAAAGAAGGAAATAGTCCATCTGGTGAGATAACGATCGGTCCATTTGGTAAAGCTTTTCCATCCTGCAGCGTAGCAGAGCTATTCATCAAATTCATACCTTCCTATAAGTTCATATGAAATCAATTTTGTTTTATAAATAAATAATTATAAATTAAGGAAAAAAACATCAATGCAAATAATCAAGCAGATAGAGAGATCATGATGAAACAAATCAAAATTTCCAGGTACTGGTCTGGCCTAGGTCAGGTCAATGTTTCAGTTGTTTCTGTTGTTTCTGTTAAAAGGAAGCAGTCACCAGCGATTTATATCAATGGAACCTGTTTTAGGTTGAGTAAGAAACTTCGGGTAAGATATGCCTGAACAATGGCCCGCGCACTGAGAAACAGCAGCTGATAACCGTTCTCCTGAGTAAAGTCCAATACACCACATCAGATAATAGCTTCAGCAGAGTAAACCACAATATTGTATTCAAATGATGCAGGTCAAATACACGATTGATTAACACAAAAAATTCAACAATCTTAATCACTAACTAAGTTTTTTCACTAGGACTGATCTCAATTCGATAACGTAGCTGGCAATTCTATGACTGCTCGATTTAGTACACAGATAATGGATTAATCATTAAAACCAGTTAATCCCAAACCAACTGACACGCTATACTCTAATTTTATAGTTCATTCAGCCTCAATTTACTTCATATAGTATACACATCAAATAAAGATGCAGCCTGATTCAGACATTGTAATATCATTTTTCAGCCACCTCTACCCCTCATGGACATAAATAGCTAAAAACTGAACTGTAAAAAATGGAAATGGATTCATCTACGAAACAACATTTTGTAAGAACAAATGCAGAAGTTTTACCTTAATTGCGGTAAAAAGTCTAGCCACGCCAGATTGTGTCCAATCCTTCCCAACTAAGGGCATGAATTGACCTAATACATCAGACCTGAAAATATGATTCAAGGTGAATTATATTACCAAAGGATCATTAGATTCATTACAACTCCCCCCCCCCCCCCCCCCCCCCCATATATATATCATCAAAGCTAACGATTTTACAACAAAGCAGAAAAGATGTTTCAGTGCCCACTATTATATATCCTTGGATGGTCATACATTCTCTTCCAGAGAACACAGATGACTAAGAATTTGGACATGAAACTAGTAACCCTTGTATTTTCTTTCCCTCGTCATGTTACACCAAAAGAAAGTGGAAATAGAAGCTAAGAACTTCAAAGATTTAAGGGTAAAGAAGTCTCACTTAGTAATAGTCCCATCGACATCAGAAATCACAATTCTTGCATTCCATTTCCACAGATAAATGTGAGCATCAACCTGTTAAAAAAAATTTTAGCAATGACATATAAAATAATACAATAAAGTGGTTGTCATGTACATATGCAATACTGAGTCTAAATTGAAACCTTTTGTGTCCCAAGAACCCTAGTTGAAAAAGTGAAAGCTATCATATTTTGCCCTTCTTTCAGATTCAAAGATGCTATCTGCTCTGTTGTTGGAACATTTGTCCTCACAAGCTGTCTCTTAGAAGTCTCATTGCAGCCATTCTGCAACCTTGGACTCTGTTCTGCTTGTGAGTTCTGTAATGTGGATTCGGAATCAACAAAAATTTCCTCATTTGATGAGTTACTGTTACTGTGATCAAGTGTTTTAACTTTTCTAAATGCAATAGGCCAGAGCCTCCATCTTCGGCTGGAGGGTGTGGGAGTGGAGTCATCGTCCCCAGCCCTCAGTGAGTCATCCTGTTCCACGGGGATTGCATCTTTGGGATCCACTTTTAAATCAACTCCAAATGCAGCCATCCCCAGTACTATAGGAGCAGCTTTTTCCCATGACATGTACCTTTCTCCAAATCTGACAATTAGATTGTCATTTTTAATAATTGATGAAGCAGACATTTCAAATTCCTGTGCAGACACACGATGTGCGTCAAAGGCTTCAGCTGCAGCATGCAAGCCCATACCAGAATGAAGTTCATGACCGCAAAGTGAGATCTCAAAACCTGCAAATGGTTGAAGTATTTAGAGAATATAGTCTGTGTTAAAGTACTGAGAAATAGTTATTAATTTTAAATTTGAAGATGCCTGTTGAATGATGTTGTGTTCTTCCACATAAAGCATCTGTTGGAGATTCCTCCAACTGCCTTACATTGCATTCATCATCAGCAACAGTTACATTGCATTCATCACCAGCAACAGGCCCCTGCGAACAGCTCTCCATTCTTTTAGCTCCCTCAATTGTGTCAAGCTGTTCGCCATTCAAAGGATCATTATTATGAACACGCTTGTCATCTGAAGCGGCTTGCTCTTCACCAAACAAATATCCCTCAATTCCACCAGCTTTAACAAGTAGCTTAGGAGTCGTATTGACCACAGAGCTATCAGAATCACTACCAGAATGAGTGCCATTTTTATCTTTGGAATCGGTAACACTCCCATTGGTTTCAGATACTGATGGAACAATCATGTCGAATTTTTCTTCCAGTTTTTCAGCCTCCCTTGGGGAGATGACATTTTCAGAATCAGTGTTTCCAAGCCGTTTGGCTAATTCCGATAGTTCCAAACAGCTCTTAAAAATCTCTTCCTCAATTATAATACGGACATCTTCTGAATCACTCTGCACAAGATCATCTTCCTGAACTTCAATGCCTGAGGCTGAGGTTTCTTCAGTTTGAGAGACATGTTTTACCTCCTTTTCTGAAACCACTAGCTCATATGCACTACCATTAGACTCGTTGATCAAACCAGCAACTTTACCAGAAGTGTCGTTTTCTGTAGATGTATTTAGCTGGTTTATATAATCTGCTGCCCAGGCATTTTCACCCGTAAATTCATTGTCTTCACAAAATTCTGTCCCTTCACCAGGTCCCAAATGAAACTGAGGTGTACTTAACTGCACATCTTCTGTATTTTGTTCAGTTGCCAATATTGGAGCAGTAAGTATGTGACCATCCACACTCACTAGGATAACCTCTGAATCTGTACCTTGTGACTCAGCACAACTCTCATTCTCTACATTATCGTATCGATTAGAATCACTCTCTGACAACTCTACCAAATCCTCCACAGAAGACTGCTCATCCTGAAAGTCATAGAATCTATGCTCAACATCAGATTCTGCCCTCTCAATTCGTGCAACTCCCATAGAACTGCTTTCATCTCGTAGCTGAACAACAGTAGAATCAGAGATACTATGCTCCAGTCGACCTTTTACAAACAAAGCTTTATTGTGTTCATCCTTGCTGTCTCCATATATCAAACCATCCTTAACCAAATCATCTGTAACTCCATCAACCTCATTTCCTGGACCAACTTCTGCTTCCTTTATGAAATAGGCCTCACCAGAGTTATCAAGATACATATGGAAATTGGATTCAACGCCATTGACAGATATTCCGACGATCTTCTCGGCACCCTTTAAAACGCCCTGAAATTTACCAAACCGAACATACCATGGAGTGCTGCGGAAAGTCCCATCCTGCTGCTGAACAACAATTATATCGACTGCCCCACCGAAGGGATGAAATGGCGTGGCAACTGAATAAACTCCTTGTGAAATGAGACTCCCAACTTTGCCAACAACGTTCATTTGGACGCCTGATTATTACCCTCTCCAATTTGTGAGAAATACGAATTAGAAATTCACTTTCCTTAGTCTGTTTCCTTTCAATCAAACGTGGCATAATTTATATCCTCCAGTACTTGTGAAATGAATTCCACAATTTGAATACTTCTCGATCTTTTGTTATAATCACCAGTCTACCGCATCTACCAAGAAAATTTACTACATTTAAATTCAAGAACAATAAGAGAAAAATAACAATTACAAAGGCAAAAGGAATAGAGTCAATTCAAGCCCTAAAAAAGCAACCAATTCTTTATATTGAAACTGTTGAACCAAAAAGAAAAACTTTCCATCCATCATTTTCAATCTAATCACAAACAACAGAATGAACCATACAACTAAAATCCAAAAATCAAATCCTTTCTCCATGAACAAACCATTCTTCTATTAATTTGACATAGAACTCAAAATCTTGAAACGAATCATCACTGGACATAAATGCATTATCAAATGAAAAGAAAATCAAAACAAACCCAATCCCGATCATGCGATAACCAGAAGAAGCAGAGAAAGAAGAAAAAAAAATTTGCCGCCAATTTCGACCGCTAAAAGCTAAAACAACATACATTCTTCAATCTTTTCTGAGACATTCCCTTGCTGGCAATGAAAAAAAATGGAAATTTAAAGGTTTGTGAAGATGGGTCGGAAATTGGGTGTCGTAAAATTTGTTTAAAGAATGATTTAGACGACAAAGAAATCAAGAAAGGGAGAAGAAGAAAAAATAATCCAGAAGAAGAAATCTCCTCCATGGATAACCATAAGCATTACATAGGTAAATGGGGGTGGTGGAAATACCAAAATAACCTCTTGAGAAAGGAAATTAGCGATCGGATCCGAGAGATTTGAGGCATTTGGGACGTTGATATGATGAGAATAAGAAGGGTGTTTTGGAGATTAAGAAAGGTTTTCGTGTGTGATAAAAATGTTTGTTCTAAGGGTGATGATATTGGTGGAACCAGACAACTTCAACCTCGTGGAAGTCGTGCATTCAATTCATCTCATTTTTCAAAATCCATTTAAAACCTCATTTTCTTTCTTTTCTTTTTTAATTCTCTTTTACCTATCTCGATTTTAATCAATTTATTAATCAAATTTTTGAAACAAAAAAATAGTTTTTCTTTTTTTCCCAAAAGAAAATACAAATTTATAATAAAATATTTTTATTTTTTTATCATTTCTTCAAAAGGTGTTTGCTTCTCACAAACATTTTCTCCCTCTTTTCTCTCAACTTCCATCTTCATACCTCATACCTCAAAAATGTGTCAAAATCACAACTCTCCTATGTCTATAATTTTTAGCCTTCACATGAGATTATATTTTTTATTTTTAGAAATATAATAGTTGTTTTTTTAACTTTGATTATGAGAGTTCTTTCTCCAAAATCATTTTGCTTCTGACATTTTATCTTTTCCAATTTGGTTTAAAATAAATTGTTGCATTTATATCAAACATGGGATTTGATTCCTTTTAACGATTTTTTTAAAGGAATTCTTTTTTAAAAATTCAAACACTTTAAAACTATAAAATAAAAAAAAATTGAAATTTGGTTAAAACCAAAAATTACTTTTTTTTTATGATAAAATAACTACACAGTAGCTCACTTTTTAAAACACACATAGTTTAATTGAACTTTTGAGAGTCATTGAATTGTTACTTATATTATTTTTATATAGATTTTATGGACTTGAGCTTGGTTGGCCTATGAATAAGATCTATTGACTAAAATAAGATCAAATTATATCATCGAGACACATGTCAGCTTTTAATTAGTTTCAAATTGTTTTCGACATTAATTTTACAATTTTGTGATTAGTTTAGAATTCATCTATATATAAATCTATTTATGTTTACTTTGACATCTTTTAGTACGTGTAATTACTTTGATTGTCCAATGTATTTTAAAAGTTTGTTTTAACCATTTAGTTTTTTCTCTCTTTGAAAAATAAATTCATAGGATCCAGCATACATTGAAGAGGAAGAAATACTGAGGAACATACACAAAATATGTTTAGGTAATATGGATAATAGTGAGCTTGTTCATTGGGCCTCGCGATAAAGCTCAAATTATTTTGGGCTTCCAGTTTTTGGTCCATATAATAATTTGGACAGATTGGGGCGAATCTTTTATTAGTATTATTGTTTTTTAGGATAATTGCAATGGATGGTCATTCGAGGAATGATGTAATAACATTTTTAAAAAATTGTAAATATAACAAAACTATTGCTAGACTCGTATGATCTATCGCTAATAGACTAATTTTTACAACTTGATATATCAATGATAGACTTTATCACTGATAGAATTTGACAAATTTTGTTATATTTACAATTTTTTAAAAATGTTGTTATATACTTAATTATTTTGAATTTAATTGCTAAATTTGCAACTATCTCTTATTTTTATCTAATTTGTTAAATGGTCTATAAGTTTTAGAAAAGTTTGTGTTTTTATTTCACTCATCAAAGTAAGTGTAAATCTAAAAGTTTAAGATTTGATTTGTAATTTAACTCCAAATAAACAAACATATCGAAAAATGTTAACGTGAATTCTAAATTATTTCGAAATAGAATATTTACATGCGGGTTTGCAAAAATAGAAAAAAAAAATTATGATGATAATAAAGTTGTGTTACTTACATTTTGAAACTATAAAATTTAAAAGCAAATTATCGTTTGATTACCATCATATTTACCAATTTTGCAATATGCAAAAAGAAAAAAAATGTTATGAGATATTTTTTTTAATTTTTTTGTCTTTTAATGTACCGTCTCATGTAATATGGTAAAAATTAATATTTTATAAAGTATATTTTGTTAATTTCACGTCATTTTCGATGAAAGTTTTACTACTTCACAAAAATGGTTAATTGAACTTTTTGAAAGATATTTATTCCATTTTATTTACAGGGAATGACATACTCAATTGATTTTCAAACTACGAAAAATAAATCATATTCTAAACTCTTCACATTTATTCATTTTTCAAGCTCTACGATCTAGTTTGTGATTGCATTGAAAATGTAATAAATTTATATTTCAAACTTGTAAAAAAGAAAAGGGTTTCGCAATGGTCTCGGTATCTATGCAATTCGAGATGACACGAAAACGACATAGTAAACAATTAGTCAAAAAAACCACTTTATAATAAATACATCACTCTTTGAATAACATCAATAATAAACCACTATTTTGACTATGTAACACTTTATAATCATCTTCCAAAAAGAGTTAAACAATCTCATACCAAATCCTTGTTGAAATTGGAAAGCAAGCAGACTCTTTATACTAAGTTATTATTTATTGATCGTGACATTATTCTAATCGATTAATTTACTTTTCATTGGATCTCATCCTTCATTATCTGTCAACAAATCATTAAATTAGTTTAGAAATTCAATGTGTAAGTCTTTGTAAAAACAAAAAGGCTACAATGGCATTAATATTCTTCTTTTCATATGGGCAACTACATTACAATTAAAATAATAGTTTGACAATAGTTTATCAACATTAATTAATACCAAACTTTATAAAAAAAATGCTTTTCTACCAAATAAATAATAACTTTTACTATTAATAACAACATAGTTCAACTATAATTAATATTAATATCTACTCCATCTTTTATGGATGAAGATTCAATTATTTATTCTACGAACAAAATATATATCACGAACTAGGAAATTAGAGTATTTGCATATTTTTAGATAAAAAAAGAAATCATAATTAAAATGTTGGTAAGGTTATATAAAAAGAACCATGTAAATTTAATTTTGAAGTTCCTTTTATTTTATATCCACTTTCGAACGTGGAATTTAATCATTTTAAAAGGTCATCGTTTTTTACTTAAATAGGTTATATAATAATCATACTAATAACTTCATTTATTTATTTTATTGCTAAAAATGCATTTGAATCATTGATTTGAATTATTAAACTCGTACAATATACATCTTTATAAATACATATATATATATATATATATATATATATATATATATATATATATAGGTAAAGGCAAAAGAAAAGAAAATAGGTAAATTTAATTACAAAATGTTAAAATTTTGGGTCCAAATATGGAGAGGAGACCCACAAAAGGGGTGGAAACGTTTTTATCAACCAAAAGAATCCTAAGCAAATTCATATCCCCTCTAATAGTTTTCTCCATTTTTTTGCTTTTAACTTTTTCTTTAAGTGATATTCCTTCAAATCTACTTATTACATTTGAAAGAGAGAAAAAAAGTGTGATTGCATATTACATTTAGTTTTCTTTCTCTGACTCAATCTAGAATGGGGAAAAAGGAATTGTGTTCATTGATATCAAAATCGATGGAATTGAAGTCCAAGAAGGAGAGGAAACCCAATTTGACAATTCACATTTTTTTTGCAGTTTATAAATTAATTAAACACACAATTGAGTTTAAAGTATAAACTCATGATGTGACAAAGAAAAATGAAAGCCAACTATTTAATTTATACAATGAAGATGATTTCAATCTGTTAAAAGGAAAGCAAGTTCATGCTAGAAATTAGTGAAATAAACACAAACAAAATCCATTATCAATTGCAATGATTGCAGATGAAGAAGAAAGAACAGAGCACAAACCAAATTCAGAATCAATTACCCTTTAATTTCTTCCACAACTTTGTTCTACCACATCAATAGTCGCAGCACAAGACAAAACCCTTCGAAAAATCCCAAACATAATGAAACTGCACGAAAATTTCTTCATCTTCTTCCAAATCAAACACTTCTCATTCCTCTTCTTTCTCTTCCCATTAAGATTCATATTCAGATTCAGACTCAAATTCCTATTCTCTCCCAAACTCCTCCTCTTTCTCTGACCTAATTTCTCCTTCACTTTCTCCAAACACTTTTTCGTTTTCTCCCCAACGGATTCCTTCTTCCTCGAAAACGTATAGCTCCTCAAGTACATTTGCCTGCACGATACTCCATCCACTACCTGAACTCTCCGCCTTGCTTTCGGAATCGCCGATTTCACGATCTCATTCTCCGATTCTGTCCAATTGTTGAGGTTGATGTAGACCGCACGCGGTGTACGGACACTTCTGGCGTCGCTGATGCAGAACTTCGTTGTGCAGACGGCGCTCATCTTTGTTTAATAACTTTTTTTTTTCCTTCCCGACGATCGTTAATGGCGTAGAACGGCGAGGAGGACCAGGAGCATCGGCAGAGCTGATACGTCCTTCGTCATTGATTTGTTTGTTTTTATAAAGGAAATTTTAGGAAATTTTCGTCAATAGAAACTGAAAATGGATCCGATGGATCCTTTTGTTTTTATTATTATTTCTTTCAATTTCTTTCTTTTCCATTGTACGCATGGACCGATTTATTTTATTTATTTGTTGTCAGTAAGATCAACGGTCTAATATTCATATTATATTGCTTTCTTTTTTCTTTATTTCTATTTTTCTTTGTCATTAATACCATAGACTATAATTTTTACACTTAAAAAATACTTAAATGCTCAATAAAAAAAAAAAAAAGGTATTTTTTTAGTTTTTAAATGATAGATTGGTGTTAAAAAAAATTGGAAAACGAAAAACAAAATAAACATAATTATTGGTGGAAGCGTGTCTATGAGTTTATATTTATTTTGTAAGAAAATAAGGAAGTAAACTAATTTTCAATTAAATGTGTTATTTTATGTATGGATTTAATAAGTGTGGTTGAGATATTATAACCTTCTTAACATTTTAGGTGAAATACACTTCTTTTAGCTCTTAACTAATTAAGTTAGATTTTAATTAGTTTTAATAAGGGTTAATGGAAAACGTAAAAAAACCAATGTGATATTTGATACACGGTGTATTTGGTTAATAAGTGAAAATTTGAGATATTAACATCTTTTTAAGTATATTTGTTGATTGGAGATGGAACAACCTACGACTTTTGAGGTAGAAGAGCTAAGCTTATTAATCTATGTTAATACGTCTTACATTTAACAAATACATCAAACTCAATCATTTATAAGGTTGAGATGAACTTATTGTGTAGTCGAATCTCAATAACTCTTTTTTTTCGGCTGGATTTTGTGATATAAATATTGAATTACAATTTTTCTCAAAAAGAAAAAAAAATGTTAGATTATAAATGTAGTTGAAACAATAAAATCAAATAATAAGAAGACATTAAGAGTTTTAGATATTGGGCCATTTTAATGTTAGTCCTCTCGATTGGATTTGGTTAGAGCGGCCCAACATAATGTCATAAGCCCAAGTTCTATAAATCTTCGAATTAAATCTTCATAATCACATTTTTTTTTTCTTTTCCAAATTTGTACCGAGAAGAATAATTAAGACAAACAATATGTCTATTAAATCTATAATCAAAATTAGTGTAATAGCATCAGTTTTATATTGATTTATGTGATAGCCAGTATAATTTGATTGTTTATTGTAGTCACACTCAGATATTTTTGCAAATGTAAATAGTTTAACTCATAGGTCGAGCGAATTATATAACCAACTAGTCGAGCCTTTTCAAACCTCTCTTATGGAATAATCAACATGACTAAATACTGAAGATGTTTCAACAACTTCTTAAACTAAAGCAACACTCATTTAGTCTAGGAGTGACTTCTTGCTCCTTAACTTTTCTTTCGTCATCAGTCACTTCCTCGTAATTTTGCACTATCCTATTATAACATTAACAGTATCTCTAACAGAGAAACAATGTCGATATTTGAAGAAAAATTTGGAATATCGTTCAAAAATATCCAACACACAACTAGTGGGTCCCACATAATTTTCAAATACCGCTCTCATCTCTATTATTAGTCTATATTAGTTGATTACTGGTTTAGTTGTATGCTCACATTTCATTACCAATGACAAAACACAAGTAAATAGCACATAACCGCAATCAAATTGAGTCCACTTTTTATATTTACATTAATGGATTAAAACAAACATATGAGGTAATTTTCGTTAACGATAAAATTAATCCTAAACTAAATGTATGAACTGCTTTTAAACAGAAGTACAACAGCAAAATCTTAATGTTAATACTGATTTCTTGAAGAAATAAAAAAGGAATCTATATATAAATTTTTTTACGAAATTAGTAAAATCGGAGTCATGTAAATTATTGTTTTTATTATAATAACAACAAAGTGACGAAATGGGAGGTTGGGTTAACATACCCACCTAATTGCTATAAAATTAAACTTTTATCAATGACTTCCTTCCTCTAATGGGATTTTCCAAAATGCTTCACAAACAATAGCGTGTGGAAAACATCATAATTGAAACTCTTTCTACTTCATTTATTAGTTGATAGGATGTATAGATAATGAGGAGAAAAATATTTCTAGTGTGAAAAAAACAATCACAACATTATTTTAAGCACGTAAAAATAACAATACAATAATAATAAAAATATTTGTATGTTCTTGAAACAAATCAATAGTAAAAATAATGAGCAGTTGATTTTCTTTTTCTATTTCAAAAGTTTGTTTTAGTTGCTAAAGAGTTATAAGGATGACATACTTAATATAATAAATAAAAATCAATATAAAAATTAAACTACATCTAAATTCTATTTTTGTGTTGAACTTTAAAAAACTAATTATTTTGGTTCATCCCTTTTATTTGCTTTTAATAAATGATGATAGATTTAACTTTGAGTATGTGGGCAAACATACTAATATTGGCATGTATTTAAACTATCATGTAAGAAAATATGTAGATCATAAAGAAACGACAACAACTAAACTCACTTTTATTTATAAATATTAAAGTATTCTTTTAGTCTCTCTAAATTTGTAAATAAATGTCTAATATTTTCTTAAACTTTTCAATTTAATTTAATTATTAATTTATTTTTAATTTTAGAAAACCTTTGTGTTATCTAGTGGATTTTTTACTATACGTGTCCAAAGCACATTCAATTATGATAAAAACTAATTAAACTTGATTAAGTGGAACTTGGAAGGAATAAAATTAAAATTGATTAAAAATATAAAAATTAATTTGTATAAACATATGATATTTTAATTTGATTAAATAAAGCATCTAAGGTTTCGTGAGTATGTAAACATATATAAGAAATTGGAAGTTGGGTTGATTCATGTAAGGCTATTGGTAAGAAAATGGAAACATTGCCGTCTCTCAATATTCTACGGCCGTTGGAAATTTGATACTCCAAATTCAACAACCCCAATTTCTCTTCCCACCATATAAATTCCTCAATTTCGGTCCATTTTCCTAACTAAATATTTTATCTCTCCGCCCCCTCAACCAAATCGCCGCGCCGTTAAAATGGCTTCAATCGGCGGCGACAATTTTCCGTACTTCACCAATAACGAATTGGAGTTAAGAGAGATCGGCCGGCGACCCACTCTCGGCGAGCTCCTGAAGCGAGTGGAGGATGCTCAGTCGCCGGACCACAGTGTCGTCGATGTTAGTTATGGGTGTAGGTATCTGGCGGAGGCGCCGTTGTTGTATCCTTTCAAGCTGTCGTTTCGGAATCTGAGTTACAGCGTGAAAGTTCGGGGGAGAGGAGGTGGTTCGTCGTTGCCGGAGAATTTGGCGGCGGAGGAGAGTGGTGGAAGGGTTAAATTGTTGCTTAATGATATCTCCGGCGAGGCGAGGGAAGGGGAAATTATGGCGGTGCTCGGCGCCAGTGGGTCAGGAAAATCTACGCTGATCGATGCTCTCGCCGATCGGATTGCAAAAGGTAGTTTTTTAGTCCCTCGTTTGGGTTTAATAGTGAATAACTTATTTAATAATTAACCATAAGTATTTAACTATGGTTAAATAATTTATGTCCAATCCGATTCTAAATATATTCAATATTGTGTTTTTACTTTTGACTAGGAAAGTTGAAAGGGAAAGTGACATTAAACAATGAAGTGTTAGAATCTGGACTATTGAAAGTAATCTCGGCCTATGTCATGCAAGATGACCTTCTGTTTCCAATGCTAACTGTGGAAGAGACTCTTATGTTTTCGGCAGAGTTTCGGTTACCTCGCTCTCTCTCAAAATCAAAGAAGAAAGCTAGAGTTCAAGCCTTAATCAACCAATTAGGTCTAACAACTGCTGCAAATACCGTCATTGGTGATGAAGGTCATCGTGGCGTCTCTGGCGGAGAACGACGTCGCGTGTCTATTGGAATTGACATTATTCACGATCCAATACTTTTGTTCCTTGATGAGCCAACTTCAGGTCTTGATTCCACTAGCGCTTTCATGGTTGTCAAAGTTTTGCAAAGAATTGCACAAAGTGGTAGCATTGTCATCATGTCGATTCACCAACCAAGTTATCGAATCCTCTCTTTACTTGATCGATTAATCTTCCTCTCCCATGGACAAACTGTTTATAGTGGCTCTCCAACCGATTTACCCAATTTTTTGGCCGAGTTTGGACATCCAATTCCAGGAAATGAAAATAGAACAGAATTTGCCTTGGATTTGGTTCGAGATCTAGAAGAAACTGTTGGAGGGACCAAATCTATGGTTGAACACAATAAATCATGGCAGAGGAAGAACAATGTTCACTTAGAAGATTATGAAATTCATCGTGATTTTTCTCGTCGATTTCATCTTTGTCTTAAAGATGCTATTAGTGCAAGCATTTCGAGAGGAAAATTGGTCTCAGGAGCTCCAATTGATTCAAGTCGTTCGTCTTCATTCTCTAAATTTTCAAATCCTCTTTGGGTTGAGATTTTAGTGATAGCGAAACGATCAATTATGAATTCGAGGAGAATGCCAGAGCTATTTGGAATTAGACTGGGTGCAGTTTTGATCACAGGAATAATTTTAGCCACCATGTTTTGGCATCTAGATAACTCCCCTAAAGGCATTCAAGAACGGTTAGGATTCTTCGCATTTGCCATGTCCACAACCTTCTACACATGTGCAGAGGCCATCCCTGTTTTCCTTCAAGAACGATACATCTTTATGAGAGAAACGGCCTACAACGCTTACCGTCGATCTTCTTACGTCCTCGCACATTCACTATTATCAATTCCATCATTAATTATCCTTTCTATAACCTTCGCTGGAACAACGTATTTCGCTGTCAATCTTGCTGGTGGCTTCTCCGGGTTTGTTTTCTTCTTTTTTGCCATTCTCTCCGCATTTTGGGCTGGAAGTTCATTTGTCACCTTTCTCTCCGGGGTTGTTTCTCATGTAATGTTGGGCTACACCGTCGTTGTAGCCATCTTAGCATATTTTCTTCTCTTTAGCGGCTTCTTTCTCAGTCGAGACCGCATGCCACCTTACTGGATATGGTTCCATTACATGTCGTTGGTGAAGTATCCATATGAAGCAGTACTACAAAACGAGTTTGAGGCAAAATCAGGGTGTTTCATTCGCGGTGTTCAAATGTTCGACAATACGCCGCTCGCAGTAGTACCGTCAGCGATGAAGGTGGAGTTGTTGAAGAGCATGGGGAAGACATTAGGACTCAACATCACTGGATCTACCTGCGTCACAACCGGTTCCGATGTGTTAAGGCAACAAGGAATTACAGATTTAAGCAAATGGAATTGCATTTGGATCAGTGTCGCTTGGGGATTCCTTTTCAGGATCTTGTTTTACTTTGCCCTCTTGTTTGGTAGTAAAAACAAGAGAAAGTGAATATAATGGAAGAAGGTAAAGAAGAAAAAAACTAAAAGAAAATAAAATTTCCCATTATGTGTGAAATTATACACGACAAATAAGAGGGAGTTAAGAGGTCTCGCTTATGCTTTTCTTTTCTTTTCATAATTAAACCTATAAATGCTCGTTCAAATTCTAAAGTTTAGAAATTAATAATTAAAAAAATAGTAGTTTTTCAAAAACTGGTTCTTGGTTTTTTTTATAAATTTCAACTAAGAATTAATCTCTTTAGGCAAAGAAAGAAACAAATCATGGTAACAAATTGGAAGCATTAAAGCTTATTATTTTTTCTTTTAAGAAAAAATAAATACCAAACATGTTCTTAGTTATATAATTTATTTGCTTTTAAACATCATTTAGTTATATAATCGAATGAGTTAGATTTTTGGATAATGGGGTTTGAAAAGAGTTAGAGCATGTGTACACTTATATTCGTTTTTCTATTTTTAAAGGTAATTTTTTAACATAGTTACATCTTATTATCACAAATATTGAAAATTGAAATCGAGTGAACATAGTACAATTGGTATCGATATCAAGTATGTACTAACAACTTCAAAATTAGAGATCTAGTTACTAACTCTTAAATTGTAGAAAAATAATTAAAAATAAAGTGACGAGAGATTTAGTTACTACTCCTAAATGATAGAAAAAATAATAAAATAAAGTGACGTTATAGTTAACTCGAATACAAACGTAATAAACCAACCAATATGGATAAAATGATAAGCCTTTTAACCATAATTAGACGACTCAAAGTAGTATGGCTTTTTTTGAAAAGTTTTGAATTTAGGTATAGAATTGGAGATGAACAACAAATAGAAATGATAAACAAAGAAAAGCCATATATTTGATCTTTGTTGGCAAATTATTATTATTAGAAAAAGGAAAATAAAGAAAAACAAATCAAATTTAAAAAAGAAAAAAACTGTAATTTCTACAAAATAGAAAAAAAGCCAACGAAGCCATTGTTTCAATCTCTCCTTCTCCGAATATGAATACCTTCAAACCCTCCCTCGTCAGGAACGCCCACCGCCCATCCCATCTCATCTTCATCAATGTCGCTGCCTTACATTATCTCCGCCGCCTTCTCTTTCCTCCTCCTTCTCCACCTCGCCGTTGCCGGCGTCCAACCACAGTCTCCGCCTACCTCCACCTCCAAAAACTCGATGCCTGCAACAACAGCTTCTCCTCGACGCCGTTCCTACATTCGCGAATTCCTTCAAGCGCACAACAAATTCCGATCGGCATTTCATATTCAACCATTAACCTGGGACAGGAATCTCACACGATTCGCGAGGCGGTGGGGCGAGCAACGCGCCGCGGATTGTAGAATGATCCATTCGTACGGTCCCTACGGGGAGAATATGTTTTGGGGGAAATTAGAACACTGGACGCCCACGGAAGTGGTGAATTCGTGGGCCGGAGAAGACAAACATTATAATCTGGATACCAATGAATGTGCCGACGGTCAAACCTGCGGCCACTATACTCAGATTATTTGGAAGGAATCACTCCGATTAGGCTGTGTGCGAGTTAATTGCGATAACGGTGGGTTGCTAGTGATTTGTGAGTACGATCCGCCGGGGAATTACGTGAATGAGAAACCGATTTGAGTCCGTCCGGCGCTGGAATTGGCGGAAATCTACTTGAAGTTGAAGTCATTTATTATGGATTTTTTCTAATTCTTTTTTGTTATTGTTCATTGTGTTTGTCTTCTTCGTCATCTTCGCCATGGATTGAGAGATTCGGAGCTGTGTAAAGTTCAAGAATCGGTTTTTCGTTTTGTTCGGCGGATATCAAGTTTCGACATTCCTGCTTTACGCGGCCACAGAGGAATGAAGATCTTGACAGCGATTAATTTGAGATTTATTTTTTATTTTTTATTTTTCCATCTACAAGATGTATTCATTATCATTCATCACTATGATTCTTTCCACTATATCACTATTTTTCTCAGGTAAAAGTTAAATGGTGAAGTTCAAATAACAATTTAAAAATATATATATCAAATTTCATTCTTGTATCCAAATTTTCCTTCAATCACACTTATCACCTACATATTGTGTCACGAACTTACATCAACGACTAACAAGACATAGATGAGTGATTTATCTTGTTGATAATTGAAACTTCGTACTATAAAAAATGCTATTAAAGTTCAATAATACCCATCCAAACGGGTATTACGTCGGACTAACTTATCAATAAAATGCGAAATTACTTTTTTTATTTTTTCATTATTTAAAAAAAGAAATACTTTTCCATGGCTTAGCTACCTTTTTCTTTTTTAATCTAAAAAAATGGAAATAAAATAAAATAAAAACAAAAAATACCAAACTAAATCAAAACTCTCGCCCTCGAATAAAATATAAAGTAAAAGACTATGAGCAAAAACCAAAAGTAGGCTAATTGAATTTACATTTAAACTCCAAGGAAAAAAAGACTACCTCTTGAAAAGAAATGGAATCATAAATTTGTACTTGAAATAGGAAATGAAATCAAGCGGCCGTGAAGACGGCGGTTTCCAACTGGTAGGCGGCGGTGAAGAAGGAAGGCCAGCAAAGGTAAGTGGACATAATGCTGCTGACTGTGGAAGCTCCGATCAAAAAGTTCATCACCACAATTTGCAGCTGAATGGCTTCGATTGGAGAAGCTCCGCCCATTATCAGTCCCGTCATCGCCCCCGGCAGCGAGATCAGCCCCACTGTCTTTGCGTTGTCCACAACCGGCGACAACGCTACCACCAACGCCCTTTTTACTTGCTGGTGCGTTGCCTGCCGTGGTGTTGCTCCAAGAGCTAACGCAGTTTCCACCTGAATCAGATGCGCTAAGAATATGAATAAAAGATGATGGCTGAACGCGTCCATTGAGCTTACAATGTTGTGTCTAATAAATTAGGTTTAAAAGAGTCGGTATTTCTTTTATATAAATAAACCAAAGTTGAAAACGTAAAGACAAATTTACTCTCTTTTCTAGTACTTCAAAATTTATATTTTAGCCCTTTTAAAATATTTATTTTATTACAAAACTTTAAGAAAAACAACTATTTTGTTATTTTATATCTTTATTTTCAATTTTTGTATAAAAACTCCACAAATTCCTCAATTTTTAAAATACTTCTTTAGTTAATTAACCATTACACTAAAAAAAACTTCTTAAATCTTATTAGACACAAAATAATAACAATAACAATAATAATGGTTAAATAAAGTGAGATAATCAATTAAGTAAGAGGGAGAGAGAAAATACAAGGCTGAATTGAGTTCTGATATCATCTCTGAGTCTTTTCATGGTGACTCCGGTGACTGTCATGGAATTTCCAACCATCATTCCGGCAACGGGAATTATATACCTGGGAGTTAGAGGGAATACTCTCAACACCACAAGCATCACCATAGTCACTGAAGTTCCGGTCAAAATTGAAGCTCCGGCCACCAACTTTCCTCGAGGCACGTGCTTTGCACGCTGCCCCGCTGTGTACCCGGCGACCGTCACCTGCAGCAACAAATGTCACTTTTTTTTATATATATATATATATATGCCTAAGTATTACTTTTTTATGTGATTTTGATCAATTAGACTTTAAAATATTTATCATCAACTGAAAATTATAGTTTCCAATAATCACAACCTTCGTTGGACAAAAAAATTTACACTTAAAATTTTGTATATATCTCTAAACTTTGTATTTTTTCATAACATTGTTGTTATTATTTTTTATTTTTCTAAAGCAACTCTTTACATAAAAAAATTATTAGATGATTTATCGTATACACTGATAGTAATTTTATTTTTGTTTGACGAAGAGATAAGGATCATATAGAAACTTAATTATTTTGAAAAAAACTAAAATGAATGTTTAATAGATATAAAAATTAAATAAATAAAAATCGAAAGTATATAAGTGAAATAATAAGACAGACGAAATAAAACAAAGACTTGCATGTGACCAAAGTAATAATTAAAGGTTAGTCTTTCCTATGACTTTTTATTTTCCTTTTGAGAAACAGTATTTTCTACAAGAATAAGACATGACATGCTATTTAATTGAAGTATTTAAAACTATTTGAAATATTTTTTAAGATATGATTAAAATTTAGAAAAATTGTAAAAAACAGACCAAAATGTTAAAAAATAAAAAGTGATGAATATTTTTTCTTGCAAGAAAATAAAATATTTATGATAATAAGATTAATGTCACCTTATTGAAAATTGCAAAAGTAATTAATTTTAAACTAATAATAACTTTATGATAGTTGTTTGATAACCGTCTCATATCTCTAACTATTTATTATATTTATCATTTTTACAATATGTAAGAAAAAAAAGTGTTACGTAAATGTTTTCCACTGCAACTTTTCTTGTTTTTTTTTTAATTTCCATAAAATTCCTATTTTATTATAAAAGAGTTCAAATAAAAATAGCTATCTTCAAGTATACAAATTTAATCAAAATATAACAATATTTTAAACTCTATCGCTTAACGATATTAATAGATTCTCCTATAAATCTATAATTGTTCATGATGTTCATTATTGAATCCAAAATATTTCATTATTGAATCTAAAATTTTGTTATATTTTATCTCCTACCGGTCAATCCTAACAAGTTTTCAAATGAATCCCATAAAAAAAAGTTTTGTAAAACAGAATACATTGGGAAAAAATAAATAACAAAAAGTTGCTAAAGATTTTAATTTCATGGACATCCTCTCTCTCTATCTTCACAAAAAGAGAAGGTGGTGAGCGTGACACCTACAAACTACGTAATCACGTGAATATAAAAAAAAAACTCATATGACTGTTTCATGAAACTAATAATAGTAATATGAGCTGTTTCCAAAAAGTCGTATTATCAAAATAAATTTAAAAAATCCATTCTAGAAGTCAAGAAATTAAAAACAAATCAGCAATGTATAAGAGAATCGACTTATAAATTCTCTGGTCGCAAGATAAAGTATTGGAAATCCTTTTTATCAGTGTTTAACTTTTGAAAAAATTATTTGTTCAATTCAATGCTTTTAATTAACCTTGAGATGTTATAAAAATATTACAAATGCGTGCACTAATGGTTAGAAATATTTTAATGAACTTTAGGCTAAAAATGGTTATAGATTAAAGAGATTTCTTAAATTCAGGGATTAAATGCTTACAAAGTCTAAACTAATACAACAATATGTTAGTCAACTCAAAAGGTTAAGTAGATATTAATCTAAAAAGAGAAAATGATTTTAAGGGGTTGAATTTTGGAACCTCCGTAGCCATACCATTGAAATTCCTAATCAGTTCAAAAGTTTTAAGCCAATAACGAGATATGATGAATTGGAGAATCCACAAAATCAAATGTGTTTTTTGAAGTTTAAATTGTACCAAATTGTTGTGGATCCAGAAAATTTTTAAAAGAACAGTCAAAATCTTTTTGAAAAAATAAATTAAAGAGTTGGAAGGCAGGAGAAAGTTACCATGAAGAGATAGGCGAGAAGGATCCAAGACAGGTTTTGCTGGCTGAAGATGAACTGGAGAACAAAGCCAATAACAGAGAGTTGAAGAAAGGCTCTAAAAATGGCGTAAATCATTTCGGCTTCGAGGCCGAGCTTCTGGAAGTAAGAGAGAAGAACAGCGAGAACGACAATGGCGGTGGCGAGAAAAGGCTTGGTCATACCTTGAAGGAAATCGAGAAGCCATTGAAGATCCATAGAAATTCAGAGACGAAATGTGAAGTCAAAATCAAAACCAAAAACAGGAGAAGAGAGAGAAAGAAAGAGATTTGTTTGTTAGTGTGTTGGAGATTGGAAGTGGAGAATGAGGTATTTGTAAGAAAGGTGTGTGTGTGTGTTTGGGAAATTGATTGATTGTGTTGCGTTGCCACCTCCCCCGGTACCCAGGGCTTGGTCATCAACTCTCCTAGGTATCAATATCTTTGTACTCTCCAACCCTACAAAATAGTCTCTTTGTTATTTGTTATGGTATTTACTATTTATTATAATGCTAGTTTTTGTTATTTTCATTCTTCACTTGCTTTTGTATTTTTTTATACAATATTTTTAAGAGAAATTAAAATACTTTACATCCAAACACAAATTATTATAGTTTAAACTAAAATAATTTACTATAATAGTCCATAATTATAACAACACAGATGCATCTGAAACATGGAGTTAGTGAAATAATAGTAAGTGAATAAAAAATAATAAACGAGATTAATTTAATCGGCTATGATAAAGAAAATGTAGTACCAAATAACTAAATTTAAGATTTATTGAAAATATATTGACTATATTTAAAATTTAGAGAAAATATGATAACTAAAGTTTATCCGAAAACGTAAATCAAACTTAGTACATATAATAAATAGCGAGTTAAATTAAATTTTAGTTTATTTGTAAGGACATTTTTAAAAATAGTAAAATAAATTAAAATAGTTATAAGTTATATCAATTTTTTGAATTATATCAATGATAACTAGTGATAGACTTTTAGTATTGATTATCAATGTCACTGATTGAAGCATATCAGTAATTGTTAATGTTCATTATTTCATTATTGATATAATTTTAAATTTTTGTTATATGGTGTAATTTTTTTTTATCAAATTTGCTATTTCTTACCATTTTCCTTATATGTATTATTTGATCAACGAATTTTTAAATGTATTAGACATGTATAAAAAAAAATTCACCTAATAAATATAAATAAGTATTTTATGTCTATTAGATATTAGATTTAAAATTTGGTAAAAAGTAAAAAAGCAGAGAAAATATATACATTCCTAAAAGAAAAATGAAATGTAATATTATTTTTTTTCGTTTAGTGGTTTTTTCCACTAAACCCTAACAAATAGTTTGTTTTTTTGACATTAGAATTTGTCTCTAGAACTTAATACAAATCAAATAAATACTTTGTTGATTTATTAATTAACTAGTGGTTGATTAAACAAAAGGAATGATATCTTTTGATTTAAAAATTAGTTTACACAATTATTTTGTTATTGTTTAACCGATGAGAGGTTCTTGTAAAAGAGCTTTGAATTTAGGTACCATTTGTTAGATTTTTTCTTCCTTACAATATGTAGATTGATTTGTTGGAACTTTTAAAATACAAAGTGGATATCTATTTCTAAGAAATGGTCCACCAATTGCATGTTATGATATGCTTTGTTTTTATTTTCTATATGTCACGTTAACATTTTCAATTTACGTTGGTGGAAAATCTACGTGTTCTTCACCACAAACCAACTTAATACTCCATTTTTTCTATCTCTTTTCTACTTATTCTTCGATGAAAAAATAAATGGTTGCTTTTAGATATTTCAATTTACGATAACAAGTAGTGACGTTTGAATATAGTATTAATTTTTTGTTATGTCTTAGTGGATTCAACATTGATATAAGTGAATTCATATTTTTATTATATCGTAACAAAATTCATCAACAAAATATGGCTAAGATAAATATAAAAGAAACAATATACATATTTGTTTATTTGTATTTATTTGGAATTAATAAATATAGGTTATAGCATGTAAATAAAAATAAAAATGAATTTATCATATAAGTCAAATTATGATAACATTAATCATGTCACAACTTTCAGATCATACCAATTTAAATCATGCATTAATATTTTTATCAATTTAAATCTCCCACCTCTACAGAGGTTGCACCATTGAGCTTCCTTTGGTGTATTTGTACAAGGTTAAAATTTTAATTTATGAAAGTGTGTCAATTAACACACTATGTTTATTTATTTTTTTGGTGCGAAACATATTATTGTTTCAAATTAAACTTGAAATTTAGAACATCAATTCTTACGTATATGTAAACTTTTCAAATGCCATATCGATAAAATTAATAATTGAAATTGATGCATAAACTAATTTTATTTAAGGTTCTAAATTAAACTGTTCACAAAATGTCACTCGGTATTTATCCAAACAAAAATTGAACGAAGATATTTTATCGTCATTTATTAACTTTTAAACAAACCCTTGATAAACCTTAAACTCATCATTTAAAATTAATTTTATAACAAGTTATTAAATAATCTGTTTTAAAATTATATTTAGAGTTATAATAATATATTTTCGAGGATAGATTATTTTAATTAGACAAAAATAATGGTAAACATTATAAAAATAAAAAAGAATAATAAAGATAAAATAATAAAAATTAGAGCGGATAATAAATTGAGAATTTTGCAACTGTTTACTAAGGTAACTAATTAATGTAGTAAAAAATGATTATTATAATCTTACGTAATTCTTATTCTAAATAATGTTTCTATTGATAGGCTATAGTAAATAAATAGATAACATAATATCACTATTTTTTATAAATATTTAGTTTATTTTGAGATATTAGAAAACAACAATTAAAAAGAATATTAATAAATTATTAGTTACAAAAATATATACCCTCGAGCGAGCTAAACGGGCTAACAAACGAACGAGGAGGACTGCTAAGCCCAAAGGCTTCAAACCTCAGTTCCCGCCGGCTTCTTTCTTCCATTAGCTCTGCACAGGAGTTACGCCGCATCGACGGATGAACTACAGTGCTTACGGTCGCCTTATCCAGCACTGCACTGACCACCTCTTCTTCCGCGTCGGCAAGCAGCTTCACGCTCGTCTTGTTCTATCATCCGTAGTTCCCGATAACTTCCTAGGATCGAAACTCATCAGCTTCTACTCAAAATCCGGCAGCATTCGAGATGCCTACAATGTGTTCGGTAAAATTCCTCGCAAAAACATTTTCTCTTGGAATGCTTTGCTTATTAGCTACACTCTTCACAATATGCACACTGATCTGCTGAAGCTGTTTTCGTCTTTGGTTAACTCAAATTCGACGGATGTGAAGCCTGATAGGTTTACGGTTACTTGTGCTTTGAAAGCGTTGGCGTCTTTGTTTTCTAATTCGGGTTTGGCTAAGGAGGTTCATAGTTTCATTCTTCGACGAGGGCTCGAGTATGATATTTTTGTTGTCAATGCTTTGATTACTTTTTACTCGAGGTGTGATGAGCTGGTTTTAGCGAGAATTATGTTTGATAGAATGCCTGAGAGAGATATAGTGTCTTGGAATGCGATGTTGGCTGGGTATTCTCAGGGTGGATCCTATGAGAAGTGCAAGGAACTATTTAGAGTGATGTTGAGTTCACTGGAGGTGAAGCCTAATGCATTAACCGCTGTCAGTGTTTTGCAAGCTTGTGCTCAGTCCAACGATCTCATTTTTGGAATAGAGGTTCATAGATTTGTAAATGAAAGCCAGATTAAAATGGATGTTTCACTATGGAATGCTGTTATTGGATTATATGCGAAGTGTGGTAGCTTGGATTATGCTCGGGAGCTGTTCGAAGAAATGCTGGAGAAGGATGCGATCACCTATTGCTCCATGATATCAGGCTACATGGTTCATGGTTTTGTTAACCAAGCAATGGATCTTTTTCGAGAACAGGAAAGGCCAAGGTTGCCCACATGGAATGCTGTTATTTCCGGTCTGGTTCAGAACAACCGGCAAGAGGGAGCTGTAGATATATTTCGAGCAATGCAGTCACATGGTTGCAGACCAAATACTGTGACACTTGCGAGCATTCTTCCTGTTTTCTCACATTTTTCAACCCTTAAAGGTGGGAAAGAAATTCATGGTTATGCCATTAGAAACACTTACGATAGGAATATTTATGTTGCTACTGCCATCATTGATTCTTATGCTAAGTGTGGTTACCTCCACGGGGCTCAACTAGTTTTTGATCAAATAAAAGGTAGGAGTCTTATAGCTTGGACATCAATAATCTCAGCATATGCTGTACATGGAGATGCCAATGTGGCTCTTAGTCTTTTCTATGAGATGCTGACAAATGGGATTCAGCCTGACCAGGTAACCTTTACATCAGTATTGGCTGCATGTGCCCATTCAGGAGAGTTAGATGAAGCCTGGAAGATATTTAATGTCTTGTTACCAGAGTATGGGATTCAACCACTGGTCGAGCATTATGCTTGCATGGTTGGAGTCCTTAGTCGAGCAGGAAAGCTCTCTGATGCAGTTGAATTTATTTCTAAAATGCCATTGGAACCCACTGCAAAAGTTTGGGGTGCTTTGCTCAATGGGGCTTCTGTTGCTGGTGATGTTGAGCTTGGAAAGTATGTTTTTGATCGTCTCTTTGAGATTGAGCCTGAAAATACTGGTAACTACGTCATAATGGCTAACTTATATTCACAATCTGGAAGGTGGAAAGACGCTGACACAATTAGGGATTTGATGAAGGAAGTTAGATTGAAGAAGATCCCGGGAAATAGCTGGATAGAAACAAGTGGAGGGATGCAGCGTTTTTGCTAGAGGCACTTCAAGTGTGAGAACTCCAGAGGTTTACGGAATGTTGGAAGGATTACTTGGGTTGGTGAAGGAAGAAGGGATCATTCTGCAACATGAGATAGATGTAGAATGTGGCAGTGGTTAGTGCATGGCCCATGGGTGATCATCTAAGGAAGCATGGAATAGAAAACCAGAAAACATGTGAAGCACATTTGCGTTCCATTTCTCTGCTTGTTATGCTCCTCAAAGATGAACCACTTCATTTAGAGGTCTTGTTGTTGACTTATGATTTTTTGACAAGAAATCCTAGCATGTACTCCTTGAAATGTTGTACTAGTCGACACGTGATTTCATCTCACCATGCCATTTGAGAACCATGTGTTATGTACCTAGCTGCAGCAATCTGATTTCTTCACTGGCCACAGTTGTCTTTTATACTGGCAATTAACTATCCCTAGCTGTAGCTATCTGGTTTCTTCATAGCTTGATGAAGATGCTTATGTTGAGAGCTAGAAAACACTGCAGCTTGTAGGCTTTGTTAACTTTGTGATAGATAAAATGATTAAATATTAAGTTAGTTAATAATTTAAAGAGTAGTCAGTTTGTAAACTGCCACCTCAGGAAATTTTGTTAACTGCCCGTGGATAGATTTAGATCACGCAGAAGAGACAATTGAAAAAAGAAAAACACCCATTCTACCTTTTGAGTGAAAAGAAACAGAAAGGGTGAACTTTTTTTAATCGTCTCTTCTGCGTGTTCTAAATCAATCCACATCAAAGGCGGTTAACAAAATCTCATGAAGTAGCAGTTTAAAAACTGCATCCTCTTTAAAATATTACTTAATTTAATAACTAATTATTTTATCTTTTACTTCGGGTCACTGAGGACCGAGGTGTGCTGAAATCCCAGATCAATGCTCATTGCATATAATATTCGATAACCCCAACAAAAGCAACAAATTATGCTCTGTATATTCGTAAGGTGATTTTGGAATGCACTTTTGTATTTCTTTCAACGGAGGTGGGTGACACTTCTCACTTTCAAAAGTAAGAATGATGACTGGGCTCTATTTTGTTCTTTTCTTTCTACCCTTTTAGGTAAAGTTCAGCTAACTGTTTGAGATCTTAACAGGGTACCTATTTTGTGAGCTTTGACTTGATCGCTCGCCATTGGCCACTGCGTTGCTTGCTTCAGATATCTCAATTATTATGCCTACAGTTAAGAAAATCTCTATCCCACTTACCGTGATGATGAGATTGGTGAATCCCATTCCCAACTGAGACCACTTAACTTCCTTCAAGCAGCAGCTTGCAGGTATTGAAAGGAAACTTTATCCTATATTTAATTCTTTCACACTACTGCCACTAATACTTAACTATGAAGTAGTGATTTAGCCAAGTAGAACAGACAATAATATTCCATATTAAAAAGTAGTCTGTTCACTAAATCCTTTACTTTATTATTTTTTATGCGATAAATATAATGGAATATAGATATCTTGGAACTTGTGTGGATAGATCTATATATATATATACCGTCTTCAATTTCCACGATACAAACTTCATTGCTTGTGAGTCATTATTTTTGTCTTGATGCTATTTAACATCTAGCTTATACGTGTTTAATTTCATTTCTTTTTTGTCACAACATATATATAAATTGATTGAACCAATAGTAGCACTCCAAGATCAGCATAACTCAACTTCTCCGCATAGTTGAACTAAAAGAACCTACCTAAACATGCATTTGGATAGCCTCCCAAATCCAAAATAAATTAGAAAACACCAAAGATAACTATATTGCAATTTCAATGAAGAAATTACAATATCTGCAAGCAATTCCAGGTACTTGCATCCTCCCTTAATTCACCCACCAAAATAGTGTCCAAATTCATCCCGACTTTCTCTCTATTCATAACCAATCTCCCTAACTACTTTCCAAACCAATTACTAATATTCCATAATAAAATCCTTAATTACATTCCTTAATGAGAGATGCAAATTTCAATCAAAGGACAAAAGAGATTATTTAGGCCCAACCTTTCAAGGTAGTAAACAATCTTTCACACCCTACTAATTCTGTAGCAACCAAATTAGATTGTAATGGAGTAATATGAAGCCTAACTTTAGGACACATGGGAAGGAGCAATGATTTGTTAACCATGTGGGACTAAGCAATTTGCTATATATATATATATATAAATCGCCCATAACACAAGGCTAAGGTGGGAAATTGGAAAGAAAAAGGTTACAGACAGGGGGCCACGATTGGTGCAGAGAGAGAGAGAGAGAGAGATAATACATGTGGGTTGGGTCTTGTGGAATTCCACCGGCTTTGACGAAAGAGTGTTAGGTTGGAGGGGACAAAAGGAAGAGCCATGGATGGGCCACCCTTCCCTTTACACCTTTCTGTTTGTTTTGTTGCGTTTTACAGAAAAAGGCAATGACTATCTGCTTATGGAAATGAAAGGGATGAACTATAGCATGGATTGGGTCATTTCTTTTAGCTAAATTAATATTTTTAGTTATTATCATAGGTATTAAATTTCTGTCAACATGTTGATATTTCCACGCTCACAGGTTTTGACATTGAGATGAAAAGTGGATAAGTATTTACATTATATTATAAAAAACCCATAAAACAATAGAAAAAAAAAAAAACAGAATGTCGCTAATGTAAGCATAATATAAACATGAACATCTTACACATTTCATCAACAGAATGCTATATTTATATATCTATTTACAAGTCAATATTTTTGCTGACAAAGGCAGGTCAATTATAAGTGTCACATACAATACACACATCGTATATCAATACAATACTTTCCTTCTCCCTTCTATACATATCAATCCTTACCACGAGAAATTGTATTTATTTATTGTGATCTCTTCATTGTAGCTAACACTCTTGTTCTTATAATTACAAGAGGTAACGAAGGAGAACAATTTATTCACATTTTATTTGATGTTCAGGTACAAATTGAAGGTAAATTCTAAGGGTTTTTTACTAAAAGAAATCGGCATGTCCTCTTATCATTAAAAAGGTCAGTTATGTTTTGTGTATTCCCTGATTGTTTGTTTTGCTGCTTAAATTTTGACCCATGTTCAATAAAACATTTTTATCAATTTAATGAAAAAAACGTTTGAGAGTTTTAAGCGCGTATTACAGATTTGCTTTTTATTTATGTTGATATTCTATTTGTAACTCTCGAGTCTATGTAGTGTAGGTTTAATCTTTTAAGAACGTAATTCATGAAGAACTCAATTCTATTGAAAAAAACTATCTAATGACAAGAGTTCGGGTAAACTTGATTCTCAATCTCATAACCTATTTTTGCATGGATGTCAATCAAATATTGTTTTGTTCTCTTTAGATTTATGTATAACTTCATTTGACTTTTCATCCATATTAATTTAATGCTATTCATTCCTTTTAAGTTAATATTCTATTTTAAATCATTAAGAAAGACATTGTAGTGTGGTCTATTGATCCTAAGAGCCAGTGGAAAAAAACTTCGATAGAAAAGAACTTAAACTCTTACGTTCCCACCCCTGAAGATGCTAAGGGTATGTTTAGTTGTGTACGTTTCCTCCCCTTAAATGTCAAGGGCATGTTTAGCTGAGTGAGTGAGTGAGTGAGTTGTATTAACTTCACTCATTGTTTAGTCAAAGGAATTCTTAAATTTATTGTTAGTTCTACAATGCTCAATTACTAAATAACCCATTCCTTAGATAAATCTTAGACAGGCTAACCATGGACCACAAATAAGTTCCAATTAAGTCTAGATATAAGTCTTTATCACTCACTCGCACACTTGTAGACATCTAAAAGAGAAATTAATTTTTAGGAATTAAATAAGAAAAAGAATTAATTGTAGATTTTTGTCCATTCTTTCCTTTTAATAATAAGATCCATTAGTAAGATAATATTATTAATATTTCAGCCTAATATGCCTTTGGGCCTTTGGGGGGGTAAATTGGGATCCACATAAAAAGCTTCAATTCTCTCCCTCTAAAGTGAATGAGCAATACGTTCACGAGATCCCATAATGGAAGAATTAGAGCCTCCGTCAGTAATTACGGCCGCCCTTGCTACCCTCTCTCCGCCGCGTCTCGCCGATCTCTCCCACTCAATTTTCTCCGAGATTCACCAACACCGCCGCCGTCTCACCTTCATTCTCTCTTCCCCTACCCTCTTCTCCCTCACTCTCCGTCACCTCAATTCCCTCTCCCTCTCCCACAAATCTCTCCTCCTCGCCCGTTTCCTCCTCTCCGCCCTCCGCCGCCTCTCCCGCCCCTTCCAGTCACCGTCCAAGCTACTCCCTTACCACCCTTCCACCGCTGCCATCTCCCCTCAAGACCTCGACGCTGCCGTCCTCCTCCTCCTCCTCTGCGAGGTCCGGCAACACAATCCAGCCGCCCTCCGAACTCCGATCACCAAATGGCGTGCGACCCTTTGTAAAATCTACTCCGATTCCCTCTTGACGGTCTCCGGACTCGCCACCGGCGGAGGCGGGGCTTTGATTCCGTACATTGACACGGTGGTGAGGTGTTGGAAATTCGTGGGGTTTGTTGGTAGTTGCGGAGGGAAGGTTCGGAGAGAGGTGGCGGCGTCACCTATGGCGGTGGTGGAGCTACCGTCAGTGGCGGTGGGTGGTGGCGGTGCGGCGGTGGAATGTGTGATATGTAAAGAGGAGATGGGAGAAGGAAGAGACGCGTGTAAATTGCCTTGTGACCACTTATTCCATTGGCTATGTATTTTGCCATGGCTTAGGAAGAGAAACACCTGTCCTTGTTGTAGGTTTCAGCTTCCTACTGATGATGTTTTGGGAGAGATCCAACGTCTATGGGAGATCCTCTTCAAGGTGGGATCCACCATGTGTACATCTGATGGAGATTAACGACCAAAATTGAGTGATATCATGGAATTATCATAGAACCGGATGGAGAGGATATAGGATTAACACGTGAGATGAACTTACACGTGGGGAGGAAACTTTGGGGTATGACCTAACGATGGGTCGTTATAGGAAGAGGGGGGGGAGAAGATAGGCTTTGATAAAGACACGTGTGGTTCACCTTATGAAGATTCAAATGAATCTTTGTATTTTTATGATTTTTTTTAGGAATTGAGGGATGGGTTCTTTTTTACTTTTTTGTGAGTAAAGTATATTCATGTTATGTGTAAAATATAAACTCACTTAATCGTTTTTTTTTTTTTTTTTTTTAGCAGAACATTAGAATGGTGTAATTGGCTTCTATAGATGAATAGTTTTATTTTATCTTGCACCTCAATCTTCTTACTTAGATCAAGTGTGTCAAATTGTAAGAAAAGAAATTTGATTTCTTTAACAAAATTTTATCATAGTTCAACATGATATTAAGTTAAATTAAACAGGAAAAAAAGAAAAGAAAAGAAAAGAAAAGGAGAATAACAGTTGAAACTGACAGTGTGTTAAGATTGTTTAAAAATGGTTTTGTTAAGAAATAAAGAGAGCAATCTTTTGCATTTATCTATAATTTGAGTGTTGTGATCCTTCATGGGCCGTTTGAGGCAAGATCCATCCTTTGCTATATTATTATGATTTGATTTGTTACCGTTGTATTTATTTATTATTTTTTTAAAATTACTTGTTGCGCTATCTACTATTCTTTTAAGAAAATGTATGATAATAAATGGAGGTGAAGAAATTATAACCCGAGACTTTTCTTACCACAGGTATGTACACGTGATAGTTGATTTGCAGTGTTTACTATTTTTTTTATAAACTAAAATAGTTTACTCATTAAACATAGACTAGTACATAATGTACTAAGACTAAAGCAATTCATTCTAATCATGTTCTAATTCACAAAAAGATCTAATATAATTAAATGGGCTTGGTGGAAGTTAATATGATAACGATATCCATCTCTATCTAGTCAGAAAAGACCCTTAAATGTGTTTTTCTTACAAAAAGATGAAACTGAAAACTATATATGAAAATCATTTGATATATATATATATATATATATATATATATATATATATATATATATATATATATATATATATTTTATATATATATATATATATTTATATATATATATATATATATATATATATTTTGACAATTTGAGTTAATAAGTTGATAGGGAAGTGGAGATTCCAAGGTCCACTACATAAGTTGGTTAAAATTAGTAAGAAGTAATATTTATAAAATGAAGTTGAAGAGAGAAATTTTATGGATATTCTACCATGTAGAGATAGTAGTAAATTAATTTGAAATGAAAATGCGTGGGGCTCGGAATTGAAATAGAATCCATGGAGGCTACTAAGAGGAGATTTTCTAATTCTAAGACCTAACTTGAAGAAGAAGCAATCCATGATTCCTGTAGGAGTGGGAGAAAGAAAAGCTTATGTGTGCGGTGGACACCATATGGTTTCGTTTTTGCGAGGAGCAGTAAAATAAGAAAGAAAAAGGTAACATTATAATGGTAATGATAAAATAGAATCCAAGGATTTGTAAAATATTAGTAAAGAATGTCGGTGAACATAAACGTAGTCTGAGCCCACCACTTTGACTGAAAAAAGGAACTACGTGGAGCTGCCTCTCATTTTTCTCCTACCCCTACTTTCCGACACGTCGAATTCCACACCCAAAAACTTTCTTTAGTTAATTAGTGAAGAATGAAGAATACAACCACCTAAACCCCTGTTAACTCGAATTACCCTCTGTCCATGGGGATGGGTTGGATTGCTTTTAGAAAAATATTTTGGACTGGGTTGAGTTATACAATTTAGTAACTCAGTTTAACCACCTAAACCCAACAATCTTACTCTTATTATTATTATATATCAAATGAATTCGAAACATACTATCTAAATTTTGCTATTTTGAATGTAAATTTGGATTTTAGGTTCATATATTTCAGCGTAAATACTTGTTAGTTTGTTTGATTATAATTTTTTAAAAGCTTGATCCTAATGTATTTAGGTCATTTACGATCTTTTTTTTTTGTTTACTGCAAAATTTAAATTTTAGTGATAAAGAAAATAATGAAAAAAAGTATCTAAATTATGAAAGAAAAATAAAAAACTAACCTGAGGACCCAACTTGATGTCACCCACCAATCTCCGACCACCAACTTCGGTGAGTCTCCAACAAACTTCAAATAACCGTCACCAATTAATCTTGAAAAAGCTTAATAAAAATATTTTTTGAGTTTAGGCTAATATTTGTAGATTGTCGACCACTACCACCTCCCTCTATTGAGGAACTTTCGAAAACAACTCTAGAGATCGTTGCCAACCAACTTCTTGTCTCAACCGATCAACATTGAAAATTTTCAATAAAAATATTTTTAGGGTTTAGGCATATCTAACCATCACTCCGTTGATTCTATCGACGAACTTCCGACAACCAACTCCAGTGACTGTCGCCACTAATAAATCTTGAAATTTTTTGATAAAAACGTCTTTGGTATATATAAGAAATGAAAGAAACTTGTATATACAAATACTTTTAAAAAAGTTCTAAAACCGTGTTTGTTTTTATTTTAGGAAATTTTTAACAAGTGTGATTAAATAAAAATGAAAATTTTGAAAAAGTATTTCTAAGTGATTCCAAATACACCTTTAGTTTAGTTAAATTTATTAAATGAACAACCTAACTAACAAAATTTAATTAAATCACATATCAATTTCTATAAAATATATTACAATATAAAATTGTAGAAGACATGCATCCCAACTAGTAATAAACTTGTTTATATAAATTAGTGGAAGATACCATCCAAATTATGTTTTCAAAAGATAGTATTTCATGTACCTAACATATATATGTCAAAAAATAATAGTTAAGGAAAAAAACATGATATAATCCAATATTATAATATTCTGCATTCCAAACACACCCAACCCGGTAAAACAAGTTATCGATAAAAGGATTAATAACTGTTTAGTCAAATTAACAATTAAAAGAATCAAAGTTCTATAATCATCTTCTTTTCCAATATTTCATTCTATTCCTTTTGTATAATTATTTCAAGCCTTCCTCAATATCAACAATTTTCTCCCTTTAAGGCAACTATTTTGCCTTTTGAGGACACGAAAATTCCTCTTTTATTAAAGTAGCTGAGTGAAGAGGGCATCGCTTGCCTTAAGCAGCCACAGCCAGAAGTAGAGTAGCTCCACCAGACCACTAAAGCATTCAATTCCAAGTTTTTTTTTTTTATTCTTCTTTTTAAATCAATTGATAAATCTTAAAGTTCAAAGTATTATGATCAACTTTAACTATATGATTACATCACATTTCCAAGTCCCTGTTTGTCTATTATTTTCGTTGATGCCAAGAAATGGATCAACTGAAAAATGGTAAAATAGCTCCAGTAGAGCACTAGAGAATGGGGTTTGGAAAATAGTTTGATAGATTTGTAAGTACTAAGTAGATTTCAGCATACCTGGTTTAACAAGTTATGGCCTCTTGTATAGATAAAATTTTTATTTTCTAACTGAAATAGGAAATGCTTATCCAACTCTGAAGCAACCATTAAATTCCTTAATCAATCTTAGCATTGATTAAAACGTAATCAACCTCACTGATGGGTGGCGGATCTAGAAATTTTGTCAACAAAGAAGGGAGCTTGATATCTTGGTAACCAACCTCTCCAGTAACCTTCCACTAACCTTGAAGGCTCAAGGTCTCTCCTAAGGTCTCTCCTAAGGTCAAAGCCCCACAACGAGCCAAATGGGCCGCCACCATTCTCGACTTAACCCTTACCCCATTAGCTAATTATTTGCCTATCTTTAGTTTTTCTTTTGCTTGTATAAGGGTTTATATTTAAAAATTCATGTCATCCTACGAAATCAAATTCCAAATTATTAAAAAAAAAACGGTTAAATTCCTGCTGAACTAAACTTGCAAACTTGAATTATCACTCTATAATATATCCAATCATATTTTATATTTCAAATATCTCTTATCCAAGGTCAGATAAATGAAATGGGTGTTAACTACTTTTCTGGTCCAATTTGAGCTTGAATTCCCTTTCAATCCAAGCTGTGACAAAAAACAGGAACCAACGCCAATGAAGAGTATTTAATACATCACTGCCTTCTGGTATTATTGAAAGAATGAATGTCTATGATTGAAATTCTGGGTTGAGTTGGGTTTGATATTTAAAGAGCAATAAATGGATGTAATAAATGAGAAGGTTTAAACATGGAGGTAGATGAATCAGGTCAGAGTTACAATTACCAAACTGCTGCCACTTTTGCAAAGTATTTCCAGCATCTGAAGAAGACAGTTTTTCACAAAAGTTCCTTACCAAATAAATAAAATTGTTAAAAGAGTTCATCTTCCACTTTTTCTGACTATTTGTCTTCTAATCCAGACAATTGTGCAAAGGCCAAGAAATGGCACCCAATACCAAGATGGACATCAAATGGAGGTCTCTCTCTCTCTTTCACTCTTGGATATGAAATGGGTTTGTTCTATCTATCTCTCTTTCTAAATTTTGATGCGGGTTTTGTGTGGCAGTGGCAACAAAATGGTGGAAGGTGGTGAAGTTTCTAAAACAATGGAGTGCCTAAGAAGGAGATTACTAGCAGAGAGGCACGCATCATTACTTGCTAAAGATGAGGCAGAGCTCATGGACAAAAGGGTACATCACCAATGCTAAAACTCTCCTCATTCTTACCTAATTGGCTTTAGGTTTTAATTTGGACTTCGTCCATTTTCCCTGTTGTGTTTCTTTCAAGCATTTTATCGAACATGTTGCAGTCATCAGAATTAGAGAAGCAGATCACAAAACAGATTCAAATGAAAGCAAGAGCAGAAAAGAAGCTTCAATTACTCAAGAAAAAGCTCGAATCACTTAACCTTTCTTCCACGATGGTGAACTCAGAGGCTTCAGTTTCGTCGGAAATTTGCAACGAAAATGAACCGAAAACCCCAATCGAAGTTCAGCCTCTCCCAAGCCACTCCAAGGGCATTAGTGAAATCTTTCATTCGGAAGAAGAGAATCGAAATGCTCGTGGTTCTACAAGCTCGAACATCTCTGCTTCTAAAATTCACTCCGACAAACCTTCAAAAACGAAGATCGGAAATTGTGGAAAGGAAATTGATTCCGTCGACGATTCACTTGCAATCGTTGCCGTGGACTCGCCAGCAAAATCAGAAACCTTCGAGCAGTTGAAGCCGGTGATCAGTGAAAGGATCATTGAAGTTCTCAATGATCTGAAGCGCGCCCGAGAGAGAATTCAAAGCTCAATGAAACTTTGTGATCACATGATTGAAGTCAGCCCAATTTGAACTCAAATGTGTGTTAAAGAAAGGAATTAGACTTGGAAATGGGCCGATAGAAACACCCATCAGACTCAGCCCACATAAGACAAAGCCCATCAGATCTTCGTTCAAGTCCCTATAATACTTTTTTTAATATTTGCATTTTTCATAAGTCTCGTTCTCTACTATTAGTTTATTGTTTTTAAAAAAATATCTATTAGTCATTCCTCTACACCTATAAACTTTAAAAATATATTCACATTTTCCTCCTTATTTTTTTTTTCATGTGAAAAACATTTTTATTAAATAAAATTGGACAAAAAATAACGGCTCACAATAAGAAATTATTTAAGATTTATAAAATGATTAGAAAAAGTTCGAATATTTTAAAGTATAGAGATAAATGAAATAGATATTTTAACGTACGGTAGGAATTAAAATGATATTTTTAATATACATGTTTCTTTGCCTTTGAGAAAGAATAAATAATTAAATCGTAATTTCTCAACCTTTGTTTTATATTTTTATATATGATTTTTATGGATAAATGTACTCTAAAATTTCAAGATTGTATCGTATCTAAGACATCTTTTAAGTCAAAATGTATCATTTTAAAATTTAAATTTATTTTAATAAACGATATACCTACTTTTATAGATTTTAATACTTTTAATTTTATGTTAAATAAGGCTCATTAGACACAAAATTGTACAATGACTTGAAGAGTTAGCAAGTAACCTTGGCTTGGCAAAGTTTCACAACCTTCTCTCTTCCCAAAATGGTCGCATTACAACTTCTGAACTTGAAACTATGATCATATCTGATTGAAATCAACAAAACCAGTTAATTAGATTTGGTCCTATCATCAACATAAAGAAAATGTTGACTCACAAGAATATGTTTCCATTAGGTCTCAATCGCAACCAAGAACATGCATGAAGCGATCAATTTTTCACATAAGCATTCAGTAGAACTACTCCATAAAGAGACAAAGTTGGAGGAAAGCTAAAAGCAATAAAAGAATTGAGGGACTAAAGTTTAAATTTAATTAATTAATTTGACAAAACCAAATCTTGTGGCATGTCTAGTGGTATTAAATCAAGTTGAATTAGAATCCCTAATACATTTATATTTCCTTTTTGGACTAATGGTTTTATAAGTATAGAAGGTTCAAAGTGGGATGTGAAAGGCAATGCAAAGAGGAGAGGGCACCAACATGACTACTTGTGAGCTCAAAGCAAAACATCCACCAAACAACTATGGAAGAAGAGAGAGCTTTGGGGTCATTTCAAACTCATAATTGTTTTTAATTATTTAATATTATTATTTTAAGAGAAACTTCTTTATGCCTTTGAGGCTTTTAAAAAAGAGGGTGAAACATCCCATATTGCCTTAAGAAACCAAGCTTCCTTTCAGACATGGAAACCAAAATCATCATGCTTCAGTCTCACACCATCTTATTTGTAACACATTTATATTAATTTAAATCAAGATTGCTATCATCAAAGTTAAAATGATTAATTATAATTCTTTTAACATCCCACTTTCTCTATTGATTTTTATAACTAAATTCATCTAAAAATTTTACAAAATGAAGGTGCCTTTAAACTAGGGATCAAGGACTTAACTTTTTTTATGGATATATCAACGAAATAAACAAACAATACGCAATACTTCAAAGACAAATTTATTATAATTGATTTTTCTAGTAAATATTTCGATAGTTGTGTTATTTTTGACAGATTTTCATATGTAAACAAAAATATAGTTATTACTGTTAATATTCATATTTATTTGAGGTTAATAGATGATGCTTTGTTATGTTTTATGTGTATTAGATCACCATTCAATAACAATAAATTTGCAATAATCGTTAAAGAACGCAATTAACTACCGTAACCTATCATAATTGAGCCAAGTTCAATCTCTGAATGCCTTTAACTTCAATGAAATCTTCATGTTATAGCTAATGAATGCACTTCTCTTCTAGACCAAATCAAGATTACTAGTAAAGTAAAACCTTTAGATCACCTCAACATATTTCATCCAAATTCGGACCAGATAACATGTATAAAAGACGACTCTTTCCAATACCAAAAGATGACTCTGCTACTCTATCAAAAGCGAACACGTGTACGAAAAAAGCTATGTATTTTACATATATAGAAAAAATGGAGGAGGAGGGGGGTCTAACAGGACAATATGATCAATCAGATCCAGACATTATGCTAGGGAACATCTATCAGTTGATCTCAGAAACAGGGTCTTGTGCATGTACCACTCATTTTGGTTGGTGTAGTGTTCACATCACTTCAAAAGATATATATATATATATATATATATATATATATTTGAAACTTTTTCTATAAAATATTCAATTTAAAAAAAAAAGAATTCAGGAACTTTCCAAATAAATGCAAAGGCATTTGAATGTGTTCTCTTTTATCCTCTATAAGAGAAGATTAGGAAGAAAAAAGAGGATTTTCCTTAGGCCAATAATTTCCAATCCTTTTTGTTGAAGCTGCTATGGCTTTACTTTTCCAAATTCCGATGGTAAAATTTTCAATTTCATAATATGTTAAGACAAACTTTTCATCTTCGTGGGTTTGATGAGAATTTTTTAGTTGATTGTATTTTAAAATTTCATAATATTCGTTTGGCATTATATTTAGGAAGGCTAGACATATGCTGTAGTCTCTAATGTTTGATTTCTTTTTTCAATTTAGTTTAGATCAGTGTTATAGGTGACTAATAATTAACTTATAAGGCATATACTTAGCTAGATAGCATAAAAGTTATGGAAGAATTAGGCCACTGAAAAAGGTAACATCAAATTTATGTCAAATTCTTAGAATTTGGGAGATGAAAGAACTATTTTTTTAATCTCTAATAATAAGAAAAATAAAGAACAGAGGAGAGGAAAAAAAATACTATGAATAAAGAGGAAATCCACAGTGACTAATATTGAAAAATTAGTGTGAAAGGACTACTTTATGTCGGTTAACAACTTACAAGTACGATTGAAAGAAATCCTAAAATAAATAACAGTGAACTCAAACTATACCAAAAGTTCTTATTGGCTGCACTGAAGACTTTTTGATTGAACTAAAATCAAGATTTTTTTTTTCTTCCCAAAAGTGGCAACTGTGTTGTTCTATTTTTGTTTTTGGACAATTTGCAAAAATCAACTAATAGCTCATTAAATAGTGGTAAAAATTAAACTTCCTAATAATAAAAATTGAGCCCTAATAGATACAATTTCTACAAAATTATAAAACTTTTGAAAGTCTAACTTTAACACTTACAATATAAGTTTTGAAGGCTTAATTTTTACAATGGAAAGCTTAAGAGCATAATCACCAAAATACCACCATACTAAAGGTTTTTTGTTCCTTTTTAATTGCAAGCTGCCGTTATTTTTTTAGAAAAATAGTTAAGAACAATTAGTCTCAAAATGTCAGGAATACCGTTTAATTTGAACTCTAATCTAATAAAATTTCTACTTCAACCTTAATTTATTCGACAATTCACCACTTGGAATAAAAAACAAAGGCTACATGAAACATGAAAGAGAGAATATATCGACGTGTGTTAGATTTTGTTAATTGGACATTAGAACTTTATCTTTTAAAAAAAATGTACAAATGAGAATGAAGGATTATTTTGAAAGATTTTTTTGGATAACTAATTACTATAAAAAATTGTAATTAATAGAAGTTTATAAATTTATAAGATCTAAAATTTATAAGTAGTATGATAACGACACTGGAATCTGGAGTATGACTTTTGATTGACAAATTATGAGCTTTGTATTTGACAGAATATAATTCCCCACTCTTATCCTTTTCCCTTTTAACTTATTTTCTCTTTCTCTCTCTCTTTCATAATTGCTTGGCCATGCTGACAGCTATGCAATTCCATTTCAGATTTAATTTCACAACCACTTTATTGTTGCTTTGTAATGGAGATACAGTTTTTAGAAATTTTTTTTTTTTGTAGTTTTATTCGATCTTTTTTATTTATTGAACCAAAAAGTTCACTTAATCAATTCCTTTTATTTTGCTAATTAAGAAGGCTTAGTTTAGCTCATTAATCATGTCTTATCTCTCTCTACCATGCTAAAGGAGAAGAGGTGGAAGGATTAAGGAAGAAACCAATGCTGAATCTCACTTCAAAACTCTACCTAGAAAAAATAGATTGCTGAATTTACAAGGAATGAAATCCCAATTGAAGATCGGAAATGTAATAGTGTAGAAAAGAAAAGAAAAAAAAAGAGGGCCTTTTTTCTTTTCCTGATTTAAGATTAGGAAAATTTGCCTGAAATGGTGGGTTATGGTTGATGATGATAAGGTGATTAGAAATGGTGGGTTTTGCTCATAAATTTCAGTTGGAGCTTTTTATAATTGGAGTGCAGACATGAAGTGGCCAAAGGCCCCAAACCCATAAAAAAGCCCACCACTTGTCTATAAAAATAAAGAAAAAAGAAAAGGGGAAAAAAAGAAAGAAAGAAAAAGGGCAGAGGAAGAGAACAAGTAAAAAGGAGGGAGATTGAGGATTGGGGATTGGGGAGGGACAGCAATGTCAGATTTGTAGTTTGTTTAGTGTGTTTTTATTATCCCCATGCTAGATCGCATAAGAAAAAAAAAGAAAAGAAAAGAAAAACAGAGAAAGAAAGAAAGGGAGAAAGAGAAACTAACCTGGTGGATCCTCTGTGGAAAAGCTTCCAAAAACCCTGAGTGAGTGATTCAATCGGCTGGCTCTCCTATTTTGATCTGAGACCAAACGCTGCCACTTTCTTAACCGTTATGTGCTTTTACAGCTCAGTCTGTTCCTGGAAGATGGCACAGAAGCAAAGGCCAAACCCATAAATCCCAGATTCAAGGTACACAGGACCAGCATCACCTCCATATTCTCTGAACTTGTATTAAGACTGTTGCTTTCTTGTCTCAAAGGGACATTTTGCAGTTATTTTAGCCCATACCTGTCTGGTCTTTATCTGAATTTTCTTCTTTTGTTCATATTAATGGTGTCTGGATATATTGGGGGGGATGTCGATGTAGTTTCAGGAATAGAGATTGTAAGTGTTGAGTATAAACAAAACCTGGAGCTGAGAGTGGGTCTAGGTCGTGTTCTTGATCTGGGATGATGAATTTTTTGATTGCCGGCTCATTTGGATGATACATATGAATCAGAAACTCCTGTAATTTTGTGTCCAGTGATTGGCCTTATAGAAAAAAAATGGTTAAACCCTGCTGGAAGCCTCATGATGATGGCGATTCAAACGGACGAGTTGATGGATTGTTGTGGTCTAAGGATCTGGGGCACCATGTTTATGGACAATTCTCCATGGCAGTAATCCAAGCTAATAATGTGGTGGAAGATCAAAGCCAGCTTGAATCTGGGGCATTGAGTATGACCAATCCAGGTCCGCTGGGAACCTTTGTCGGAGTCTATGACGGCCATGGCGGAACTGAAGCTTCACGGTTTGTCAACGACAATCTCTTCAGCAATCTCAAAAGTTGGTTTTCATCTTCATTGTAAACATTGTACAATCTGATTTTTGTTTATTGGTTTTTCTGGGTCTTAAAATTTGCAGGAAGTTTAAGTCCTTACGAGCTGCTTTTGATGTTTCTTTTGTGGTGTTTCCAACTGCAGGATATGCATCTTTACACCAAGACATATCAGAAAATGTTATCAGGAAGGCTTTTGCAGCAACAGAAGAAGGGTTTCTCTCTCTTGTCCAGAAACAGTGGCTTAATGAACCAAAGATTGCATCTGCTGGATCATGTTGTCTGGTAGGGATCATCTGCAATGGACAACTATATATTGCAAATGCAGGCGATTCACGAGTAGTGCTTGGGAGAACTGAGAGAGCCACTAGAGAAGTGATTGCCATTCAATTGTCCACAGAACACAACGCAAGCATAGAGTCTGTGAGAGATGAACTTCGGATGGTTCATCCAGAAGATCCCCAGATTGTGATCCTAAAACACAATGTTTGGCGTGTTAAAGGTCTCATACAGGTAAATGCTCTGGAAACTTTTTTGAAATCTGAGGTGTAGATGTTAATTGTTAAGTGAAGCAATCTAGAAAGCCTCTAGAGTTCTGAATCTTCAATAGCTTACCTTCTGCAGGTTTCAAGATCCATTGGTGATGCATATTTGAAAAAAGCAAAGTTCAACAGACCACCTCTCCCCCCTAAATTTCAACTGCCCGAGCCATTTTACAAACCGATTCTCAGTGCAGAACCGTCAATATTAGTACACAAACTCCGCCCAGATGATCAATATCTCATATTTGCTTCTGATGGTCTGTGGGAGCACCTTAGCAACCAGAAGGCTGTTGACATCGTCAACAGCTATCCCCGAAATGTAAGAATCCATCTTGTTGATTGATGACATGACATTGAATTGACGACAACCTACTTTCATATTGGTGACTGAAATTTTCTTGAATTAATGGTTCCACTTGGTGACAACTGCAGGGAATAGCAAGGAGACTTGTCAAGGCTGCACTTCGAGAAGCAGCTAAAAAAAGAGAGATGAGATATTCAGACCTGAAAAAGATAGATAGAGGTGTGAGAAGGCATTTCCACGATGACATTTCTGTTGTAGTTGTGTTCTTAGATCCTCATTTGATCAATGGTAGGCCCTCCCCTTGCTCCTTGTCAATCAAAGGAGGAGAAGGTCTCCCCTCCTCAGCGAACTCCTAGCTGGTAAACTTTGTTAATGTCTTTATACCCTTTTCAATTTATTCACAAACAAAACTAGAAACTTCAGGCTTCTTAGAAAGATCTATCAATTTGTAAGATCTTCTAGTAGCAAGTAAAATAGAAGATGACAGGATGTAAATGTACAAAGTTCGTAAATTGTTTCTTAATGTAACAAAATGAAACAACGTCCTTCATCTTTGTAAATCTTGTTATTCTATCAGAAATTTCAACATTGTCCAGTTCTTTACCATCATCATCAGCGTAAAATAGTTTCCCGTTTTATGCGTTGTTGTATGTAGATTAGCAGGCATAAAAAATGGCTGATGCCACTGTAGGATGGTCAAATGGAGTTTCTTCTTCTTCTTCTTCTTCTTCTTCTTCTTCTTCTTCTTCTTTTTTGTGTGTGAGTGTGTGTGGGGTAAGTGGGGGGGTTTGTATGATATCATACCCTTCACCAAGATGTACAACAATTGCATTTCTGTTCCCCAAGAAAAGCAAGCCTGAAACACAGAGCAAGCCATACGTTACCTCATCTGACAGGCTACTGAAGATTTTCCAAGACCCTTTATTAGTGATTACTGAAAAAGATATGGGCAAGTCAAACAGAGTGAAGAGCAGTCTCGACACTTTTGAAGCAAATCCTAAATGCTTCTGAGCTCCATCTGCCATTCTCAATAATGATTAAGACCAAAGACCCATGCCATTTGCTACCTTTAGAACTACAACTATCAGAGCAGAAAAATGATGCAGGCAGTTGCTAAGGAGATAAGGAAAAAAAACTAAAGGTGATTTAAATGTGGTATGAAACTGAAGGAAGATTCTGAATTCAATCCATCGCCTGTGTCAATCAACATTTTTTTTTTGTTTTCTCCTCTTACAGATCCTCAAAAGTAATAGAAACAAAAAAGAAAACACTTGGGCTATAGAAAAGAATGGCTAAGAGCCTCATGCCATCACATCTTATCCACAACGACTCAACAAAAGGCACCTGGGTGACAGCAATAACGCTATGCATCAGGATTTCAGTGTGCAAAATGTGGAGAAAAAACTAAATCATGAAGACCCATGAAGATTAAGTGAGACCTGCGAAGGATAAAAGAAGCAATTAGATAACCTCTCCCGTGTTAATAAAGTTGAATAAGATCTGTAAGATAAGGTGCAAATCAGAAGTATGTTGATCATAAATGGATGAAACAGATGGAAAAACTTCTTTTAGGCCATTGTTCTGCCTTCCATAAAACCGTGGTCAGAAAACAGAATGTGAAACTGTAAGCTATAGACTGTATAACAATTGAGCATTGAAAGCCTTCATCAAACAATTCGCTAAACCTACTAAAAAGAACCAACAAGAATATCGCCCTTGCCATTTACTTAGATCAAACTCGAAGGACTTTCTTGAACATTAAAAGAACGATGATTATAGTAGTATTAGATAATTTAATTTTGAAAACAAAAATGGGCATGTAGAAAATTGAATGAAAGTACCCATCAAGAGGGTGCAGTTCTAGAAATTAATACTTCACCTCCGTCTAATGGAGTTCAATTCGATAGGGTTCATACAAATAATTTCCGCATCCTTAAACTGTTCAGGATACGAATAACTAAGGGGTATCAGAGACAAGGAGTTGTTATTATAGGTAAGCTCGGCTTGTTCAATTGGCCAATCAAATGAATAATAGTTTGGCTGTGCATAAGAATTGTTGATGTTGCTTTGTTGTTTAACCAAAAGGGAATTCTATAAACACGGGGCAAATCTGGCAAGCCGAGCTTTCTTCTTTGCCTCTTCGTCGGTAGCCACAGACAGAGTTAAGAGCTCAAATCTGAAAAACAGAAAAGATAATCGAACTGAGGAAAAAATAATTATACAATTTTCTCTAACGCGATACCATAAAGCAGATAGAAAAACCTCTCTGCTCTTGCCTTTCTCTTCAGCTCCTCTGCTTTGGCCATTTCATCCGGTCCACACACTGAATCAATGCCGAACCTGCAAAGTTTCCGGTTCATAACCGAAATGCCACTATAAAATTTCCGGCACAACAAAGAAGAACAAAGAAAAGAGGATGAAACAAGAAGAAGTTCAAAACTATCGTCTGCATTCACATCGAAAAACGAGAATACAGAATATCTTGTTCTTGAATAAATGCAGTAATCAGTTGGAAAAATTCATTAAATATCCATGAAACGACATCAAATTCAATACAAACTCTACGCATCTCCCATTCCTGGAATCCTAGACATACGAACACACAACAAATTCATACGAAAAAGGAAACAATGCCATCAAACCGCAAAATCACCTCTCAGCTCGAGAGAATCGCTTTTCTGCCTCCGATAAACGTACGGGGATCCCAAATCGCTCCGCCCGACGGATCTTCTTAAAGATATCAAAAACAGAAGCATGAGACTCGGGTATTCTCCCCACGGCGGAACTCTGAGATTCAATACCTTCCTTTGTACCGCAAGAACGACGATTTTGGTGTTGATCTACGTGGCCATTACCAGCGGCTGCGATTCCAAAAGCTAGGGGTAGAGTTTGCTTCGGTCCTGGAAGAGTGTTTTTGCTCAGTTCTTTTGTGAAATCGGTCGCCATTGGAGAAGGAAGATCGAGACCTGCGCGAAATTTAGAATCGATAATATAAAGAGGGTGAGCTTTTCGATGCAGTAGCGGTTTTTTTCGTTTGGGTCATCTTTATATTTCTCAACGCTGACCGGTTTAGCGGTTCGTTACTTTTCCTTTTCGCGGGTTGTATTGCGCGGCAGAGAAATAACGACGTTTTTCATTTTCAGATACGATAACGGCGTTAACCCAGCTTTGGATTTCAGTTTAGAAAATTCAATTTTACTACTATAAAAATGAACTAAATTATGATCTTTATTCAAATATAATAAAATAAATTAAAATATTTACGAACTAAAACCAAATTTTAAAATTTATATTCGATACAAATTGATAAAATTATTTCATTGTTACTTATACAAATCACTACGTGTTTATCGTCGTATATTATATTTGAAATTTTACTATATTTCGTAAATTTTTAACGAATTTTTTTTAGAGAGTGATGAAATGTTTATTTTATAGTGGTTTTAAATCAAAATATATTATTTTCAGATAATTATCATTTTTAATTTATCTTATCTTTTGCAATCTATTCATGATGTTTTGGTTCGTTAATTTGTTTTACATATTCTATAGGGACTCTTGCAAAAACAGCAAAAGAAATTTACAATAAAAGGTTTCATGTCTGACATTTTCTAAATTATAAAATGAGAAAATTTAAAAGTTGATAATCATATAATTATTGTATACTTGTATGATAGTTATATGATTACCATCTCATAGTCACTTATAAGCTATTTTTAAAAAATATTTTTGTCATGAGATTTTTCTATTTTATATATTTAATTCAAAAGAAATTATGTCACGGAGGACGTAAACAGAATCAAACAAAGATTCTGAAATCAAATATTTATGATAAAATAAAAAATAAACTTCTACACTTTTGCTGGAAGTTGGTCTCTTGAAATTATAATTATCCAACTCAGCCGCCACCTGACAGCCACGTCACTGCTTGCGAAGTCCACATTTTGGACTTTTCTCCGACGATGGTCTATATATAAACGCGGCTCTCGCCGGCCATTTCATCGTCACCAGTCCCCAAAAACCGCCGTAGAGTTCCGGCCTGAAGAAAATAAATGGCTACTGCGTGAGTATTTCGCTATTGAAGCAAAAACAAGTTTAATTATCGTTTATGTTCATCACTAAAATTTAAGTGTGTTGTTCTTTTAATATTTGGACGATTCGTTTTTTATTTAGTTTTTGTTTCTGTTTGATTTTCATACTGTCGTACAGAACTGTCGTATTGGAAGTTCGTCCCCCATCATTGGAAGCCGACGCCGAACAACCTCCGCTCTTCGACGGAACCACCAGGTATATATGTTCATTTACAACTTTACTTAACTTTTTTCTTCTTCCTTGGCTTCTTTTCAAGTACAAGAGACGAGTGATCATACTTTGTATTGTTCGGATTAGCACGTAACTTGTAGAGATCTTTGGAGGGTTGGCTATCATAATAAATTAATAATACCTTTCCAAAGTCAAAATATAGTATTTTAATTAGACACTACAACAAAAAGTTTAGAATGAGAGAAAAGGTTGGTTGGGAACCAATAGTGGGTTTCTATGCAAATTAGCTAATTCGTATGTGCGTTGATTTAAATTGTGTAAGCCTAAAATTTTCCATTCGGGGTTTTTGTTTATGAAGGTTATATATGGCTTACTATTGCCCATTTGCACAGCGTGCTTGGATCACAAGAAATTATAAGGTCCTTCTTAATCCATCTCTTCACTTCTTCCTAAATATCTCTAACAATTTTTGCTTGCAAAACTTCTGAATTGTTTCTGTGTGTGTGTGTGTGTGTGTGTTTCAGGGATTACAAGATAAAATAAAATTAGTGCCTCTGAACCTTCAAAACAGGCCTGCTTGGTATAAGGAAAAAGTGAACCCTACAAACAAGGTAGGGTTGTATTTTACATATTTTTGTTTTTATTACTGTTAGTGTTTACTTCAACACGTGTTGATACTCAATGGAGTGTGAACGTAATATTGTAGAACGTGTTTTAAATTGTCCTGCATTTTTATAATTTTGTACTCCAACCTTCTTAATCTTCACCCTTTGGAAGAGTCAATCCTAAACGTCATTTTTATCCAAAAACAATTGACAAAGAACTTGGAGACCCAAATAGAGCGACTTTAATGTGCTAAATATATGTAGTTTAATTTACTGGTGCATGGGAAACAATGCTGATCTGGGTTACATGTTAATTTGAGAACCAAAAATGAGAATTCCTCCTTGATTTCAGGTGCCAGCGTTGGAACACAATGGGAAAGTTATTGGTGAAAGCCTTGATTTGATCAAATACATAGATAGCAACTTTGAAGGCCCTTCTCTTTTCCCAGACGTGAGTTTACATACCAAAAATTTATCTGTTTTTCCAAAGGAATGTATCTTTTGATACTCACTTTTTTCAAGTTAAAAAAATTAATTGTGGCACACGGTTAATAAATCCATACTCAATTTCAACGTTTTCTTTTTATTTGATGATGTTTCATTTTAGACATTTATGTTTGTTTTATCTCAAAAGTCGTTGGAAACGTTGATTATTGAAACTTGATAAACAAAAAATAGAAAAAATTAGTGTAGAAAGTAGAGTCTTTGAGCTTTACACTTTTGATATATTCGTCATACGAAGGATGGATTTTAGTTTTAGACATTTAGACGTGATTTCTATACACATCAAAATTTAAATTTGAAGTATCGAAAAGTATGTTTAAGAATGATTTTAACTAATTATATCATATTTAAATGATAGGATGCTGCTAAAAGACAATTCGGTGAAAAGTTGATAGCTTATACTGATACCTTCACTGGGGCAGTGTACCCTTCATTTAAGGGTGACCCAGCTAAGGAAGCAGGCAAACGACCTTCATTCTTCTCTCTTATTCTCAAGTTCTTTTCTTTTTGGTTAGAAACAATTGGTGATTTTAATGAGTTTTCTTTCTTTAATATTAGGTCCTCAGTTTGATTACTTGGAGAACGCTCTGCAAAAATTTGATGATGGCCCATTCCTTTTGGGTCAATTCAGTGGGGTAAGTTTACTCTTTTGTTGTTTTTATACTTAGTCGAGTTTGTTTGAAATGATTTTTTCTAAGTTAATCTTAAAACAACCTTGGAAATTAAAAGTGAGATAGTTCGAGATACACCTTTTATAAACGAGTCTCTTTTGTTTGTTTAGGTGGACATTGCATACATCACATTTATCGAAAGATTTCATGTATTTTTAAACGAGGTTTTCAAGTATGATATCACAGAAGGAAGACCTCATCTAGCTACATGGATTGAGGTAATAATCCAAACTCTAACGTATACCTTTGTTCTCGTTTTGAATGAATTTTAATTTAGTATTCTAATTTTAAACAATGCATTCAACTCTAATCGTATGACAAACTGAGATTGATAATCAAATTAAACGGCACTCAACTATCTTTCTTTAATTTTTGTATAATTCTTTCGTCTTTGTTTTATATTGAGTTCATAGTTTCATTATGGTTCTTCCAAGTTACAACAATAGCTCCACATCGTCACATCGTATCTAATAAAAGTAAACGTATACATATTTATATTCACGTGATATCAATTTTCTGTACGAGTATTTATAAACACATTTTGGGGCCAAACAAACATATTCTTAGATAAACTCTCAAATTCAAACGTGCACGATTAGAAAAAGGTTAAGATATAACATGTCATTTAACATGAAAATAATATGTAGTATGATAGCAGTATTAGCATATATCATTGCAGAAATTCGAGAAGATTGATGGTTACAAGCAAACAAAATATGACCCTACAGCGATTGTTGAACTTTACAAGAAGCGCTTTATGGTATATATACTTTATGGGAAAACACAAATTTCTTACTATCAATTATAAGTTTTTTGCTTATGAATTATTCTCACTACTTCAATCACCTTGTGATGCTCATAATTATTGTTTTTATGTCAATTCCTAGGCTTAAACTCACAACAGAAATCAGAGCTTCAACATTATCATATTGTCGATCGATAAGCATGGTAGGCTTGAGAATTTCAAAATTGCAACGTTTATTTGCATTTTTGTGTGTATTTTTAATTTAAGAGATCCAACCATCGGTGGTCGATGACAATCAACAATGTTGTAGAGTATTACTCCAAAATATTTGCATTTGATTTTTATGTAATTTTTCATTTGAATGTGGCTTAATAGATAAAATGGCTGATATCATTTTATGTGGGTATATTTGGTTATTGTTTTTGCAAAGGGTATTGTTATTAATCAGTAGGGATGTTCAAAACATAATTGGAGTTCACCTGGTTCAGTCCAATTTTGTTTAAATTGAAACAACTTCTTATGCGGTTTGGTTTGAATTAAGACATCGAATCGATTCTAAAATCAAATCGAAAGAGGTTGAACAATCGTATATACAGTTAAAATGATCGAGTAAAAGGTTGAACAATCAAAGTTAAACAATCGTTTAGAAGGATGTAGACACAGCCGTCTATGATATGAGATGATACAAAATCGAATTGCATATACTTAAATTGATTCCTAAAAAAGAAAAGACAGTACAATTTTTTTCCCCAATATTGATGCATATTTGAAAGAAAAAGTATAATACATTTAGAGCGTGTTTAGGAGAGGGAAGGGATTACAGGGGAAAGAGTTGTATATAATTTTTTTCCATGTTAATGAGAGGATTCCTCAACCCTCGATCCTTGCACAATCATTACTTAATTCTTCCTTTATCGGTACTTAATCCTTCCTTATTTATAATTAATCAATTTAAGTTTTTATTTATAATTAATCTGTTTTTTTTCTTATTTATAACTTTTATATTTAGGAGTTTTATTAATTTTAATCTTTTTATATAAAAAAAAATATCTTAATTTTAAGCTATGAATTTACTACCATTACATGAATTTAAAATTTTAATTTATTCTTTTACTCTTAAATTAGGTAATTTATTGTGATTACATCCCTTGACCTATTATTTTTTCTCTTTCATTACGAAAACGGCAACAATTTTGTAAATTAAATATACAAAATTTGGGTATTGGATCTAAAATATGATTTTTTTAAAAAATGAATAATTTAATCGCGTATAACGATTACGTAAAAAATGTTGAAAATGAATGTCGTATTTAAATAAATTATTGTAAATTGTTTTACAAAATTATGACGATTTGGTAAACTAAATATACAAAATTTGTGTATCGTTAGAATATGATTTTTTTTAAAAAAATTAATATTTTACTTGCACGTAACGTTACGTAAAAGAGGTTGAAAATGGACGTCGTATTTAAAGAAATTATTCCAAATTTAAGCGATTGTGTTGATCATGCTAAACGATCATGTTGACAATAGCAAACAATCGTTTATATCACATCAAAATGATATTTAAACTTAATATTCTTGAATAGAAAGAATATGAAGTACCTTCAAAGAATCTTGTCGACAAATGGTAAAGATGAGATAAGAGATTTAGATCGTCTAACAACAAAAGAAATAAATTTTAGAAGATGAGCTTACAAAATTTGTAAGTAAAGATGAATAAACTGTAAAGAAAAAGAAAGAAAAATGACACGTTCACCAATCAAAGGTAAATTTGGAAACTATAAAAATATTTTATTCGCTTCCTGGGCTTTTTGTTTTTATTACTCACACCATAAATACTTGGGTGATTTGTTACCTCTATCAAAATTAACCCATTATTATATATGAAGTTTTAATCGTAATTAATAATTAATTTTGATGAGCTTTGAAATTGTAATAACAGAATAATTTTTACACATATATTAAATAAAGTAAGTTAACTAATAAAAATACATAAAATATTATAAGTTGGAAAAATAATAGCGAGAAAATCGTTAGGAACGACGGAAATTATTGTTACAATTACAAGGAAAATGGCAAAGGAAATTTTTATAAATATAACAAATCACCAAAAATTTGTAGGATCATGTAACAAAATGAAAATGCCTATAAAACTGATAATTTTTTTAAACAATTCTAAGTTTGCTATTTCTTATCATCGTCTTTCTCCTATTCTCTTATTCGATTTCTATGATTTTTTTTTATCAATCGTCTTTTTCACTTTTTAAATATTTATGTTTGCCCTTCCTTTTCATCCTCTTTTTCTCTTCTTCGACAAATTTTCATTTTTTAAAAAATATTTGAGATTTGACTATCCAAATTTAAACAATTGTGTGCCAAATCTAAACAACTGTGAAAAAAAAATGGTTGATTTGGCTACCTAAATTTAAACAATCGTCTGCCAAATCTAAATGATCGTGTACAAAGAATTTGGAAAAAACTCGAGTAACAATCAAATCTAAACGATCGTGTATGAAAAAATAGTCAAATGTAAACTATCTTTTTTCAAATATATTATGTATGTTGGATGACAATTAATCACAACATTTTTAAACATTTTTGTTATTTTCAATGTAAACCTGTGTACTTTTTTCGAAATTATTCGACAAAGTATAAATATTTTAGTGTTTTGTTATATTTTCGAAGAATCCATAAAACAACCCAGAAAAAAAAAGTGAAATTGTAAAATAATTGTGTTTAGAATCTTAATGGCCTCCAAAGTAATACAATATATAATTTTTTATGTGAAAGCTAAATAATTACATGCAATTGCTCCATCTAGACTTTATTTAATTAAATTAAACTAAGTTTGGAAAAATACTATAACTCATAACTTAGATTATATCCTCCTTCCACAGATATTAAACTTTTAACGAACAAATTAGTACCTTCAAATCTGTTCGAAGTATCGCCTTCACATATAGCTTCACTTCTTACTTGCAGTTCTTTGACTTGTTGAGTTTTACAATCGTACAAAATAATTTGTCCTTCTTTTGCCTCTATTAAAAGTTCATTTGAGCTTAAAAACAACAACGGATATTCAATTCCAAAAAGAGGGCCAATCGTCCATAGCTTTGACCACGAAACAACATTAGATCCATCCATCTCTGTCTCCCAAATCTCAAAAGCTTTTTCATTTCTTTGAAATGCTGGATAAGAAAATATACGCAAAAATCCATTCAAAACCACTAAACTTCTATAATCCTCCGTATAATTGGAAAGGTGAAAACTCTCTGGGATTGAAATTTTTTCAAAAACCTCTCTGCTCATGTTGAACGTTAGTATAACTTCTTCTTCACTCAACCCATTTATCCCCATCCAGTAAAATGTTCCTTCGTGATAAATGTCAAACGAAGACATGCATATTGAGCACGCATCAACAAATGTTTTAATTTCTCTCCATCTATCTTTTCTCAAATCATAAATTTCCACTCTTGAAGGATAATATACAACTCCTCTTGAAAAACCCACAACTCTAACCACTTTGAAATCTCCACATTTCACATCGTACCCAAATCCAACAATCCTCGGCTTTAAATAAACATCATGAGGTTCATGGACCACAAAAATTGAAGTTGACGGAAGTTTACGAACCTGCCTCGTCATGGGATTACAAAGAAAAATATCACGATTATTATCACAACCTATACAAATTAAGCCGTGAGAATGGCCATTAATTTGTAAATCTGGAAGATTCTCACGAAATGGTAAAGGGACGTTTGGAGGATTCTCATTAAATGGTAAAGGGACGTCAAGAACAGACGACACAGATCGATCAAGAGAAAATTCGAGGATGGATAACACGTGTTCTTTTTTGCCAGAGTTGTTGATGATGACACGCTTGAGAAGAACATGCTTGTGGGAAAAAGAATTTAAGAGATGTTTAGTTACAAATTTATGGTGATTGATAAGAGCATACCAAGATCTGCAAACAGACTTGAATCGAAGAAGAGATTCTGATGGAAGTTTGGATAGAATGTGAATCACAATGTCATAAACAATCACCATTACTATTGTGTGTTTAATAGAGAAAATGTTAAAATGTAATTAGAAGGATGGTGTGTGTTGGTTTTATATATGTTTAATAAGAACTAATAGAGGGAAATATTGATAAAATAAAGGAAATGGTCATGGCAAATTAGTTGTAAGAGTAGCGTGAAGAATGGTAAGCCAATACAAATAATGGTTATGGTCTCTCTATGTGATCTCTGCGGTGGAGATGGAGAAGATCGATCATCACAATAATGTCTTTAATTAGAGGCTGAATTGAATCCCCTTTTTTCTTCATTCAAACTTCAAAAGAGGGATAGATAGTTCAAAGTAGTGGTTGGGCACAAATTTCTAAATTAAATCTCTCTTCTTCTTCTTTTTCTCTCCACTTATCCCTTTTCCTTTCTTGCATTATTGATATTAATGGGATACTAACATTTAATATTATTACAAACATTAGTATAGCTTGGAGAGGCTTTAATAAACGTTGGTTGGACCTCCCCTACCCAAACAATTCCTTCTAAATTTTGCAATACATTACAACAAAACTGACATTGAAGATGGTGAACAATGTCAGTCGAAAACAAGAAAATATTCCATGAACTAACATTGAAATTTTTATAATCTATTACGTTGATTTTAAACCAACATTAAAGAAAACAAATATCAAGAACCTTTTATGTATATAAAGATCATAAAGTTGGAAATGGAGGAAACAAAATAAATTTATTTTTAAATATAAGAAAACAAGACAACTTATTTACAAATATAACAAAATCTTATTGTTTATTAATGATAATAACTGTTTAGACATTTACATTTTTTTATATAAATGTTTTTCAACAGTTTTATTGTTTAAAACAATTATTTTTCAAAGATAGATTAGTATAAACTCGTAGTTTTTTTTTTTTTTTTTTTTGCGTCATTCTTGCAATAAAGTATATCTCTCGCTTTATTTCTCAATATTCGTGTTGTCATCTCTATTAAGTTTGCTAGATAATCGTTTTAAATTACATAATTACTAAAAAATATTTACAAATATAACAAAATATCACAATAAGTAGATTTTGATAGATTCTAATGTGTATTTGTAAATATTTTAGTTCATTTTTCTAAATTTCTATTCTTTAATCTTTTCGGACAGACAAATACTAAGGTATATTCTAAGATACATTGATCTTTATATCTACTTCCCACCATTCATGTAAAGAAAAAGGTAATTATAATTGTCGACAATTTTAGGAATTTGCACTATTTAAAAAAAATTGCAAATATAGCAAAAAAATTTATATAACTGATAAACTCTCATGGTCTATACCAATATTTGCAAGATGATTTATCCGTGGTAGACTTCGATCGTGGATAGATTTTAATAAAATTTTACTATATTCTTAAATTTTTAAAAATAGTGTTATACACTAATTAGTTTAAATTTAATGACTATATTTGTAATTATTGTTAAAGAAGAAAAAGAGAAATTTTAGGATGAAAATCATTTACAAAATATATCATATCCTTACACGTCAGTGCTTGCGTTTCTCCGGAAGAAAAGTCTCATAACAAACTTCTCCTAGTGATTGATACTGAGAGCGGATTCATGTGAATCTCACTACCCGCCTTCTTTGATTTCACATAAATAATCTTCAATCTCACTGTATCCCTCATATTCCCGCCTCTCTCGGAAAATCTTCTCCAAGTTTCGCATTCTGAGACCCAAGTTTTCTACAATCATCTCTTGAACAATTTTCATGGCTGCTCTGTAAGTAATGCAAGTTTAGTGAATGATTTTTCAACTTTCTTTTTTTTTTTGTTTTTTGTTTTTGTTTTTTCCGCTCATGAATTTGATTCTTGTTGCAGTGTGGAAGAGATTTTACCTCCGTCGTTGGATGCTACTGCCGAACAACCTCCTCTGTTCGACGGAACTACTAGGTTTGCTTTGTTTTGCTTTGTTTATCCGTTGAAATCTCCGATTCTCGCTGATTGAGCTTCTTTTTATCGCTAAATTCACTCGCAATTTAAGACTTCTTCATCTCTTATTTGAAGGTTGTATACTGCTTACATTTGCCCCTATGCTCAACGTGTGTGGATCACCCGGAATTACAAGGTTTGCTTCTTCATTTCTGGGTTCCGAGACCTTGTTTTCTTGCCTACATTTAGTCCCGAGTTTCAGATTTGTGGCGAACTGGTCTCTAAATTTCATAATGGATTTCTAAACTTTCTAGTTTGTTTCTACTTTTATTAAGATTCACTAATTTGTCGAACGGCAAATCAAGAGTTTTAATGTTTATTGGACACCAAATTTAGCTTTGTGTATTACAGATTTGGTGTTTTTAATGATGTTGAATACATACTGAACTTAGTTATTAGATACAAAATTGAACGTTGAGGGATTAACTGAATACTTTTTTTATAGTTTAAAGGTTTGTTAGATTCAATCATGAAAATATAGGAGCGGAACTTGTAATTTATAGTTTTATGGCTTAGTGATAGTTTAATTAGTATCAGAATAGAGGTTATCACACGTGGATTCCTGATTATCCACAGGTTAGAGGAACCTATTATTTTCTAACTAAAATAGGTTTCTGGGTCATTTGTAAATTGGTCACATGGGAAATTTGACTTTATTATTATGAATTTTGTGTCTTTATCGGAAAACAGTTAGTTTTGTGTTTTGAAATTTGTTTAAGGTATTAAACAACTTGATTTAGAAGAACGAGGTTAATTTATTATTTGTCAGTTTGTGCACTGTCTTGTTATTTGCGGTTACATCAGCTGGATCCTCTCAATTTCATCTTCATGCATATAAAATTAAATATGCCTTGTGGTATCAACTTAATTGTTTTGGATTTAGTGGTATGGTAGCTGACAATTCTCTTCAACGCTTAATTAATTTCAACACGTGCTTGTCTCTATCCACGGATCTAATTCCACTCTGAAGTGCTTTAGTTAGTTGAATTCTTTTTGGTTCTTGGTTTTGTTTTTGTTTTTTAATTTCGTACCATGCATTCTAAAAAAACGATCATTTACTGCTTTTTCGTTGGGTGCAGGGACTACAAGATAAAATTAAGCTAGTTCCTCTCAATCTTTTTAACAGGCCTGACTGGTATAAGGAGAAAGTATACTCTCCAAACAAGGTGATGATTCATGTTAAAGAATTGTATTCTTGTTCTTTGTTCAAATTGATTGCTCCTTGGTGATTATAAATTTGACAAGGTGAAAGCATATTGAAATTATTAAATTTATTGTAATCCATATGCTTAAACGTTTGAGTTAATTGGTAATTTAATACGGTACTAGAGTAAGAAGTTATGTGTTTGTACTGTTGTACCCTTGTAATGTCATTGTGTCTCTAATTAATATTGGTTTCTATTTGTTGAATTGATTGTTAATTTATTAATTGAGTATGCAGTTGAATTTCTTCTCATCTGCAGGTGCCATCTCTAGAACACAACGGGAAAGTTATTGGAGAAAGTCTTGATCTGATGAAATATGTTGATAGCCACTTTGAAGGACCCTCTCTTCTCCCAAATGTAAGTAGAAAATAGTGTTCCGTTCTACTTGCTGCTTGAATCGCTCTATTGCTCATTTTTGTTATCCAAAACAAAATGTAGGATCCTGCTAAAAGGGAGTATGCTGAAGAGTTGCTATCCTACAGCGATACATTTAACGGTGCCATGATCTCTTCGTTTAAAGGTGACACTGCAAAGGAAGCAGGTAAAACTCTTTAGTTTTCAACTCAATCTATCTGATCTTCATACAGCCTTTTGGTTTGGTTATGATTTATGAAAATGGGCTGATTATACTACAAAATTCAAGGTGCTCAATTTGATTACTTGGAAAATGCTTTGCAAAAATTTGATGGCCCCTTCCTCCTTGGAGAGATCAGTCTGGTAACTTGACCTTCCACGAGCCTTCCCTGGTTTCGTTTCCTTTGTATTTTCCAATCTCAAGATTCATGTTATCATAGGAATTTTAGGAAAGCTAGCCGGTTCAATGTTGTTTTAAGTTATGCTCAAACTCATGACTGGATTTTCTGTTTGTTTTTTTTTTTAGGTGGATATAGCATACATTCCATTTGTTGAAAGGTTCAGCGTTTTCTTATTAGAGGTTTTCAAAATTGACATCACTAAAGGAAGGCCTAAACTAGCTGCATGGATTGAGGTACGTTGTATGTTCATTTTGCATTCTAATTGTATGTATCAGTAGCTCACTGTTGGAAGTTATGATTGTTTAAATAAATGGTTTCTTTTTCCTCGGCTCCAAAAGACAGAGTTTTCCAGCATTTGTTTTCTATGACAGTTCTCTGTTTCATATAGAGTGTTTTTCACATACCTTTCTGAGTGATTTTGGAAGAACATAAATGTTTTTGTTTTCTCTAAAATATAACCTGGTTTGATCACAAATAAAAAATTAAGTTGATTCTTCTTTTTTTCTTTTTTTTTGTGAAACTACTAGTGACTTTTAAAGTAATTGACTGAAAACCACTTTGAATTTAGAATCACTTTTAGATATAGTGTGACTATAAACGAACTTATTTTAAGAAAGTACAAAAAGAAAAAAGAACTATGCCTTTTAATTGAGATTTTTTTCTTTCAAAATGTGCTTTACTATAAAAGTACGTCTAACCCAGTTTTCTCACGTATTTTATCGGCTCTATTATCATACTTTTCTCCTCAAATTTCACTCCTATGTTAATGATGAAAGCTCTAACGTTTTTTTTAATATTACTACACTTAGCGCTGTTTTTGTTTCGTGTCCTCTTATATATTCATCTGTACACACTTTTATTCTCCACGTCTATCGATGTCAACTACGAAAAGGTGGACTATATCAAAATATATTTTCAAAAAAGAAATAGTTGGATGCTAATTTCTTGCTCTTCCAAAAAAAAAAAACATATCTAATATGGTCAGTTGATCCCATATTGTGATCTTACTGTAGGAGTTCAATAAGATTGATGCGTACAAACAAACAAAAGCTGATCCCAAACTAGTTGTTGAGGTTTACACAAAGCGATTTTTGGTAAGATTAATTTGGTTTCTTCTTGCTTATAGATCCCATTTTTGTAAGATTTTATTATCCCTGCCTTTTTTTGTTAACTATCTATACATAATCAGGGTTAAAAACGAAGGTTGAGGAGAAGGTTGAAGAGATGATATTACAAATAAACGACTTATATGTCGATGATAGTTCTGTACTTTACATCTTATTCTATGTATTTTGATAGTGTTTGAAGCATTTGCTTTGTTTAAGTTAGTCAATATATCTTAGGAATAAAATTTGAGGTTTCTCAAAATGTTAAGCTATGAATTATTTTCTGCTTCAGTTATTATTAATATTAGCTGAAATTATTTTGTTTCCCGTTGGTTGATATATATAAATACACATCTAATACCATGCAAGAGAATACAAGGAGAAAAAAGGTTTATAATGAAAAAACATCGATTCTTGGTTGAATTATTCAATCTGCGTGTTTAATTATAATGGAAAAAAGGTTTATAATGTCTTTAATTATACTTAAAGAGTAACAAATATTAATCAAACCCATATTGGGTTGAATTCGATCATGGTATGAGTTCGATGACATTTATCTTCAACAACTAGCTCCATTTCATGCAGGTCGAAGCATATTATAATTAATGATTGGCACAACTCTTTTTGCAATCGAATATTTGTTGTCGTTTATGTAGTACTTCAGACGAACTTTTAATAGAGTCCAAAGGAGGACAAGTGAATCATACAATCATGGTATATGAACTTTGATTAATTTCGAACAATATAAGATAGACAAGAGGGGTCATGAAGTACACCGAGACATCTTAACTAGACTTTGATACATATGTGACATGAACCCTAATCACATCTCAAGGCCATAAGTTATGTAGTATTGATACATAAAAGATATGCAGTAAAAAAAGTAAACTAGAGATTAGAAGTTCAATATAGAAAGAAAAGAGTAGCAAGACGTTAGTGATAGTAACAAATATTTTTGGAAGATCGATCAAAGGGAATGTATAAGTTTAAGATGACTCAAAAATCTTGCCACTATTATAAAAAGGTACTTCGAAAATATTGGTTGTTCTTATTCAATATCCTAATTGGAACACAACATGAGAGAATGGATTACGAGAAAATAAAATATTTATTATTTTTTAATTATCATTTTCTTAATTATAACACAAACATAAAGCTAAGAGAATGAGTTATTAAGATATATTTTTTTACCATTATTGCAAGTGAAATATAGCAACAGATATTACTTGGTGTTTCAGATTATCCATAATCATTTATATTTCACTTATCATCGTTTGTTATGCTTAGAAGACCTATTTATAGAAAATTTAAGTTTGTCTCTTTATTAAATCCGTATGTGTGTGTATCCTGTTGTCGTTTAATGTTTGAATAAGTTTGTGTGTTCATCGTTGTTGTCATTAAGTACATGTTTAAATGACTAGTAATTGATGTCTATGTGTGTTCCATCTTGTTGTCAATTAAGCAATGTTTAAGTCATTTTAATTATATATTCGCCATTGTTTATTGCTAAATCAGAATAATAGTGTCGAAGATCCCACAGTTGTAAGGTTAAATTTTAGTAATTTAATTTGTATTCTTTTAATTATCTCACATATTTATTTTACTAATCTTTATCTCATCTAAAAGTACTGTCTAAACATAAACAAATGATTCTTAAATAAATTTATTTGATTTTAAACATAAATGAATTATATCTATAAATAGTTAGATATAATGTTTGTATATAAATATAATATTAATGTTTGTATTATAATATTAAATTTTAGTATGCCATTAATATCAAAATCAAGCACATTAATTAGACCATAACCATTATTTGCATTGGCTCACCATTGTCCACGCTACTCTTAAAACTAATTTACACCATATATATTCTTTTCTTTTCTTGGCTACAACCAATTCCTTTATTTTCAATATTTCCCTCTCTTACCTCTCTTTCAACGTATATAATACCAACCCAACATCATTCTAATTACATTTTAACATTTTCTCTATTAGTCACACGATAACGATAATGGTGGTTGTTTATGACGTTATTCACATTCTATCTAAGCTTCCACCAGAATCTCTTCTTCGATTCAAGTCTGTTTGCAAATCTTGGTATGCTCTTATCAACGACCCTAAATTTGTAACTAAACATCTTTTAGATTCTTTTTCCCACAAACAAGTTCTCATTAAGCGTGTCATCACCAACAACTCTGGCAAAAAAGAGCACGTGTTCTCCATCCTCAAATTTTCTCTTGATCGATCTGTGTCATCTGTTCTCAACGTTCCTCTACCATTTCCTGAGAATCTTCAAGCTTTTCAAATTAGGGGCCATTCTCACGGCTTAATTTGTCTAATTAGTGTTGATAATCCTGATATTTTTCTTTCTAATCCCATGACGAGGCAGTTTCATAAACTTCCACCAACAATTATTGTGGACCCTGAACCTCAAGATGTTGATTTAATGCCAGAGGCTATCGGGTTTGGGTATGATGTGAAATGTGGGAATTTCAAAGTGGTTAGAGTTGTGAGTCATTGGATTGACTTGTTTGTTATCCTTCGAGAGTGGAAATTTATGATTTGAGAAAAGATAGATGGAGAGAAATTAAAACTCTTGTTGATGCCAATGTATTTGGGCAACCTTCGTTTGACATGTATCACGAAGGAACATTTTACTAGTTTGGGATAACTGAAAAAGAAGTTATACTAACGTTCGACATGAGCAAAGAGGTTTTTGGAAAAATTTCAGTCCCAAAGAGTTTTGACTATTCCAATTATATGAATAATTATAGAAGTTTAATGGTTTTGAATGGATCTTTATGTCTATTTTCTTATCCACCATTTAAAAACAATGAAGTAGTTTTTGAGATTTGGGAGACGGAGATGGATGGATCTGATGTTGTTTCATGGTCAAAGCTATGGACGATTGGCCCTTTTTTTGGAATTGAATATCCATTGTTGTTTTTAAGCTCGAATGAACTTTTAATGGAGTCAAAAGGACAATTGGTTTTGTATAATTGTAAACTCAACAAATCAAAGAGCTACAAATAAGAAGTGAAGCTATATGGGTAGACGACAATACAAAGCGATTTGAAGGCACTAATTTGTTCATTAAAAGTTTGATATCTGTTGAAAGTGAAGCTATATCAGTATTTGTTTTCTATGACAGTTCTCTGTTTCATATAGTGTTTTTCACATACCTTTCTAGGTGATTTTGGAAGAGCAGAAGTGTTTTTGTTTTCTCTTAAATATGCCCAATTTGATAACAAATAAAAATTAAATTGATTCTTTTTTCGTTTTGTGAAACTACTAGTATTAACTTTAAAGTAATCGACTGAAAACCACTTTGAAAATTTAGAATGACTTTTAGATTTAGGGTAACTATAAACGAACAAGAAAATACAAAAGGGAAAAAAGAAAAAAAAAAACTATGCCTTTTAATTGAACCAAGTTTTTTTATAAAAAAATAGAGATTTTTTTTCTTTCAAAATGTACTTTCTTTAAAAGTATGTCTAACCCTGTTTTCTCACGTATTTTATTGGCTCTAGTATCATACTTTTCTCCTCAAAATTTGATTCATATGTTAATGTTGAGAGCTCTAACTTTCTTTTTATATATATTATTACACTATACCTTAATGCTGTTTTTTTTGTTTCATGTCCTTGTTCGATCTTATATAATATTCATTTGTACACACTCTTATCCTCGACCTCTATCGATGTCAACTACGAATAGGTAGACGATATCAAAATATGTTTTAAAAAAAGAAATAATTAGATGCTAAATTTCTTGCTCTTCCAAAAAAAACATATTTAATATGGTGAGTTGATATTCCATATTGTGATCATCGTGGTAAAAATACTTTGTTGTAGGAGTTCAATAAGATTGATGCGTACAAGCAAATAAAAGTTGATCCCAAGCTAGTTGTTGAAGTTTATACCAAGCGATCTTTCGTAAGATTAATTTGTTTTGCACTTCTTGCATATAAATCCCATTTCTGGAAGATTTTACTATCCCATGCCTTCTTTTTTTTGTTAACTATCTATACATAATCAGAGTTAAAATCGAAGGTTGAAGAGAGGGTCGAAGATATGATATTACAAATAAACGACTTAATATGTCGACGATAATTTTATACTTTCTATCATATTCTACGTATTTTTATAGTGTTTGAAGCGTTTACTTTGTTTAAGTTAGTTGATGTTTTAGGAATAAAATTTGAGGTTTCTCAACATGTTAAGTTATGAACTATTTTCTTCTTCTGTTATTGTAGGGTTAATGTCGTAATGTTGGATGCTTTCCATTTTTTACTTTGAAAAAGAAAAAAAGAATTTATACTCCTAGCATATTTAAGATTATTAATAAAGTGGGTAACATATATTTTTTAAAAATTACAAATATAGCAAAATTACGTTGAAAATAATAATAGAAACGAGAAGAAGGTCGATATGATGGGCGTGAACGTCAATAGCGACACAAACAATAGAATTATGATAATGAATTTGTAGAACAGAAATTGTTTTATATAATTCTTGTTTAATATTAAAGTACAACGGTCAACCGTCCAACAGCCGGCCTTCAGTTCCTTTTTGTTTTCTTTTGATTCAATGGTGGCTTTGTAGTTTGTACATGTCGCTACTCGCTTTCGATTCCTCCGATTCTCCATATACATCTCTTCACTGAATCAGCCATAGTCTCACTATAGAATCTTCCCCGACATTTTCGCATTCGAAGAGCATCCATGGCTTCCGCAGAGTGAGTGGTTTTGATTCTGGAAGTGAAAATTTCTTACCTCGCTCGTTTTTCTCCTCTTTCGTTTTCTTAATTTGATTTTTGTTTCGTTGCAGCGTGCAAGAAATTCCACCTCCGTCCTTGGATGCCACCGCCGAACAACCTCCCTTGTTTGATGGAACTACCAGGTTCGTATTGATTTTGCCCTTATAATCTTAGGTTTTACTTCCTGGTTCAACTTTTTTTCTTTGATTATAATTGTTCTTTTTTCCTCCTCTGTTGTTTGAAGGTTGTATACTGCTTACATTTGCCCTTATGCACACCGTGCTTGGATCATCCGAAATTACAAGGTTATTGCCTGTTCAATTTTAGGTTGCAGGGCTTTTATACTCTTGCCTAATTGCTATGCATGCCTGTTTTATTTTACTTTCTTCATTACACTTTGTAACGAGGGTCGTAGGAATAGATAGGCATGAAAGGGTAGCTGTACCATAATCAATCAGCTCAGTGCAACTGTCCAAATTAATATCAATTTCGATGTTATCATTAAATAAATTTAAAGTTTCATCTTAAATAAATTTAAAGTTTCATCTCAAAATCAATCGATATTCGATAATCATGGTCCTAGTATTCAACAACATTCGTTTATATATGTATTTTATGTAATTCTATGCTTTCTTTATGGGGGTGCAGGGACTACAACATAAAATTAAGCTAGTTCCTCTCGATCTTCGTAATAGACCTGACTGGTATAAGGAAAAAGTATACCCTACGAACAAGGTGATTCATGTTGAAGAAAATAATATTCTTGTTCCTTGCTTCATTTGCCCATTCTTTGTTAGTTAAAAATCACTCATCACAGTTAGATTTCTTCTAATCTGTAGGTTCCATCTCTGGAACATAATGGAAAGGTTATTGGAGAAAGTCTTGATCTGCTCAAATATATCGATAGCAACTTTGAAGGACCTTCTCTTCTCCCAGATGTAATGAAACAAATTGTTGGCTCATTTTGTCGTCGAGCATCTGCTTGTTGGTCGAATTACTCTATTTCTCATTTTGGGTTATCCGAATCAAAATGTAGGATCCTGGTAAAAGAGAATTTGCTGAAGAGTTGCTTTCCTACAGCGAAACATTTAACGGCGCTATAATCCATTCGTTCAAAGGCGACACCGCAAAGGAAGCAGGTAAAACTTTTCAACTTGATCGCTCTCTTCGAACAGATCTTTTGTTTTGAATAATATTGGCTGATTGGTGTAGAAATTCTGCTAGGTGCTCAATTTGATTACTTGGAAAACGCTTTGGGACAATTTGATGGCCCGTTCCTCGTCGGAGAAATCAGTCAGGTAACTCGACCTTTTCGTAAGCCATTTCTTAGTATTGTTTCTTTTGTACTATTTCCATTAAAAAAAAGTCATCATGCCTTATGAACTTATGAAAATTAGCCTGTTTGATGTATTTGAAGTAAGTTGTGTATAAGTTTATAACAAGATTTCCTTTTCTTTAGGTGGATATAGCATACATTCCATTTGTTGAAAGGTTCCACATTTTCTTATTAGAGGCTCTCAATATTGACATCACGGAAGGAAGGCCCAAATTAGTTGCATGGATTGAGGTGCGTTGTATGTGCATTTTGCATTCTAGCAAAAGGATATTTCTAGCCTTATCTTGGATTAAAACCATTTCTAAGTCTTTCTTCCTAGCTAGATATATTTTCGTTCATCTTCAACATAATTCTAGAAAAAAAGTTTGATATAGATGATTATTCAAATAGCTTCTAGCTAGAATGGTTATTGTTACCTTCTACTCTTTAACAGATCTTTTATAACCTATGGCCTTGTGAGTTCTTTAATTTATTCTCTCACATTTTACACACTTTTATAAGTGTCAACAGTGATGAAAAGAAAAATGGTGAATGAGATCCTTTCCAACTCTTTCAAAGAAATCACATCAACATTGCTTCTACTTAATCGTTTTTCTTTCTACATTATTCTAAATGTTTCGTGGTTGTAAAAATACTTTTGGTGTAGGAGTTCAATAAGATGGATGCGTACAAGCAAACAAAAGTCGATCCCAAGCTGGTCGTTGACATTTATACAATGGTATTCTTGGTAAGATTTGCTCTACAAAGTATCTATTATTTTGCTTATAAGTTCCATTTTAAAAAAATAACTTATGGCAAGATAAATTGCAAAAACCACCCTTAAAATATGTTGGTAGTTACAATTATACCAAACTGTTAAAATTGGACTCTCAAAGTAGCAACTAAATTTTTGTCATTTGAAGGCCTAATTTTTTACGACTATAATTGAACTCTTGTGAGATTTTTTGTGCAATTTTGCCTTTGTTGCATATGCTCTTTTGAAAAAATTTCGTATGAATTTTCTAATCAGAGTAAAAAGAAGAAATGACGAAGAGGTCATGTATTGCCTCGTGACAAAGAAGTAGTGCAAGATATCGATGAGAACTTCTTGGGTTTGTACTTCTCATCTCCTTTCTCTATATTTTAGGATTCTAAATATGACTAGTTTGTGGTCAAAACGAACCTAAGTCAATTGCCATGGTGTTTGTATTATTAATTTCGAAGTCATAGTTCGATTTTCCTATCTAACATATTCTAAAAAGTTAATTCAAACACATCATAAATTTATGTCTTATAAATAAAATTTGAGGAACATTAGTTATTGGTAGATTTAGTATAGATCCAAGGGTCTTTCCCCCTCCCTTCGCAACTTTATGATCTTTATATATATACATAAAAGGTTCTTGATGGTGGTTTTCTTGAATGTTGGTTTGAAAACCAACGTTGTAGATTATCGAAATTTCAATTTCCATTATCTTCAATGTCGGTTTATCAAACACCCTCTTGTTTTCAATTATTGATAAACCCTCTTGTTTTCAATTATTGTTCACCATCTTCAATGTCGGTTTTGTTTGAACGTATTACAAAATTTAAAAGGAATTGTTTGTTGTAAGACGTGGTTGTTATAATATTTATCAATTTAAATATGTTTTACAAAACAAAAACAAAAAAATAGTTAAAAGATTTCTTTTCAAATGACTTTTTGACCCCAATGTGTCAAACGTAGTCTAAGACGTTGGCTACTCAATCCATACAAAAAATATATTTAGAACAATATTGTAAAACTTTTATTTATGTATTTGGAAATTTGGAAATTTGGAAATTTTGGGTAAGGGAGGTCCAACCAACGTTTATTAAAGCCTCTCGAAGCTATACTAATGTTTGTAGTAATATTAAATTTTAGTATGCCATTATTATCAAAATCAAGCACATCAATTAGTACTTCTCAAAAAGAATATTAAAAAAAAAGCCATTTTTGAACAATTTTATGTTCAATATAATGGAAGAAAGGGATTGGTGGAGAAGAAAAAAAAGATGAGAGATTTAATTTAGAAATTTGTGCCCAACCACTACTATGAACTATCTATCCCTCTTTTGAAGTTTGAATGAAAGAAAAAGAGGATTCAATTCAGCCCAATATAGCATTGTGGAAAAAGAAAAAAACCCTAATTAAAGACATTATTGTGATGATCGATCTTCTCCATCTCCACAGCAGAGATTAGAGAGAGAGAGAGACCATAACCATTAGTTGCATTGATTCACCATTCTTCACGCTACCCTACAACTAATTTACACTATATATATTCTTTTCTTTTCTTTTCTTGGCCTTAACCAATTCCTTTCTTTTCAGTATTTCACTCTCTTACCTCTCTTTGAACATATATATATATATATATAATACCAACACAACACCGTTCTAATTACATTTTAACCTTTTCTCTATTAATCACACGATAACAATAATGGTGGTTGTTTCTGACGTTGTGATTCATATTCTATCCAAGCTTCCACCAGAATCTCTTCTCCGATTTAAGTCTGTTTGTAAAACGTGGTATGCTCTCATCAACGATCCTAAATTTGTAACTAAACATCTTTTAGATTCTTCTCCCCACAAGCATGTTCTCCTTAAGCGTATCATCATCAACAACTCTGGTAAGAAAGAACACGTGTTCTCCCTCCTCAAATTTTCCCTTGATCGATCTGTGTCGTCTATTCTCGACATTCCTTTACCATTAATTGATCATGAGGATAATCCAGCTTTAAGAATTAGCGGCCATTCTCACGGCTTAATTTGTCTAAGTGATAGTACTCCTGATATTTTTCTTTGTAATCCCATGACAAGGCAGTTTCGTAAACTTCCGCCAACAGTTATTGTGGACGACTCTGAACCTCAAGATATTGATGAAATGCAAGAGGATGCTGATTTAATGCCAAAAGCTGTTGGATTTGGGTACGATGTGCAATGTGGGGATTTCAAAGTGGTTAGAGTTATGAGTCATTGGAGAGACATTGTTTGTTATCCTTCAAAAGTGGAAATTTATGATTTGAGAAAAGATAGATGGAGAGAAATTAAAACCACAGTTGTTGCTGATGTATTTTGGCAGCCTTCGTTTGACACATATCACGAAGGAACATTTTACTGGTTTGGGCTAAGTGGGGTAAATGAAAAACAAGTTATGCTAACGTTCGACATGAGCAAAGAGGTTTTTGGAAAAATTTCACTCCCAGAGAGTTTTCACTTTTCGAAGGGTAATTATAGAAGTTTGATGGTTTTGAATGGATCTTTATGTCTATTTTCTTATCCACCATTTGAAAACAATGAAATAGATTTTGAGATTTGGGAGATGGAGAAGGTTGAATATGATGTTGTTTCGTGGTCAAAGTTATTGACGATTGGCCCTCTTTTTGGAATTGAATATCCGATCGTGTTTTTAAGCGCGAATGAACTTTTAATGGAGTCAAAAGAAGGACAATTGATTTTGTACGATTTTAAAACTCAACAAATCAAAGAGCTACATGTAAGAAGTGAAGCTATGTGGAAAGAAGACGCTATAAACTGGTTTGGAGGTATTAATTTGTTCGTGAAAAGTTTGGTATCCTTGTAAGTGTAAGGAGAAAATAAGGAGAAAATAATATGAGTTATGAGTTTTAATATTTTTTCAAACATAGTTTTATTTAAATAAAGTCTAGATGGAGCAAATGCATATTGGTTTTGCTTTCAGAGACCATTTAACTTTCACACAAAAAAATATATTGTATTACTTTTGAGGCCAATAATTATTCTAAACACAAATTATTTTACGATTTCACTTTTTTTTTCTTGCTGTTTTATGCTATTTTTCTCGTAATTGTAACAATAATTTCGGCCATTTCCAACTTGTAATATTTTCTTTTTATTAATTAGCTTACTTTATTTAATATATATATGTGTGTGTAAAAATTGTTTTATTTTTACAATTTCAAAGCTCATCAAAATTAATTATTATTTATAATTAAAAGTCCATATATAATTATGTGTGTGAGAAAGTTATGAACTTTTAATTCAAAGATTCTATATATATTCAAATAACTTCTTCACATCACATTTGTGTCAATCTTGTATGTGAGGGATCGAAGTATGAAAGATAAACACAACTTTGAGTGGAAGACAAGTTGTCAAACAGATTTTTAGGGTAACATTAATTAACATGGTTCACTATTTTATTTTCATTTTGGTATGCACTTCAAAATAAACTATTATATTCTATAAAATAATAAAATAATCTTTTTTATCTTATTGTTATTATGATAGTTGATTTTTTATACTTCAAACAGAACCAAATATTAATCAAACCCATATTGGGTTCAATCTGATCCTGGTAAAACTTTCTATGAGTTCCATGCAATATTATTTTATCTTCAACAAATATTTGCAATTAAATATTTGTTGTCGTTCGTGTAGTACTAGTTCAGACGAACTTTTAATGCAATCTAAAAGAGGACAAGTGAATCATACAATCATGATATATAAACTTTGATTAATTTTTAACAATATAAGATAGACAAGAGGGATCGAGAGGTACATCAAGTGACATCTTAACTAGAGTTTGATACATATGTGACACGAACCCTCATCACATCTCAAGGCCACAAGTTATGTACTATTGATACATAAAAGATATACAGTACAAAAACAAGCTAGAGATTAGAAGTTCAATACATAAAGAAAAGAGTAACAAAAAACCTTCCAATTAAAGCGATTTTAGTGATATCGTAATTATAAAGTAACAAATATTTTTTGGAAGATTGATTAAAGGGAATGCATAAGTTTAAGATGTACTTTTAAAGATGACTCGAAAGTCTTGTCACTGTTATGAAAAAATACTTTGAAAATATTGATTGTTCTTGTTCAATATCTTAATTGGAACACACATAAGAGAATGAACCACGAGAAAAGAAAATATTTATTGTTTTTTAATTATGATTATCCTAATTATAACACAACGTCAAAGAGAATAAGTTATTATTATGAGATTTTCTTTACCATTATTTCAAATTAAACACAACACAAAGAGGCAATAGAGAAAAGGAGTGGGTGGGGGAATAGGGAATGGGCAGTGGACGGTGGAGTGGGCAAGAGAATATACGTAATAGAAAAAAAAGAAAGAAAAGGGTTGCGGAGGTTTTGGGAGAAAAATGGAAAAATTAGAAGGAAAAGGAAGTGGAAGACATAAGAGAATGGAGAAAATGGTACGTAGAAAAATATCAAATTTTAATTTAACCGAATAATAAAAATACTCACTAATTAATAAGACTAATATCTCTTTTCCTTTGATATATTATTGATAAAAAAAATGAAAATATAAATTTATCAAAACTATATGTTGAATACAAAATTATACATATGTTTTTTTCTTTCTTAAAATAATAAATAAAAATATTTTTCACACACTTTCACTTTTTATTTAGTATCTAAAAAAAAAGAAAATCTTATATTTTAACCTTAGAAATCGACAGATATGTAAAAAGAACTAAGAAAGAAAAAATTGTATTATAATGAAACTTGCAAAGGATCAAGATGCCTATATATAAAAAAGGGTTCTCTTCTTTAATCTCTCATTCTCCACTTCCATACTCCTCTTCTTCTTCTTCTTCCTTTTCTTCTTCATACTCAGTTTATTGTTCATTTCTCCATGGCTCAACATATTTTCATTTTATGTCTTTTAAGTTCGTTGTTGTTTGTAAATGGCATTCCATTCGACTTCTTCCAACTAGTTCAACAATGGGGTCCAAACATATGTAGTCCTGCTGGCAGCAAGTGTTATGCTCAACCTCAACCCATGTTCACTATTCATGGGCTATGGCCAAGTAACTTTTCGACTGTCCCAATTTTGTGTCCAAGGACTAAAAAACTATTTCCACAGGGAAAGGTTCCTATCTTCTTGATTTTTTTTTCTGTGCTTTTTTTTTTTCTTTCTATCTTTAGCAATCTATTCATTGTTTCAACACAATCTTTTATTCTATTTTAGGTTACATCACTTGAACAACATCTAAATAAGTACTGGCCAGATGTAATAAGTGGAAAGAACTCCAACTTCTGGGAACATGAATGGAGAAAGCACGCGGATTGTATAGACCCTCCTTTTACCATATTTTGGTATTTCGATATTTCTTTGAGACACCGAATGAATAAAACGTATGATCTGTTAACAATCTTAAATGATGCTGGACTCAGTCACCAAACGCACAAAGATCTCATATCTCAAAACGTTCTAGACCCCATTAAAAATGCAACAGGAATGGAACCAGGCATCCGTTGCAACATAAATGGTATAACTAAGAAGTTGCAATTGAAAGAAATTGTATTGTGTTTTGGCAATGATGGTACTACCCTCATAGATTGCCCTTCGTTTGTTAGCAACACTTGTACAAGTCAACCTAAATTTGTGTGGCTCCTCCCACAACAGAGTTCAGTAGGTGTTCCAGATTATCCATGACTCTTATTGTTTGTTATGCATACCAGACCTATTTATAGGAAATTTAAGTTTGTCTCTTTATTAAATCAGTATGTGTATTTACTTTTAAGTTTGTCTCTTTATTAAATCAGTATGTGTGTATTTACTGTTGTCGTTTGATGTTTGAATAAGTTTGTGCGTTCGTCATTGTTGTCATTAAGTATGTGCTTAAATGATCAGTTATCAATGTTTATGTGTATTTCGGCTTGTTGTCATTAAGCAATGTTTAAATCATTTTAAGTATATGTTAGCTATTGTCTCCAAAGTCCCACATTTGTAAGGTTAAACTTTAGTAATTTAATTTGTTTTTTTTTATAATTTTAACACATTTTATCTAACATGTTTATTTAACTAATTTATATCTCATCTAAAAATTCTGTCCAAATGTAATTATATGAAATTAACATCAACTATTCTAAACATAAATTATATCTATAAATAGTTAGATGGAGATTCAAAATCTCAACTTTTTATTGTTACGTAGCCCTTAATAAATTTGAAAATTTTGTCTGAGAGAGTCTCTCCAAGCTACTAATGTTTTTAATAATATCAAATTTTAGTATGCCATTAATATCAAAATCAAGCACATTAATTAGTACTTCCCAAAGAAGAAGAAGAAGAAAAAAAAGCCATTTTTGAACAATTTTATGTTCAATACAGTGGAAGAAAGGGATGGGTGGAGAAGAAAAAAAAGATGAGAGATTTAATTTACAAATTTGTGCCCAACCAACCACTACTATGAACTATCTATCCCTCTTTTGAAGTTTGAATGAAAGAAAAAGAGGACTCAATTCAGCCCAATATGGCATTGGGAACCCCCAAACCAAATATGGAAAAAGAAAAAAACCCTAAATAAAGACATTATTGTGATGATCGATCTTCTCCATCTCCACAGCAGAGATCAGAGAGAGAGACCATAACCATTATTTGCATTGATTCACCATTCTTCACGCTACCCTACAACTAATTTACACTGTATATATTCTTTTCTTTTCTTTCCTTGGCCTTAACCAATTCCTTTCTTTTCAGTATTTCACTCTCTTACCTCTGTTTGAACGTACGTATATATATAATACCAACACAACACCGTTCTAATTACATTTTAAACTTTTCTTTATTAATCACACGATAACAATAATGGTGGTTGTTTCTGACGTTGTGATTCATATTCTATCCAAGCTTCCATCTCCGATTTAAGTTTGTTTGCAAAACGTGGTATGCTCTCATCAACGACCCTAAATTTGTAACTAAACATCTTTTAGATTCTTTTCCCCACAAGCATGTTCTCCTCAAGTGTGTCATCATCAACAACTCTGGTAAAAAAGAACATGGGTTCTCCATCCTCAAATTTTCCCTTGATCGATATGTGTCGTCTATTCTCGACATTCTTTTACCATTTCATGAGGATAAAGTTTTAAATATTAGCGGCCATTCTTACGGCTTAATTTGTCTAAGTGATAGTAGTCCTGATATTTTTCTTTGTAATCCTATGACGAGGCAGTTATTGTGGACGACTCTGAACCTCAAGGTATTGATGAAATGCAAGAGGATGTTGATTTAATGCCACAAGCTGTTGGATTTGGGTACGATGTGCAATGTGGAGATTTCAAAGTGGTTAGAGTTATGAGTCATTGGAGAGAAGGTGTTTGTTATCCTTCAAAAGTGAAAATTTATGATTTGAGAAAAGATAGATGGAGAGAAATTAAAACCATTGTTGATGTCGATGTATTTTGGCACCCTTCGTTTGACACGTATCAGGAAGGAACATTTTACTGGTTTGGGCTAAGTGGGTTAAATGAAAAAGAAGTTATACTAACGTTCGACATGAGCAAAGAGGTTTTTGGAAAAATTTCAATCCCATAGAGTTTTCACTTTTCCAATCACAAGAATAATTATAGAAGTTTGATGGTTTTGAATGGATCTTTATGTCTATTTTCTTATCCACTATTTGAAAACAATAATGAAATAGATTTTGAGATTTGGGAGATGGAGAAGGATGAATATGGATGTTGTTTCGTGGTCAAAGTTATTGACAATTGACCATCTCTTTGGAATTGAATATCCAGTGTCGTTTTTAAGTACGAATGAACTTTTAATGGAATCAAATGAAGGACAATTAGTTTTGTACAATTGTAAAACTCAACAAATCAAAGAGCTAAAAGTAAGAAGTGAAGCTACATGGATAGAAGAAACTACAAACCGGTTTGAAGGTACTAATTTATTCGTCAAAAGTTTGGGATGGAGGAAATAATATGGGTTATGGGTCATAGTATTTTTCAAACTTAGTTTGATTTAAATAAAGATTAGATGGATGGGAGCAAATGTTGGTTTTGTTTTGAGAGATCATTTAAAATATATTGTATTAGTTTGGAGGGAAATTGTTATATAATTTAAAAGCACAAATATATATATATATATGTGTGTGTGTGTGTGTGTGTATTGGTTTTTTACTCCATCCCGACTACTTTTGGTTTACTGCTTTTTGGTTGGGTGGAGGGATATTAAATTTTGTCAGCGACAGTTGTACAAGAAAACCGGATCGTTTATTATCCATTATCATCTATATTTCACTTCTTATCGTTTCTTTTGCATAGAAGACCTATTTATAGGAAATTTAAGTTTGTCTCTTTATTAAATCAGTATGTGTGTGTTTACTCTTGTCGTTTAATGTTTGAATAAGTTTGTGTGTTCGTCATTGTTGTCATTAAGTATGTGTTTAAATGACCCGTTATTGATGTTTATGTATGTTCCGGCTTGTTATCATTAAACAATGTTTAAATCATTTTAAGTATATGTTCCTATTTTTTGTTGCTAAATAAGAAAAATAGTCCCCAAAGTCCCACGTTTGTAAGGATATATCTCATCTAAAAATTCTGAATGATTCTTTAAAAAAATTAACATCAACTATCCTAAACCTAAATTATATCTATAAAATATCACAACTTTGATTAATTTGGAACAATATAAGATAAAAATTATAAAAAAAAATTGATTAATTTTGAACAAAATAAGATAAAAATAAAATATTGTGATTTGAATTTTCATCTAACTATTTATAGATATAATTTAGGTTTAGGATAGTTGATGTTAATTTTTTTAGAATCATTGATATAGATTAGTAAAATAAATATGTGAAATAAAAAAGAAATATAAATTAAACATAAACATCAATAATCAAATCATTTAAACACATACTTAACAACAACATCGAGCACACACAAACTTATTTAAAACAACAATAAATACACACATACCTATTTAATAGAGAGAAAAACTTAAATTTCCTATAATTAGATCTTCTAAACATAACAAATGATAAGGTGAAATAAATGTATAGAAAACAATGTTAATGCATGAATCAGAATTAAAAATTAAAAATCCCCACGTTTTCATCCATTAAATAATATTTAAGTACTTGAAAATTTTGTTTTAAATTGTCAAGTTGCAAATATTTAGTGAGGGAGATTGAATTATGAGTTATTAAGTAATAAAATGAATGTAAAATTTTTCAACCATTGAATTGAAGATTAAAATACTAAATTATTTAATTGTAAAGTTAGTAAATTATGGTTAAAAAACAGGATATCTTTTAAATTAATTAAGGTGGTGTATGGAATTTTATTTTTAGTAAAATAAAAATATCAAATTAATAAAGCATAAATCAAATAAAAATATAGTTTTATTCAAATCTACATTTCAAAGAAAACAAACATACAAATATTCTTATAATGTTTTTTAGTTTATTTTAAATTTATAAGTATACTAAAATTATCAAAATGACAAATTTAAACTAATTTAAAATTCAATTAATAATAGTAAGTATTTGGATGCATTTATGAACGTCTCAAATTCTAATATTTATTTGAGAAGTAAATGTGTTATAAAGGTAGGTGAGATGTGGAAATAAAGTTCATTAATGGGTCAAAGATTTTGTAAGCACCAAAGGTCGACACGTGGCATTCCATGAAAGTAAGGCTTTTGATTTGTGTGTTCTATGTCTCGTTTAAGGGTACGGTGGTGTAAGGTTAGCAAAACCCTCCGTTACCACAGTAACGTTCCTCTAGATGAACGCTTTAACGCCGTTCATTTATTCCATCTTCGCGCCACGAAAATTTCCAGAAGAGAGAGAGAGAGAGAGAAAGAGAAGGAGAGACCGAAGAAAACGATCTGTTAGCGAAGATCAAGTTTTCATTTGAGGATCCTCCATTTTCGTTGAGAAAATCCCCAAATCTCGCAGACCTTCTCCCACCCGCTAATGGCGGAGAGGAGCATTATGCTCCACATTCTCGAGCCTAGAAGGTAATATTGAAATTAAAAATGAAGCGAGTGCGTTACTTCTAGAGGGTTTAATTTATTTCCATTTCATGCACTGCCTATACGTGTCCTCGATTGCTGAAGTTTCGTACAATCCAAGTTTGACGAATTCTAGGTCTTACCGTCTTAGATTTTATTGTTTCTTCTGTGTCAATGACATTGTTGGTTAAGATGGATTAGGATTGGTGTGTGTGTGTGTTTTGGTTCGAATTTATTGGTTCTTCAGTTGGAAGTAGTTACTAGTGACGTTAGATTCAGTGAGAATGTACATTGTTGAGTAAAAGCTAGTGTTAGGGATGCACTGAGGAATGGAATAGAATGATTCTGAATCCGGCGTGATGCATCCTATAGCTATGGGTAGTGGAACTGCAAGTTTTTTTGAAGTATGTTGTTGTCCTTGTTGAGCAAGCGCTTATTGGATGTAGATTCCAGGTGGGTTAGTATATTGGGTAGGATTTTGCTTATGATCCTTCAAACTAGCATTTTATAAATATTTTCCCAATTCAATTTCAGTGAAGATTATTTTTTCTATTTTTCTTCTTTGAAAAACATTGTCTGTATTCCTTGAGATTTGAACCGGGTGTATAATTTACATTTGCTCGCTTGTTGGGTGTTTGTCGTAATCAACGAAATTTTTATGGGAGCAGGGATGCCTATGGATTTGCTCTGAGACCTCAACACACGCATAGATATAGAGAGTATGCTAACATTTACAAGGTATTATTTCAACATTTTGGTTCTTTCCTTCGATCTTTTGGTTAAGAGGCATATGTTAGAATTATTCTTATGAATAATTAGTTTCTGACAGAATTTTTTATCGATGAAATTGAGCTTGAGGATGCAGTAATAGACAGCTAGCTAAATCTATGTTTTGTTTTGGTCTGGGAGACTCCAGCATGTGCTACAGAAAGCTATATATGTATTTATAGCTATGTATAGACACTGGTGGTGATCACATAAGCTCAGGAAGTTCTCCAATATTTTTATCTAAGCTTGCAGTTTTAACTTTTAATATTCATGATATCAGGAAGAAGAAGAGGAAAGGTGCTATAAGTGGAAGAACTTTCTTGATCAAGTAGCTACATCATTTCAAGTGTGTCCTCTTGAGGAGGCAAATACAAATATACTGCAGGCTGAAACTAGCGAGCATAAAGAAGAAATCAGATCGAGGAGGAGTAGCACAGGGGATGACTCAACTGGCTCAAACTCTGAATCTGTTGACACAACGGATAGTAGTCCTACAAAACTATTAGAGTACCCAATTGAAATACAAAAACGTGTTGTCGAGACTTGGTGTCAAATTAGGCCATCTCTAAATGCCATTGAGATTATGATGAGCTCTCGTGTTAAAAAGAAGATTATGAAAGATGAAAAGACAATTAATGGTGGAGATCATCTTCCACCACTCGAGGAGGCAGAAACTTTGGATGGAACATCTGTGGCAAATTCTGAAGAGGATGAAGCTTGCATTAGTGGATCACTTACTCGTAGTACATCTGCTACTGGGGCAGAAAGTAGGATGGGTGAATGCATGTCTAACAGTGTGAAGCCCTCCAAGAGGGATGGCGTTGTGGCCGAACGAGTTTCACATGATCAGTTGTTTACATGGCAAGAAGAATTAGAATGCCTTGTTCGTGGGGGGTTGCCAAAAGATCTGAGGGGAGAGGTAAAGTTGAAAATTTGAATCATCTCAAGCTCCTTTCTTAGGATGCTTTTTGTAACTCTAATAATACCTTACAGGTGTGGCAAGCCTTTGTAGGTGTAAAGACCCGTCGAATTGAGAAATATTACCAAGATTTGTTGGATCAAGAAACTAATTGTAGTGCAGATAATGAGAACAATATTCCATCTGGTGTACCGATAAAATTGAAAAAGCAGATTGAGAAGGTCATTAGATGCGCGCCTTGGACTTTATCATTCAATCTTTTTAATTTGTAGGTGCTACTTCTTTTTCCTTGTTTTGCATTTTGTCAAAGACAGTGCTGTAATTCTTGTCTTTTTGCTTACAGGATATACCACGAACATTTCCTGGTCATCCTGCCCTGGATGAGAATGGTAGAGACTCCTTGAGGCGTTTACTTTTAGCATATGCTCTGCACAATCCTTCTGTTGGTTACTGTCAGGTAATTTCTGTGTTACAAGTTCTACTTAGCAAGCAAAGAAAAGCTTAGCATACTGATCTTCATCAATGTACATTTAAGAAATAAAATTGAAGATATCTACAAGATATGACTAGCCTTTGTAAGTGTTACCATTAAGCTTTTGGTAACACATGGTGATCCTTGAACAAGATAGAAAACTCGAGCAATAAACCCAAAAATGTCTGAAACAATTTGTATTTTGTTGAAGTTATATATTGTTCGAACCAATTTCAGTGTTTTAGATGTTTGTTTGCTTTATTCATTTTTAATTGCTGTATATATTGAGAAGTTTATTCTATAATCTGTATTTCTTACATGCAATTTGTGATTAATTTTTTTACCTAATATTTTCTACTTGCCAAAATGATGCAGGCAATGAATTTCTTTGCAGGCTTGTTGCTACTCCTGATGCCTGAGGAGAATGCCTTTTGGTAACTGATGCCGTAAACTTTCTTTTCGCATTACTTTTTAAATTATTTCCTCTGAATTAATTCTCTTTTATCTGTTTGAGTGTACTTGTTTAAGGTGTTTCAGATGCAGAATCTTTTCTTCTGTGTTATGACTTTTTTTATTTATTTTTGTTAGCTAGACTCCGTTCTTAATCAACTGATGGAAATTGATGCTGTTTAAATATAAATTCAATATTATATTTGTTTTTACGTAGAACTTCCAAATAATGCCCCAAGAGAAGTTTCAACCAAAGGCACATGTTCTTTGTTTGATTTTAGGAGGCTACTAGAATTGATTGTCTATGGCCCTCTAAGATCATCTCTTCACTTACATGCTAATGTTAGGTGCCTAAAGATATTAGGGTGAACTGATTACAAAAAATTTCCAGGACTTTGGTTGGAATAATAGATGACTATTTTGATGGATATTACACCGAGGAAATGATAGAATCACAGGTATTGCTTAGGAATTTATAATCTTTTCATTACTTTGTGTCTATAAGCAGCTTTGAAGTCTTTAGGCTTCAGTTAGTTGTGTATGTGTGATTATCAGCTATCCTTTTATTTTTCTCAATATTGTTTCTCTTGTCAGGTGGATCAGCTTGTTTTTGAGGAATTGATGCGTGAAAGATTTCCTAAATTGGGTCATACCTTTGATCTTTTTTCACATCTTTCATATCTCTTTGGCATGTATTTTCACTATGAGACGTATGGATCAATTGCTCATTTGTTTATGCTTCTGGTGCAGTTAAACATTTGGATTACTTGGGAGTGCAAGTGGCATGGTTCTCAGGTCCTTGGTTCCTTTCCATATTTGTGAATATGCTTCCGTGGGAGAGTGGTGGGTTTCTCTTACTATTGTTTTCCAGATTGGTGTTTATTTTCTATTAATATTTAGATTCTAGGTTGATCCTATGATTTCATGGTTCTGCGTAACTTATGTTCGTTGTGTGGATCTTGTGACAGTACTCCGAGTTTGGGATGTGCTTCTGTTTGAAGGCAACAGGGTCATGCTGTTTCGGACAGCACTTGCACTGATGGAATTATATGGTACTTTGGTATTGTAAAAGCGTGTTGGCTGCAATTTTTATCAGTTCATAGATGCATGAAAAGAGGGTGTAGCATAATACTTCTATCATATTTCTCTTTCTTTAGGTCCTGCACTAGTTACTACAAAAGATGCAGGGGACGCCATCACTCTGTTACAATCCCTTGCTGGTTCCACATTTGATAGTAGCCAGCTTGTTTTAACAGCTTGCATGGGCTTTCTGACTGTAACTGAAGTAAGACTAGTAGAGTTGAGAGAAAAGCTCCGGCCATCTGTGCTAGCTGTAATTGAAGAAAGAACAAAGAAGGGTCGGGTTTGGAAGGATTCCAAAGGGCTAGCTTCCAAGCTTTATAGCTTCAAGCATGATCCTGGATCACCTGCAGAGAAGAAAAAGAAAGCTGCAGGAGCTGATGCAGGACCCTGTACCCCTAATCTTGATGACTTCCTTAGTGGATTAGCCGGTGATTCAGAAACAGAGTCGCTCCCAGACCTTCAAGAACAAGTAACTATCTTTCTCATGGGTAATTTGGTGTCACCAAATATTTGTTCGCCAATATTTATTTGAAGCTTTCTTCATTCTGAAGGTCAATGACACAACAAAAAGGATGTGTCCTTCAATAAATAACTTGGTTGTGATTGTTAGTGATTGGCATGCAAGCTGCACTTGAGGAGAATCTCATCCCTTATAGTTTTAGAATGTGGATCCTGTAAAGGAACATTTGTAGGAACTACTAGAGTTTTTATTATTTATCATTGTCATGATATTTATTTCACAAGGACTTGTCAAGTTAAAATGTTACCCTTTGATCTTTGGTGCATCTCTTTTCCATGTAGGATTTATATTTATCTGGAGGTTCTGCTTCAAGTTTCTATGTTACTGTAGGTGTATTTTTCAATTTGAAAGGCCTTCTTTAATTTTTCCCCTTATAACCATAAAGCAGGAAGATCATCATCATTTATTCTATTTAGTTCACCCGAGTGTGATTTCCAATAGCAATACTTATAAAATGGTACTTGATATTTAAGGGTTTCCCTTGTTTGAGTTTATTTTAATATAAGCGGCTTTTGTGCAGGTAGTATGGTTGAAGGTTGAGTTGTGCAGGTTGCTGGAGGAGAAAAGATCTGCGGTTCTGAGGTTAATACTATATTTTATTGGGCTTGGCTTTTCTTCTTATCTGATCATTTATATTGGTTACTGGGTGATTGCCACAGACTCCATCAATGATGGACTGACCAATGTTGGAGTGACGATATTCACTTTAGGAAAAAATTTGTAAAGAAAAAGATTCAATGATTTTGATTTCTTGGCAGTTTGAACCACCTACTATTATTGAGTTCCAGTCATGTTTATTCGCCTCCTACTCATTATATCTTATCAACACGACTACTACATTATTGCTTCCTTGAGGGCTTTTCAAGATTTTTTTTCCTTCTTTAATGTGAATTGCATGGTGTATGACTTATGGGCAAAAACAAGCCTGCTTCTTCAGCTGAACTAACTCTTCGTGTGATTGTTTAAAGAAGATGGTTCTTGAAACTTTTGTTTCTTTTTTATAATTTTTTCCAGAGCTGAGGAGCTAGAAACGGCACTCATGGAAATGGTCACCCAAGATAATCGACGTCTATTAAGTGCCAGGGTACAATCTCTTGTTTGTGAGGAAAGCTTCCTAATGCTTGTTGTTGTCGTGGTTGCATTTTGAAAACTACAATTCAAGATGAGCCAACTCTAGTTACAATGAAAAAGAAAACCTGAGGCATCTCGTGTCTAAATTTTAAATATAGCCATTTTTTCTTGCTGCAAAATAAAATTGGAGTCACAAATATTAAGTAAAAATTCAAACCTAAGTTGCATCTCTTCTGAATATACTGCATTTTTAATTTGCAATGTCCTACATCCCCTGGGGCATGAAATCAGTGGTTTTTTCATTAGAACTACGCAAAAAGTGTTTTCTCCTGCACCCGTACTTATAATCTTTTAGGTACAGATAACATAAGTGGAGACTTGGTTTGTCGAAGTGTGAGTACTGGACTTGCTTCCAAAACTCTACGTTAGGTTTCTTGTCCACAGTAACGATTTTGCTTATTTTCTCCAGGTTGAACAACTGGAGATAGAGGTTGCTGAGCTAAAGAAAACTCTAGCAGAGAAGAAAGAACAAGAAGTTGCAATGCTTCAGGTGTGTTTAGCTGACATGACATCATAGTCACATTCTGATAGGGTAGCCTGATCCTAAATCAATAATTAACTGAGTCTTAAGTTTTGAACCACCAGTTGAATTGCTTGCTTCCATATATAATTGTTATCGATTGTTCTACATTGTAGTTGTTGATGCGTGTTGAACAAGAGCAAAGAGTAACCGAGGAAGCTAGAATAAATGCTGAGCAAGACGTAGCAGCTCAGAAATATGCTGTTCATATGCTTCAGGTTTGGCGTTTATTCAGGTTACTTTTGGATCTCTGATATTACTTTGCTGGAGTCTGATATATGAAGCACAAACTTCAATTTTTTTGGTACCCTAGATTGCTTGAGTTAGTTTAAAGGATTTTTGTTTAAAAAATAAACATTTAGTTGATGAATGAAATAAAGGGATAAACCTAACACCAAGAGGTATTTATACTAAAAAGTCTCCGATTAGTGCATATGTATGATAAGGATGAAGTATATGCTACTGGTTTCTGCTGATTGTTATCTAGGTACTACAAGATAGAAACAAATCCTAGCCTGCATAAATTCTGAAGCTCTTCCAACCGTCACCATGATCATGTTGATTTTCTCCCTCTGTGATTATCTGTTCTCTATTATTCAAGTACAGGATAAATATGAGAAAGCAATGGCTTCACTTGCTGAGATGGAGAAGAGGGTGGTGATGGCCGAATCCATGTTGGAAGCTACATTACAATATGAATCTGGTCAAGTTAAAGCAACGTCATCTCCTCGGTATAAAAGATATTTAAAAGAATATTTGATTTTCTATGCATTAGATTGATTCTTGATTGGACTTTTTTCAAATATTACAAAATAAATTTAAATATTTACAAATATAGCAAAAATATCACTCTATCTGCAGTAGATTTCAAGCACCACTGTCTACAACAAATAGATTATGATATTTTATTAAACAGTTTTGTCATTTAAAACAATTTCCCTTCTTAGCTCTTAAAACAAAATTTAATGTTTTCTTGATGGTGTATGAAGAATTTATAAATGCCAGGAATGTTTCGTTTTGCGATGAATTTCATTTTCATGAGGGTTTCCTGCTCTTTAGGTCACGTAATCAAGGATCAGCACAGGAAAATCAAAGAAAGATTAGTTTGCTGCCATTTGCATTGGGCTGGCGAGATCGAAACAAGGTATTATTTTAGTTTAACCACTTTCCAGAAACAAGAATTATCAATCGGTCGCAATTACAAACACGTTACCTCATATACTCGAAAGCATAAAGAATGAACTAACCGACAAATGCTGTCTACTAGTAGTATTTGATTAATTGATCTGTTTTGAATTATTAATGTGCTAGTAGACATATATCTCTTTTACCCATGTCTCTTAGGAAGCAGATTGCGCAGCAAAAAACTCTTGTGCTTTTTTGTTCATTACAACTCATTCTTCTCTAATTATGAATTACAATGTACTTGGCAGGGTAAATCGACCGAGGAACCTTCTGAATAGAAGATGATGAACAGCAATTAAAGGTTAGTTTCCAAGCCATGAAACTCATATACAGTTGTGGTAACCGAACAACACGCATTTACATCGCTTTCAATCTTTTCCTTCTAAGAAGCTCTGTCTAAATTGCGTTGGCTAAACCTCTTGACAAAGCTATATTTATTTTAATTTTTGTATTTTGTCAAACAACTTACATCCGATGTGTATATCTCAACTAAGAGGTCATCAAAAATTCAAACCACTTGTTGTTACTGATTACTGTGACATTTTAAAAAAACTGAAGCAAACTCGGGTTTGTTGATTTTTTCTTTTCCAGCTTGAATTTCTGTTCTCAAATGGGTCGACGGACATAGCCTAGAGGATCTTTCTTTTTTATTTCTTCACATTGAGAAGAAGGGAAAGGTTTTTTTCTTTCTTTAGGTGAAGAACCAAATTTCAGAGTGAAGTTCAACAACACACAATGAGGCGTTCAGGTAGTTTAAAGTTAAAATATGGTGTGTTCTTTTTCTTTCTTTCTTTCTTTTTTTTTTTCATTTTTGTTTCCTTCAGGTGAGGATTATTTAATGTAATGATGTAAATTATTTTACTTTCAAATTATATGTTTTCTATTAATGGTTGATGAACAAATTATACTTACGTGAAGAAGTGTACTTTCTCTATCTATACAGGAAAACCCAGTAAAAGAATATTGGATTCAAATTCAACCTTAAAAATCCCATTAACCTCCGTCAATCCAAGTACAACTACTACTTTTACTTCTATTATCACTCACTACTCTCACTTTTCTCTTCTGACTTTTGTGAAAATTGCTTTTTTCTAACCGCTTTTGTTTTGATTTCTATGCCTTAGTCAGCTCAAGTTTTATTTATTTCGGATTTTAAAATGTTTTATTTTATTTTATTTTATTTGCAAATTGTGAATTTTATTTCTTTGGTTTCTTGATTTCCAAATTCGTTTTTGATTCTTCGGTGATAGATGATCCTTTAAGTACTCTTAAAGAATTAAATGGCTTATAGTTAAGATTCTTCCGTGATAGATGATCCTTTAAGTAGTACTCTTAAATAATTAAATTGCTTGTAGTTAAAGGGGATTGTCAAAATTAATAAATATAACATGTAGCAAAATTTTAGATTTTAGTAATAATAGACATTCATAAACACTTATATATACTTCAATAAATGATATTTAATAAAATCTAAAATTTTGTTAGTAGGTAAACATTTTAGTTTATTTTATTATATTTAAATAGGTTATTTTCTCTAATTTTCTCACTTTTAAATCTATTTACAATTTTCCCATTCTAATTAATTTAAAGTTAAAAAGGTCAAATATCTAATATAAGCCCAAGAATAAAAGTGTAAAACATGAAATCAAAACTATAGTTTTTTTTCCGTAGTTGTTTATATATTTAATTTTGCTCATATATTTAATTTAAAGATGATTATTGGTTTCTATGGGTCTTTTTCGGGCTTTGCTTTAAAATGTCTGCCTATACTGACATTTTTTGTTCAAATTGATTTACATTTTTAGAATTGTTTTAAAAAAATCCTGTTCTTTGGCTTTTATTTCTTTTCTTTCCACGGCCTTTTTTATTATTTAAAGTTACTGTCATAAAGTCATGTTTTAATAGGCAACAATAAATTCAATGAAAAACTAAAATATCATTGAAATGTTATACGCACTATTTTAGTTTCTAAAATTATCAAATAATGTTTTGATATATTAAACAAAAACAAACAAACATATTATTTAAGACATGACTTTGAAACGAACAAACCCTCTTTACTAGTGAAAAGTGGTAATCCGAAATTCATTTTATGGAATGAATTCTATTGTGGTTATTATTTTTTTAAAAGGGAATGAATGCTCTCTATTGTTATTGTTTTGTTGTTGTCATTATTATTATTTCTTAAAGAGAATGAGTACTGTTTCTTCTACATCAATGTGTTTATCCTAAAAATGATAACTCATAGATCTTCACGCCTTAGATACAAACGACACCCCTGAGTTAACATATAAATCCAAAATTCCTCTTTTTTCCTCTTCTCGGAAACTAAATCCATAGCTTTTTTTTCTTTTCTTCTCTTTTTGATAATAATTCCAAAGTATTCGTAGAAAGAAAGGCTTTGCCGAAAATAATTAGCTATGCCTACAACTTGAATTTTAGGTCTATGAAATATGACTTATTTATACCTTTAATTTAATGAATGATTGACTTTATTAATTAAATAAACTCTTTTGCGATTAAGTGAAGAGAGGGAACGTACCTCAGTCTTTGGTTTGATTTTCTCTATACCTTATTGCACTAAAAAACAAAACATGGAGATAGGAAGAGCATATACCACATTTCAATATAAAATAACAAACCATTGAAACCAACCCAATATGTAAAATTTTGTTTTAGTTTCACACTTCACTTTTACAGATCTCTCATACCTGAATACACAAAAGAACTCTTCAATTAAAGAGGAGAAAAAAAAAAGCACAAAAGTAACCGGTCGCGATGCCTATAACTTAGAAAACCTCAGTCCATTTTTCAAGTAATTATACCTAACTAATATCAAAGGGAATAACATATATATAACAATCATCATACAAAAACCAAGTGTGTGTATATATATACCCTATCTCTATATTCTATAAACAAATGCAAAATGGAGCAGAGAAATGCACCTGATTTGATGATGTTCGTGTAAATATTCGAGCAGGCACCATCCAGTGCATTCAATCAAGCTTTTGAATCACCTTTGGTACTCCTCGTAGTATATCCAACTGTATGGCTGGAAAAGGTGTGATGGAGTGAAGACAAGCATCATTATAGTCGTTTAGTTGGATTCCTGTCGTATCTTCTACCTCCATTAAGTTTCCTATCAGAATCTCGGTTGGCTCTTGGAGGAGTATAGGCAGATCCAGGGGAGTCGTTGGGTAAAATAATACCAGGGTCGTATCTTTGAGAAGCAAGATAAGATAAAGCTGTGACGACATCGGCTATCACAGGTCGCATATTTGGCTGCTCTTGAACACACATTGCTGCAATTGCAAGAGCTTGATATAAACCCCTTGAAGGGTATTGGCCTCTAAGCATTGGATCGGCCATTTGCGCAAATCTCAGACGGTCTTTAAACAATGGTCTTGCCTGCAATAAAAGAATTTGTATAATAAATATAAAATATATTTTCAGTTTTACGGTTTGCGTTACTAATCTACTAGAAGATAAGCTTCAACAACAAACTAATATTTACTACATACTGAGAAACATTTGTAATGGTGCTATAAGATTAGGGTCCTAATCAGTATGAATGATAAGTCATAAACATATAGATATAATTCCTAATGATATAGTCTATGTAATTTGCTTTGTTATACTTCATTATATTTAGGTTCTTGTACTTTTGCAAATGTTCCTGATACTATAGTTAAATTATAAGGAAAGACTAATGTTATGTACCATAAAAACTAACATGTCATTAATTTTCTTGTCATATTGTCATCTTCATAGAAGTACGTGACTTGAACGGACGAAAATGATAAAAGTATTAAAAGATTGTCAAACACAACCTATTTATACCTTTTACTTTCTAAGACAACTTTTTCCAGATATATGACAGATGATAAATGGTTTCTACCTATTGAGTTATATAAAAACGAAAAACGGTGAGTCTTAGAATTATCAGATCTTTTAAAGCCAAAAAGTGATGTAGAGATGAGTAAACATGAGATCTCTTACCCATGAAACCAGATTTTGCTCCCCTGCAGCTTTTGAATCATCAATTGCTTTCCTGCCTGTTATGATTTCTAGAAGAACAACGCCAAAGCTATAAACATCTGACTTGAGAGTTAACTGACCAGTCATTGCATATTCGGGAGCACAATATCCGTAAGTACCCATAACTCTGGTAGATACATGTGTATTATCCCCAACGGGCCCAAGTTTAGCTAATCCAAAATCAGACAGCTTGGGATGATAACCTTTGTCAAGCAGAATGTTGGAACTTTTTAAATCTCGATAAATAACTGGCGGGCTAGCTTTGTCGTGCAAGTATTCCAATCCTCGAGCTGCCCCAGCAGCTATTCTCATTCTTGTATTCCAATCTATAAATTTTGTACCAGGTGAAATGTCTGCAGAAAAAGAATAACAAGAGTAAGCTAAGGAATTTTTCTATGCAGTTAAAGTATAGAGAGTATGTAGAAATTTCTATACCATGTAAATGGTCATCTAAAGATCCTAGAGGCATATATTCATATATCAGAAGCCTTTGATCTCCATCAGCACAATAACCAATCAGGTTAACTAGATTTGGGTGATGAAGTAGGCTTAACATCAACACTTCAACGAGAAATTCTCTGTTCCCTTGCAACCCATTGCGATCGAGTTGTTTGATTGCCACAACCTACAATGAATGAAAAAAGTGATTTTAAGACGTACGTCCAACTTCAGTTTGAAGTACCACAAACTAAAAGGATTCGATATTTGGTAACCAAAATTTGTATGTACGCTTGATAATTATAGAACTAATCTTCTTTTTCTCCCCTAAAACAAGACCAACCTGATTGATGCTTTCCAACTTTCCTTTGTAAACTCTACCAAAACCTCCTTCTCCTAAAAGACAGTCTGCCCTAAAATTCCTGGTAGCAGCTGCCAACTCCCGGAAGGAAAATATCTGTGCCTTGATAGGTTCAGATCCTCCACCTTTGGAGGTTTCACTGAAGGAGGAAATTGTCTTTAGTTTCCCTACAAAATGAAAAACAGATCACACAAGAAAACTCCAAAAAACAAATGAGAAACAGAATCAAGGAAACTCAAGGACATGATGAACTCCAGATTAACAAATAGATAAGCATCTCGCTGCCTGACTCAATTAGTAAGTATGTCAGGATCCGATTGTGTATTCTGGATCAATCCGATATAGTTCTTTCTAGCTATATTCAAACCGTCAGTCTTGAAATCGCCATTGTACCGAAGAAGTTTATCATACAGCTTCAATGCAGAGCAAAATTCAAAGTAGATTTCGAAAACCAGATAGCTGATTGATGTACAGCCTAACTGGATCGTTAAAACGATTAATAAAAGGACGTCTATCAGCCAAAAATCGCTCAATGCAAATCAGACGTCCAACGATTCGCACTAAACATGAACCTGGTTTAGTTATAACTCTAGAGGATTGCAGTTCGTTTGAACTCAAAGAACGAACTACCTACATCGATAAACAAAAAATTCTACGGAAACTAAAGTCAAAGAAAGAAATCGAAAACTCAACCGAATCCATCGGAACGAAGTGAATTGAAAAAACAAACAGCGAAGAAACAGATACAATGAAAGAAATAACAGAGTTAGTGATAGACGTTACCGTTGATCAGATCAACTCGAGTGTTCTGAGATTCCAACTTGTTCAATTTCTTGGACTTGAGTTTCCTGTTTGAATTTCCAGAACAAGGAATCCAAATCATGCTGAATACAATCTCCTTTTCTCGCAGTGTTTGATGAACTTCAACAGCAGCATCAAATCAAAAAGAGGAAGTAAACAGATTGGAAAAACAAAAAAAGTATATATAAATCTTTTGAAAAAATAAATTGTGGAAATCGAAAACGAATTTAAAAGGCAGCAGTTTCTTTAGAAAGCTCCGCAGAACTTGAAAATCACAAATGGCCTTCAGCTGTCTCCTTGAAATGTTTACTTTGTCTTTTCCCGTTTACTTTCTCTCTCTCTCTCTTTCTCTCCTCAATATATTTCTTCCAAAAATTACTCTTACTTTCCCTCGAAAATTAAAATATTAAATTTTCCATTTTTATAAAATATATTTTTTTTGTTATCAAAATTTAAGTATAATTATAAGAGAAAATTCATTTTTAAATCCATAGTTACAAATATTATAATCAGTAATTTTGCTATTAATTATATAATTATCCTTTTTTTTAATGTCTCTTTTTAATCGAGAAATTTTATGAAGTGCGTTTGACAATATCAAACATTATCTAAGTTATCGTAGTTGCATATCCATAATTTAAATCTCAAACGCTCTCAAGTATTATAAATATATATTTTAGTTTTGGATTTTAAAAACACGATGATATTTTTCTTATAATTTAAATTTAATGTCATAGTTATATTTCAACTTTCCTTTCTACCCATTTTCCCAAGTAAGAAATTTAGTTATAGATTGAAATTCGAACATAAAAAATAAATTTAGTGATGGACTCATTTTCGATTGGGCCTTTCTTATTTTGCTGGGCCCGTTTTGCACTTTGTTGGGCTGACCTGCATCAACCGACGTGTCGTACGGGTCATTTCCATTTTGTTGGAGTAGTTGAGATCACGTTGGATTAAAATATTGTTTAGAACCTTCCTTTGATAACCTACGTGGCATCTATTTATTTGTTTCTTTAAAATATCATACTTCCTAGCGTTGAATTAGTCTTTTACACTATGCAAAACAAAGTCTTAAATTTTTATTGTTATTCCAATTTGTTAAATAATTACAGGTAATTGTCAAAATATTTTTAACATATATCAAAATTTCATATTATATCCAGACATTATATAAGTGTAAGACTTAAACATAATTTAAATTTTTGTTACAGTTACTAAATATTTTAATTTATTTTGTTACTTTGAGAAATAATCCTTGTTTTTATACAAATAAATTTATTGATGTATGAATATATTTTTAATTTTTCTTAGTGAAAATAATGATTGTTATTGAATTTTTTTTAAAAAAACATAATTAGACTACATGAATTAAAATAGAATCTTTTAGAAACAGAATTATGTTTTAATATATTTTCTTTTTCTTTTTTGAAACAAACGTGACACGTACTTCAATATGAGGGGATGTCAAAAATATCTTATTGAAGAACCAAAGAAAGTTGGGGAAAAACATGTGGACGGGAATATTAAAGTATAAATTTGTGAAATGGAATTTGTTTTGAGTTTTCGTTAGTGACAACATTTTAAATATTCAATATTGATTATTTTTAATTTCATTATTCAAGAATACGCGTGAAGATTAGATTAGACAATTTTCTTGTTAAAAAATGTAATTTGACATGATTCAAAGGAAGATGAGTTCTTCCTTCAAATCAAGATTCCCCGGAAAGGAATTTTTGTTTTTTTCTTCTTTCTCTCTTTATTGAATCATTCAACCTATAGGAGAGAGCAGAACATGATGAACTTGTATTATTTTGTTTGATTTTAATGGACCTATGAGATGATAAATATTCAAAATTCCAATAGCTGGCCAACAAGACAAGTTTGATGTCAGCAATAACTTAGTTGACTTTTTTTTATTTTTTTTTATGAGAAAGGACATATGTAGCATATAAGTATATGTATAAAAAGCTCAGACAGAAACTTCTTTGCTTCAGAAAAGTATAGTGAGTTCTATAATTAAAAGGAGAGAAGGAAAAAAAAAACAAAGCTATTATGTTGGCTTGATGTCTATAAGATGTAACAAACTCAATGAAAATGCTTGAAACTTTACTCAAAACTTTTGTATGAGTATCACAATGGACAGAATGTATTATTGATTAGGAACAAAATATGAAAAAGTGGAAGTTGAAAGACTTGGAAGCATAAAAACTAAAAGCAGCACAATGAAGAGCAGTCCAAAGGAACTGCCTGTTGAAGACGAAACGACATGCCGATGCTACGTTGAACCAAGGCTCTTGAATGTCTCCATTCCACACGCTGGCTTTGGTCTGCTCTCCACAAGGGAGCTGCTCTACATTCATTTGCTTCTATTTTTTGGTTTATTCCATTTCAGGAGCTACAGAAATTGAAGTTCCAAGTGAAATACCATGATTATGTTTTCCTTCATAAGTTGTGATGAAGGAATCCGGATCCTCAGATGCTCGTTCGACATATTTGCGTGCTTTGCATTTGAGGCCAGTACATCTATAGTAACTTCTGCAAGGTGAAAGCTTAAGTGAGATCAACCTGGAAAAAATATATAAGCAACCAAAAAAATTCAACAGCAGAACTCGTGGGTGATATACAAAATTCAAGCCACAAGGTTGGTGAGATGCTCATTCTGTTATTAAATTGAATGGGGTTAGTTCTTTTGACTGGCAACTTTCAATGGGGAGTTCTGTTATTAATAAAATCTAGAATTTGTAGAGACAAGAAAAGAAAGATCAGAAGGGTCTCTTTTGCAACTAAGCATTAAACGATGCATCCAATAATATTAGGCAACTTGGTAAGGGTGATGGAAAAAAAACCAAAATGAAATCGAGTTAGAACAAATCAATGCAAATTTTTAACTCCATACCGTGGGTATAGATTACCCTTCACAACTTTCTGCCCATATTTTCTCCAGCGAACGCCTTTTCCAGAAATCTCGATACCAGTGGAATCTTGAGCCATTGCATGGTGCTCATTAACACCTTCAATTAATGTCTCACCTTCATTTGTTGGATTTTTTCCACCCCTAGAAATTGAACATATAAAAGATTTGTTTATTTAAGATGCAAAGCTCTTCTTAAACCATAGGAGCAGAAAGTCAGAGTCAAATTTAGTATAAAATGACCATAGTTGAAAATTGAAATAGCTTTTTCTTACCTTCTTTTACTTCGCAATTTATCATCCATGGACTGGAGTCCTTTGCTTCCTTCTTCACATTCTACACTTAGACCGCATGAATTATTATCGGAGATTCCACATCTAGCATTGACTTCTTGATTTGAAAACGGGTCAAAGGGTATTGTAACTCTGTCTTGACAAGTTTTTTCGATGTGATTCTCAATCCTACTTTCACAACCTTCTATCCGCCCATTGAGGTAATTGAACCATAGCTCCGGATTTGTATCTTGTGTAGTTCCATTTGATATTGACCCTTCCCTTTGTGTCCCGGATGAGTTTTGCTTTAGAGGTTGAGGCTTTGGGTGGTTGTGCTCACCTTTGTAAACAATTTCAGCAACCTTCCCATCCAATGATCTCTCAACCTTCTTTTTGACAGGACAACTTGGATGTGTGCACTTGTAATAACTCCGTGGATACTCACTTCCTTTTACTTGCTTTTGCCCATATTTCCGCCAATTATATCCGTCATAAGAAGGCTGAGCACCACTAATTTGAGGACGAAGCAATGTTGGATCTTTTTTGCTATAACTTAAAGTCACCCTTGAGCTTCCAATAGATTGACTGTTTTCAACAGTGGATGTGATGTTTTGAGGAAGATCTGATGTCGGCGCAGATTGAAAGTTGTCATTATCTTGATTTGGACATTGAATACAGAGATTTGAGGTCAGTGCAGATTGGAAATTGCCATCATCTTGATTCGGACATTGAATACAGACCTCAACTGGTGGAGGTGGTAAACAGTTTTGCAAATTGGTGTTCCCCTGGTTAAAAGATAATCCAGCAAAGTCAGTAGACTTTCAAGTGCTCAAACCTTCTATTCTTTCATTAAATACCATTAGAGACAATCAAACAGATAATCTGAACCAAACTCAATATCCTAGCATCTTTGACAGAGTACGTACAACGGAATAGAAGTACATGTATAAACAGTTCTAATTATGAAGCCACTTGCCATGAGTGACAGCTGAGAGACAGTCCTTTTTGATACATGCTTCGCCAAAGGTTTGAATAAAACAGTGGTTTTGATCTCTGATACAGCGAGAGTATCAGATGAACTATGAGAGTTCGTTCCAGGGATCGTTTCTGATATTTTTCCCTGAAAATGTTGAATGTCACATCATGAAGTGAGATTTTTTTAAACAAAAATGAGAACTGTAGAAGTAAAATATCACAGGAATAAATCACCCGGATGATGGACCAGGATTATCCTTACCTTAAACCTCACTGTCTTTGGTCTAATGGCAGCAACCCTGGTTTCGGATGACATATTCGGTGGAGAAGTATCGAATGCACACGTAAGAATATCAGAGAACGACTTGAAACTGGAACATGTTGGCCTTGAAGCTACTGGTCTGGCAATAACAACTCTCTCTGTTGCTTTATTGTCCATTATGTGCAAGAACGCAGAAATGGTACACCTATAAATATTCAAGAAACCTTTGATGACCAAATAATTGTTTCTGGGAATGTTGTATCCAATAGCATTCGGAATTACGAGCTTGAAAGATCCCAGGAAAGAATCATGGCTGGATTCTTAAGCAATGCTTTTCTACATTGTTTGTCATCAAAGAGATTGCATACCTATAATACACGAGAAATGTAATTTTAGTGTAGTGTGAAGAAGGGTTGATCGTTAAAAACAAATGAAAGTGGGTCTGCGCTATTTGTGAAGTTCGTCAAGCATTACAAAACATCCCAGCACTTTGGATTATACAAAGCATAACAAAGCCTAAAAAATATGTTTTTTTGTATAAGATGACAAATAATTGAAGAAGATGTGAAAAGTTATTGTCCCAGTGAACTAGATCACCACACAAGAAGTATCCAATTATAATCTTCCAAACATCTATCGCTGCATCATATATTGAAACTAGAGCACAAACACCAATAGGACAATCCACATTATGATGTTGATCATTTCTAGTCTAAGTCCATATACATTCATTATTAATTAATATCCAAATAGTCTCATAACTTCAAATTTTCCACCTCTACCCAATGTAGGATTATTGTGACACCCCTAGCAAACATGTTGCTTGTAATGCAAAATAATTCATAAAGCAGCTAATCGATTTCAATCAAGTAAGCTTATGATGCTTATTATCTTCATCCAACTAAAAGTAATGCAGAGAGTTTGATAATTGCTTCAGATTGGATTCTTTTCATTGAAGAAGATCACAGCCCACCAGTCAAATAATAAACACTTGCTGAAAGCGTCCTGGCCTGAAAGAATAGTTCAAAAAGCTCCCAACAAAGGACATCTCAATACTTGAAACAATTTGCCAAATATATCAATATAATGAATATCACAGTAACAGCTGTCCCTTAAACACTCTAATGAATTACATTATCTGAAATACACAATCAATAACCATTAAAATAACAGAAAAATCCAGACACCCAAAACATAAAGCTCTATAATCATACTAAAAGAAATGCATCAAACCCCACTTCAAAATGACTCATCAAAATCTAAAAGTCCAACTCCAACTCCAACCAATTAAAATAATTAAAACATTCAAACTTCAGAAAGGAGAAAAACAGGGGACAGACAAACCAAATTGCTTCAATCCCATCCATGGATTCTCGATTCTTCACTTCCAATGGGATTATTTCAAACTGGGTTTTCACTAACAGATTAATCGAAAACACAGAACATGAGAAGAAACCCCATTTGCTCAAAGGATCACTCAAGTGTAAGCGAAGATCAAAAAGACAAAGAACAGAAAGCCGAGACGAGTAAAGGACAAAAGGGTGGTGGCCATTTTCACCGTTAGAGAAGAAGAGATTGAAGGTATAGGAGACTATTGGGGGGTTTTAGTTAGTTGGAGGTGGGGACGAAGATGAAGAGAAGCGTCTCGCCAATCCCGCCAACTGAAATTCTACAGAGAAGAATGGTAGTTGAATTGGGAGATGCACGTGCTGTAGCGGAAGGGATAGGGAGTCTGAAGAATGAATGATGAAATTTTTAGTTAAGTGGAGCTTCCAGGTTTACATGGCTTTGTGTAAGAATCTGCACATTATTTATTTCAATAATACCCAGATGGGAGAAAAGTACTTTTCAGTAATAAAGTTGTGGTTAAATTGGGTTAAATCTCATTTTGAAATTTTCTTTCCACTTTTGAATTGCTTCAAATTTACTTTTTATACTTTCACATCTTTAATTCTACCTCTGTTTTTTTTTTCTCTCTTTTGAAATATTTTATTTTGGTCTTCTTTGTTTAAGTTTAGTTTAATATAATGGTGTTTTCAATCCATTTTAAATTCAGTCACTTTTAATTAATTTTCGTTAAAATTATTAGTTTCTATTGAAATTAGTTAAATTTTAATTATTATAATTTTCATTAAAAAAAATACATTATTTGAATATGTTTCGAAAAGTTAGATTTTATGGCCAGTTGATTACCAAATATTTATGAAGTGAATAACTGAATTTAAATATTATAATTGATAGTAATGAAGAAAAATTAACATTTGAAAAATATTTGCGGTGTAAATAGTTTATTATCATTATTATTGTTGAAAATCCTTAATTAAAAGTATGTTTTGTTCCATTCTCTAAACTTAAATATATCTGTGTGTGTGTGTGTTTTATATACTTAAACTTAATGTGTGTTTTAATCTTACAAAATGATAATTTTAGTCATTACTTACATAAGAAAATCCACTTTTTTTAATGTTTTGGTATACATACTCGAAATTATGTGATTGCTGTATTATAATTAAATTACATATGAGGACCAAGTTAACTGGTTTTAAATTTTAAATAATATATTTTAAAACTAAAAATAAACCTTTTAAAAATTTAAAATCAAACAAAAGCAAATTTTAGAGACTAAAATTAACCTTTTAAAAGTTAATTAAAAGAATAGAATAAACTTGAAGCTATTTTTTAAGCAATAAACTTGAATTCGGGAATATCATATAATTTATAATTTAAATATTAAAAAAGAATACTCTTCATCTCTAGACTTAAATGAAAATAAAAACTGGCACTCATATTTGATAGAATGTTTCACAAGAAGGATTTAATTGTTATAAGTTTTAAATTATGAAGACTAGAAAGCAAATCATAACATGCATTGGCTAGTGCAAGGAAATGCATCTTCCCATAGAAAGCAAGCAAAACAGAAAGCACAGATTCCATTGAATTTCCATACAAATTTACAGACCTTTCTACAATCATTCACATCGTTAGGAGAAGAAGAAGAATATAAGAAGAAAGTTCAACACAGCAACAAAAATCACTTATTAATTGGTGCAAGAATGGTGTAGACCAACAAGAATGTGATAATTACAATTGCACCTGCTAGAGTAAATCTTGGACTAGTCCACAGCATCAGGTTTGATCTCTCTGTTCTTTTTATGGGATCTACTTCTTCAGACAATGGATATTCTGACCTTCGCGGATTCCAGCTTACATATTTGTTGGGAGAGAAATCAGAGAACATCGTCTTTTTTCCTCGCTTTTTGAACTTGGACCATGCCTTGTCCCAGTCTGTTGAGAGCTTATCACCTGATTCACATCATTGGTAATTCAAACAATAACTGTTAGCCTTAATGCTAAATATAAACCTGATCCTACATCATTTGATACTGAAAATTTTCAAGTAATCAGCTTACAAAATAGAAGCACTTGAGTTACTCTCATTGGTGTCCTAATCCAAGGGCTTGTGATGTTCAAACATACCCTTCAAGTCTTGAATTCAATTTTCTAAGTTGATAACTTAACATAATTTAAAATTCATGCTCTCTTGAAAACTTAGAGAGAACAAAGAAGCCAAAAACTCTTTAACAATTTTTTTTTAAAAAAAGGACTCAAAGTTACAAACTAGGTATAAACCAACTTAAACTAAGGGCAACCAAACCTCTACATATATTCACAGTAATATAATGTTGTCCACTTTGAACAATGGAACTCACCCTTATTCCATCAATTTTTTTTTTTTTCTAGCCAACATCAACAAGGGATTTTATCTGCGATACTAACCACACTAAGGGGAAAGTATTCTTATTTTATTTCAGGAGTTAAACTCCAATTAGTACATATGATTACACACTACTATAAATAACAAGTTACCCACTTAGGTAAATAGCTAACAGACTAACAATTGGTAGATGAATCCTAGACTCTCTTGAGAATCTAGTGCTTCAAAACCGAGCTGGTCATACTAAAAATAATACCTGATTTTATCTTTCTTTAGGAACCATAAATCTTGCTTGAGATGCTAGGACTGGAACATGTAACTCTTAAGGGCCGTTTGTACCCCAACTTCAATTGGACAGAGCAGACTATTATAGGCTCATTCAGTACTTGAACCTCCCATTATAATAGTTTGTGTTTTCAACTATTATAACTCGCAATTAACTATAAAAATACTATTTGAAAATAGTTTGCACCTCAAACACAAGTTATTATAACCCACTAGCCTCCTTCACTATATTAATCAACTCAGTGGCCCAAATGCCTCCTTAATCATTGAGTAAGCAAGTGTCCAAAATGAAGAGGACAGAAGAAATCCTGTTGTGCATCGTGCTAAGTTATATTAAGAAGAATCAGCAGCTTCTCTAAAGTTAGAGCAGGCAAATTGAAAGCAACATGGCTTTATCTGAGCGATCAAGAGCATTATCAAGCTAAAGCATATTTAACCCAATGAAAATCAATTTGATCAAAAGCATTATCATATTTTTCTTCGTTCCAGAGATGGGAACCTATTCTTTTTTCGATGCCCGTAGTCAAGACATTAAGAAGAAAAATTTTCTTCAGTTTTTTATACGCCAAATGAGTTTTCCCTGTAATTTGGACGCATTTATCCTTTTGTCGACAAGAGATAAGTTAAAGACCTTCATCGGCAACTAACTAGTACTTAAAAACAGATGAAATGAAGTCCTAAGCCTAATTTTAGACAATACAGAAATCTAGATCTCAGCACCAAAATGTAACTCCGTTCTAAATACATCCGATCAGACTCAAAATGGCGGGAAAATAACGAAAAACATTTTTCAGTACTAATCTACTTTGAGCGTCTAAGCCATTTTGAGTAGTTACTTAGAACAAAGTACCATTTGATTCTTGCCTCTCTCCCTCACAGCTCAAACTAAAATCCAAAGAAGCTAGAGAGGTCATCAACAAAGCAGAACTTAAAATCTGCAAAAGAGAGAAAAGGATACTGATGCCATACGTGTCTGATCGTCATTATCGTCATCTTTTCGAGGATCTTTAGGCCTTCTCCCCGAACACAGAGGAATCACCGGCGAAGAAGAAGACGATGACGATAAGGACGAAGGTGATTTCTGTTTATTTCTTGAGAAAAAGCTACGAGGTGCGATTATGGTTCCGACTAGCATCGCGGCAAAGATCCCAATTCCAGATTGAAACCAAGAATTCGTTCCCTGGTCTGCATCCACTGATTCACTTCACTGGCCACCCATCAGTTCATACCTTCAGATATTCGTATCTGACGAACTTTACAGGCCTCAAAATCTGCCACGTCATCCGAATCATCGTCTTTTGTGGGCCCGTTATATCCCACGTCGACTAATTTGGGCTTTTCTTTAGCGTCGTCGTGAATTGGACCGAGCCATCCAGCATTTTTAGTTTCTGGCCCAGATAGTTATAAACTGGCTGTGTACCAAAAATAAGTTATATTAGAAATTTGAGAACGAAGGTGGATTTATTTGTCCTACAGTTTTAGTGATGTATTCGTATGGATTGCTTAGATAGTTATAAACTGGCTGTGTACCAAAAATGTTGAATATGTCACGTATCAGGTAGACACAGAATGATCCAAATGCGCATAACTGTGGAAAAACAAAATTATATATATTTTTTCTACAGTTGATGATTTGAAAAACATAGAGTCGTTATTTCAATACAAACATGATATATCCCTTTTGAGCATATATCCTTAGACTTGGTTTTTTATTTCACCCCATCACAGAGTTATTTTTATTTTATCTATGATCATCTTCTCTAACCACGGTGAGACTTTAGTCACGTTTATAAGATAAACTTAATAAATTGATAAACATATAATTACAATGAAAATAAATCAATCAACAAAAAAAAACTAAGGAAACATTTTATTTAAAAAGAAGAAAAACAAAGGAATAAGACAATTGTGACCCTACCCATTGCCTTGTTTGGCAAAACACGAGCCACTCGCGCTTCACTCTCACGTCTCCGTTCGCTTTGACCATTGTATGTTAGCCATCCGCTGCTGCCGATCACCGGTGCCGCGTCCCGCACGTAAATTGTCGTTTCAGGAGAGGAAAGAAAATATACAAAAAAAAAAAAAAACAAAATTATTCACATGTGGGAGTTATTTTGCCACGTGTCTCCCAATGCAGGGGCGTGCGAAAAAGAAAAGTTGGCCGTTGGGCCCATCCACCCCCAAAATCAAATGTGCACCACGAAAAAACAAGTTGGTAAGTACATCAATCTCAGCCGTTGGATCTCGTGGTCACTATAGTGTCCAGCGTGTAAATCCATCCTTGTTCGTTTTTTGCTCCCTCATTTTTAAAAACTTTCTAACACGAAAAAAAAAACCTTTTGCTTGTCATTTTATATGTAAAATAGGAAATTATTTTATATTTTCCTCTTACTTCTTAGATTTCATTATTGCAAGTGTTTAGTTATTTATGTGATTTTTTTTATTCATTTAAAAAGAAGAAAGAAATCTAGTCCGATTTATTCACAAATATATTAATATTTTACTTTTTTTTCATTAAAAAAATCACCATAACTCCAATAAAACAATAGCCACTTTAATGATAAGCATCCGTATAGATTTAAAGAAAAGTATTGATTAAAAATACCAATACCATTATTATTTTAAATTAACAGACTACAAAACATCAACTTGCCAAAAATGAACATGAATAACAATCATATATAAAAATATAAAATATTGGAAATTATAAACAGTATTGAATTTGAACTAAAAATTTAGTGAAAATCGTGACGCTAAAAGGCTTACTGTTTGAATGAGAAATTGAAAACTATAATCCAAACTCATTAGAACGTTTGAAAAGTTTTAAATATAATGTAAATCATACTTGTGAAGTGGGTTTAATTGATGTAGTTTTATTATCTAAAATGTCAACATCTCATCCCTCTCATTAATGCTCTAAAGAAACAATTGCTTAAAACTTATAGAAAAAAATGTAATGCAAAATCATGATTAAACAATTAGTTTAGTTTAATTCACTAAATTTATTTTCAGCACAACAAAAGTTATTTGTGTAGATGTGAATATTTAGTCCATTATTTTGATGGAGTGACACTTGTATTAGTTTTAAAAATTTGAGGTAGATCGAATGAATTTAAATATAGTTATTATTAAATAAAAAAAATTATATGAATAATTCGAAACTGATTTATAAAGATCTCACATTAGTACTTTTCACGTTATAGATCAGTGAAATTCAAAATTGATGATATGCACGTATTACAAATGTTGTGCTTGGTAAATCTTCACTTTTTTTAATTATTTTTTAAAATCAACATTTATTAAGTATACAAATTTTTGTCACGTATGTGCACATGTTATTTAAGATATCAGACAGAGAAAAATGTTGCAGTTTTTTTCATTCCGTTCATAAGTTTCAAATTGTCATATTTTTACCTCGAAGCTCTTAATTTTATTTTCACTTGATTTATAAGTTTTAGGAATTACACTTTGGTACTTATCTCTAGTTATTATTGTAAATTTATACTACTTAATTCATTGATTTCTACTAAAATTACATTCTTTAAAAATATTTTTAATTAGAAAATTAAAATATGAAAGTAAACATTATAACAAATTTAGGAACAAAAATGTAACAAAAAAAACAAAAGAAAAAGAAAAAGAAAACAGTTTAAGTTAAAATAAGATTAGAATTTCTGTTTTCCCATAACGACAGAAGTACGAGAAGGAGAAGGACAGAGACGAGGAGGTGGAGTGATCGGGGACTCGTGGTTGAGAATGAGTCGCTGGTTGCTATCCCAAATCTGTGGGGGCCCCACTTGGTGCCCCGATTCCCGATTTATTAGGCCACCTAAAGCTCCAACATCGCCAAAACATCGCCTACTTCTGTCCCCTCCCCCCTTCCTCGTCAAGCTTCTCTATTTTTTTTTCAACGGTGAGATGTAGAACAAATTTTATTTTCTTTACTTATTTAAAAAACTTCCATTCATTTTCTTAATCAACGCAAAATATAGATTTTCTTAGGAAGATATCTGTTTTTATAATTTTTGTTATATATATAATAAATAAGTAATATAATAGTATGAATGTTCACGTGTTTTACTATGGTAGATATTTATTGTTTAAAAAAATCACTTCCTTCATCCATGTATTAATTAACTATATAGTGATCAATGTCACCTCTTACTTGTCAAATTGTATGCGACATTAGCATCAATATTATGAATAATTTTCCTAATGTATTTTATTTTAATATTATATTATGATTATTAAAAATTAGATTTTGTTATGTAAACTGAAGTATGTCTAAAATTTAATTTTGCATTCTTAAAATGTATAATTGCACTATTAAATGAAAAATGAACTTTGGTTCATGTATTTACCTTTTTGTTAAAACTAACATTTATCTAATACCATACAAAGTAAATTATATATCTATCCTTGCAAAATACATACAAGCAGTCAAAGCAGGAAAGAAGTTAGAAGAATAATTAAAATAATGAAATTAGAAAAACACACATTTATTTACTACGACTGTCTTTATCGTATATAAAAATATATACTACTGTCATAGGTTTGAGATGAGTTGTAATTGAAAAAACTACGTAGACAATAAATTTGTGAGTCAAGAGGATAGAGGGTTGAGATGATAGACCAAAGTCAATGGAACATGTATCCGACCAATTGCCACCTTTATCTTCGGGAGATCAATTTGAGTGACCATTAGAAATCCATTGGAGGGCATGGAAAAGCTACTAAAATGACCCAAGTGATATCATAGGGATAACTTAAAGGAAACATGTAAATGACATGATAGTTGCTCAAATGACCTTATCAAAGTTGGGAGGACTCATGAGAAACTTAAAGGTAGTTTAAAGGACTCATAAGAAAACCCAAAGATAGCTCACATGGTCCATAAAAACACTGGAAGACAACTTAAAATACTCCTCGTGAAGCCTAAAGGTAGCTCAAATGGTCCAAATGGAGTATAAAGGTAGCTCAAAAAACTAATTCAAAGAAGTAAAAGAAAAGTAGCATAGAGATCGTATGGGGAGGTTGAACATAGTTATAGGACTCCCAAGAGAATTTAGCGATGGCTGGTGAGAAAGCTTCAAGTGCTCGTGAATGACCTTTGTAGGACCCATAGATGGTCTCAACAAGAAAATTAATATTTTAGTAAAATTAAGAATAATGTAAACATTCTTGCTTTGTTTTTTAATATATTGTGGATAGAAAAAAACAAATTAGAGACATAATAAAATATTCGTTGAATATATACTGTCGGAACATTTGTTTTAATGTATTAACGGAGTTGTAATTTTCTTAAATTGAAACAAACGTAGGCACAGTGCACACAAAAGGTCGGTTTGAGATAGGATGCTATAACTAATCTATAATTGATTATTGACACATTTAATTATTTGGGTGTAATAAATGAAATATACTCGTAATAGTTTATCTTTTTTTTTTTTTTCTATTGAAGATTTGAGGTTATAAACAGAGCTATTAGCATCTATAAAACCTATAATAATTAAATATAACAAACTTTATTGCATATATCACTTAAAAACTTCTAGAATTGTATTTAGATTTTTTTCATTACATTGTATCTATTAATATTTTGACTTTGTTTATTAAATTTGGATGTTTTGACTTTGATTATTAAATGTGTAATCCATCCTTTTTAATATGGATGGTTATTTGAAACTGTGGTATTCAATAATCCACTTAAATTAAAAAATCACATGCTATTTACTTCTAATTTTTAATTTTGTATTTACTTTTTTTATATTTTAATATTTAGATAAGTTTTGAACCCTAGAGCTTGAGATTTCTAATCGGGGTACACAGCGACTATACCAAAAACAGAATGTAGCAAAAATTTGCAGTTTTAAGGTATATTGTAATTTGACACTTCAAATCTAATATTAAAATACAAAAACCGAGAATGTGAGGGAGACAGTGCCCCTTGACCTCTTAATAGATCCGGCCATGCAATGAAATAACAATCCGAGCATAATTTAATTAAGTACGACACTTGCATTTATGGATTAAAAAATTAAATGTTCGATTTCGTGTTTTATATACATGTGTACAAAATGTACAAATATGTCATATATCAAGTATACACATAATGATCCAAACTAGCATAATCGCAAAAAACAAAATTAGATATTTTTTCTATAGTTGATAAACTCGACAAACATAAAGTCGAGTTGGTTATTACAATAATAATATAATATTCTCCATTACGACCATGCACCCTTAGTTTTAGTTTTTTGTTTCATTCAAAGCGTCCCACACCAATTGAGAGAGTTATCCTCTTTTTATCCATAATCATCATCTTATTTAACGAGTATGAGATTTAGTCGTATTTATAATTATAATTAATAGTAAATACAAGGTAATTTTTTAAAATTGACTAAACTAATTTAAGAGAAGAAAAAATAAATCAATCAACAGAAAATTAAGAGAACATCTTGAAAATAAAAGAAACAAATAAATAAGACAATTGTGACCCTACCCCCATTGCCCTGTTTGGCAAAAACACGAGCCACTCGCGTTTCACTCTCACGTTTCCGTTCGTTTTGACCATTGTACGTTAGCCATCCGCTGCTGCCGAGATCACCGGTGCCGCGTCCCGCACGTAAATCGTAGTTTCAAAAGAGAAAAAAGAAAAATAAAAAGAAAATAAAATACAAAATTATTCACGTGTGGGAGTTATTTTGCCACGTGTCTCCCAATGCAGGGGCGTGCCTAAAAGAAAAGTTGGCCGTTGGGCCTACCCACCCCCAAAATCAAATGTGCACCACGAAAAAACAAGTTGGTAAGTACATCAATCTTAGCCGTTGTTATAACTAATCTATAACTTGATTATTGACACATTTAATTATGTGTTTGGGTGTAATAAATGAAATATACACTTCATAGTTAATTTTTTTTTGCCTTTTTATTGTTGAATCATGGGAGATTTGAGATATAAAACTTATATTAATTAAATATAACAAAATATATTAACAACAAGCTTTACTGCACATACCAATTAAAATCTTAGAAGTTGTATTTATTATTTAGACTTTTTTTTTATTACATTCTATCTATTAATATTTTGAGACTATTAAATTTATAATTCATCCTTTAACTTTGTTATTGAATTTGATATATACTTATATTTTTAATTTTGTTTTCTTTTTCAAAATGATTTTCTCGTTGTGTTCAATGAGAGGTCAAGATTATGTTTGAATGTGTTATTTGTGGCTATGTGTATTGAATTAGTGAATTTATACATTATCTGACATATTTATGTATGATTGTGTTTGGTTTTCTAGATGTAATAATCTTAATAAAATTTTAAATTACACAAAATGTAAAATAACCACAACCAGTAAATAATAAGTGTACTATTGGCATTGATGTTATAAATGTGATTTCCCATCTCCACATATTTCAGTAAAAAAAATCAAATTATTAAAGATCATCACGTGGGAAATAAAAATGTCAAAGGAGTTAATGTTAAATGTACCATATAAACTTGCCAACGAGATTATTGAAGTCTACTCCAATTGTTGCTCTAGTTGATGTATATTGTTTTTCAATAGGTTAAATAATAAACCATAAATGCTATACTACTCGTTATAATGTCCACCTCTGTCATTTTAAAAGGGGTTGGGTAGGAAGAATCTTTATTTGTCTATTTTATCCTTACATTTTGTATGAATTCAATTGTTATTTCTTTTAGTAGTTTTTAAGTGTAGAGGTCCATTATGACATTTCGAGTGCAATTGATGTTAAGGGATAGAATGAAATGTATCATTTTGGATTCACTTGATCATGGTGGAGGACACAACATTAAATTAATAGGGTGTGTTGATTTTCAATGTATATGTGAGCAAGATATACTGGTAAAAATAAAATAAAAAAAGGTGCATTTATCGGCTTAAAAATATAATTTCACAACATCCAAAGTGTATAAAGAAAAAAGAAAGTAGAAATTAATACGGTGAAACAATGAATCTTTATATGTAACTTCATCGTAAACATATAACAACATTATAATATAAATGATTGAATTACGTGTATATATACATAACTACAACATTTCATATGCATTACACGTGTTTTGTAATTAGTAAAATAAAATAAAAAATACTACTTTGATTCTTATATTATTTTGTTTTATTTATTTTTATATTTATATTTTCAAATGTTACTTTCACAACTTTAATTCAGGTTGATCCACATTATTCTAAAAGTGTTAATTTTTGTTTTTTTGTTTTCAAAGAAATAAAAGTAGTCAATTTTTAAAAATAAAGTCAAATCTTAGCTTAACTTAACTGATATATGCATCTTATATGAAATCATGTGTTCAAATGTACATTCAAAGTCGTACTTACCCTTATAAAAAAACAAAAAATAAAAGATTAGAAAGCTTAGTTTAGGGCTAAAATAGTATTGAAAGCAATAAAATAATAATAGAAATCAAAATTTAAATCCATAATCCAAAATATTTTATTAAAGAAATTGGGACAACTAAACTGAAGACTTAAAAAAAAAAAAAAATCAGATTTATAATGGAGTCTACCACGAGGAAGGGAACGTACGGCAGGCGATTAAATCGTTTGAATCCAACGCTCCCTAGTGGCCAACCAAACGAAAGGCGTCAAATTTCGCTCCACAAGTTCTCATTTCACACCTTGCCCGCCATTGCTACCTTCCTCTGTCTCTGCTCCGATTCAGCCTTATCATGCTCTGATCAACCTCATGAACTCCAACGCTTCGAATCCAAATCCTTCCATGACGTCCTCCACTGCTGCTGATTCCTCCGGTAAGAAGGTTCGCAAGCCCTACACCATTACTAAGTCCAGAGAGAGCTGGACTGAAGAAGAACACGATAAATTCCTCGAAGCTCTTCAGCTGTGAGTTTATCACGTTTCTTACTTGCAATTTTCTAAGAAACTTCGTTACTGATTTTGTTGTCTGACTCTACCTTCCGAAACCAACGTCCAAGTCCGATTTATTGTTTTTTGTAATCTGAATTGCTTTATAAAGTCCGGAGGAAGTTTCATCTTCGTTATGGATTGTAGTTTTCGTGTTTTTGTTTCTTTTTCTGGCTCTGGTGTTGAGGCTGTGTGGTTCGAGGATTTAAACTTCGAGCTATCTTAACTGTGATGGTTGAAGTTCTGGTTTCCCGGTCTTCGTCATTCCACGTCGTTTAATTTTGTATCATTTGGAGCTCTTCGTATCATAATAATGGAGTTGTGATATTGATCTGTAAACGGTGTTTTGTGTAGGTTAGAAATTCATGGACGTGATATCATAGTGTTGAAAGCTCTGTAGTTGTGGTTTTTCTATCCTAGAATTGAAGTGTTAGAGTCAATTTTACGAGATTGATGTGTAAAAGTTCACTAGTCTAGTAACTTAAGAAAATTGGAGGGGAAATTTACGATTTCTGCAAATTTAGACGTATGTCAAATTTTCAGGTTTGATCGTGACTGGAAGAAAATTGAAGATTTTGTAGGTTCAAAGACAGTTATTCAGGTGAAAGACGGTCGGTTTGGTTTGTTGGAGCTTTTGCTCTTTGATTTCTTCCCACAACATATTCTTTACTCTACAGTCGATGCTGCAGATTAGGAGTCACGCCCAAAAGTACTTTTTGAAAGTCCAAAAAAATGGAACTATAGCACATGTACCTCCACCTCGCCCCAAACGCAAGGCTTCACATCCTTATCCACAAAAGGCATCAAAAAATGGTACGGAAATCTAATTCATAAGCAACAAAAATACTTCAAAGCTCTTAAATTAAGAGTTTTAAATAATGATATAGTTAACTCGTATTGAACAGTTTTGTTACCGTTGCAAGCATCAATGGGTTATCCTTCTTCAGTTAATACCCTAGCACCTGGATATTCTCCTTGGGACGACGCATCGATAATGATTAACCCTTCTTTGAGCAAAATCATGCAACCACAAGATGAATTTACAAATTTTCACAGATCTGAAAGTACGTATTTTAAATCTCCTCAACCGTAAAATTTGTTGGCAATGTATATTGGACTCTTAAGCCCTTACTTCATCACATGGTGTTACAATTCAGATGATATTGCATCAGAAGGGACACCAATGATCTGTAGTAGCAGCCTCAATGGTATTGGAAGCCCTGATATGGGAAAGCAGGGGAAACAAGCTCCCATGCTTCACGGTAACAATCTAGATTGGTTATAAGTTATAATGGGGGAGTTACAAATATAAAGAAAGATGGTGCAAATATTGAGATACAAATACGTGAACAGTTAGGTCAAGGTGCTAGCTCGCTCTTTTTAAGTATATTCAAGCCCTCTCAGCGACATGTATTGTATCTCCTTATATATCCAACCATCAATGCTACATATATTCTCTTGTTTGTTCAACAACCCAATTGAAATGTCGTGTAGCTTAAAGAACTATGCATTAAAAGGTTGAGCTCAAAGTTACACAACTTAGAACACCCTCCTTTTGGTTAAATGCTCTTAAAAGAACTCGTGTGAGAAAATAAGAGAGATGTTTTCCAGTATTTGTTGGTGTTGTGTTTTGAGAGTGAGAAAATCTCTTTATAGTAAAGTTTTAGATTCATAATATTAAATTATAATAATTAACAGCAAAATTTCAAGCATGTTGTCACATAATAGAACTCCCTTTTCGACTCAGAATAAATTTTAATTTAAAAGAGATTATTAAATATAAAAGAATGTAACGTAGAGTCGAGTCAGTAAAAAACCAGGCGTTCAGGTTGGGTGTTTGGAAGTGAAATGGTGATCTGACATTTTTATTTATTGGTTATTCTGCAGGTATACCAGACTTTGCTGAAGTTTATGGTTTCATTGGTAGTATTTTTGACCCAGACAGTAAAGAACATGTGAATAAACTCAAGGAGATGGATCCTATCAACTTCGAAACAGTGAGTTTGAGAATCTGTGATTGTGCCTTTGACTTGTAGTAGTGACTGTAATTGTATGTTAATAATTAGCTGGGCTGGACTCTTGTGCACAATTATGAATCATATTCTGCTTGTTTATATTGATTGCTTCTTAGTAACCATATTGGTCACCAATGCATATTTGGGAGTGATTTTAAAATGTAAAATCATTTTTAAACATACTTTTAATCATTCAAAATCAATTTTGATGATATAAAAATTACGTGTAAAAGTGTAAAATTAAATATTAAATTAATTTTGAGTGATTAAAGACATGACAAAAGTGAATTAAACACTTAAATCATTCTCAAACATGCACCAAGACTCCAGACTAATGCATCCTAGACATCCTGATGGAAATAACCGAAAGCATTTGCTCATAACTACAAATGGTGCCTTGCAGGTTTTGTTGTTGATGAGAAACCTCAGTTTTAACTTGTCCAGTCCTGACTTTGAACCACTCGTAAGTCGGACTTACTCCTATTCTCCAAGTACATATATTTCTGCATGTTTCTGTTTCTACCATATACTTTTCAGTCTCAGCTGCCATACTTATTTCTTGCGCCCGACGTCTCATGGATGTTGTTATTGTAGGGTGAACCTGTATGACTTGAAAATCAATGATAAATTTCCATTTTATTGATAAAGTGGATTGTGTAACTAGAGTGCCAGCTGCTGCTAGTTAACATAGGGATCAAACAAAATCTATTTTCTTGAGGGTATTTACCCAAGTCTTATATAGAAAATTTCATATGCTTTTTTTAGCTACTCTAGAGTAATAATTAATAAACATTATTGTGCCTTTCTTGGAATGTGCACAAGGTCTTGTGCGTAATATATTTAATGGAAAAGACATTTCTAAGAAACTGACTTTCTGTAATTCCCACATTGAAGGAAAGCATTCTGAAGGCTCTGGTTGAAACTCAGTTTTGGAATTGAATAGTATCTTGTTCTCCCTCACATGGTTAAGCATTTGAAAACGTTCTAAACGGTTTCTATGTCGTCTTAACTGATTTGTTTCAGAGAACTGTGTTGTCAACCTATGATGTCAATACAAAAACAGTAGCAGTCACTGCAGGAATGCCTACAAAGAAGCATGCTGATGATATATCCTGTTGAATTACTTACTGCCTAAAATTAGCTCGTCTTATCTACTCTGACTATTACTTGTCAAAGTCAGAGCATTGGAATGCCGGATTAACGCCAGCTGCCAGCCAAGGCTGTTAGAGAAGATTGTATCTAAAATTGGTCTCCACTGATTCTTTTGAGGCTCTTTGGATCCTCCTCTTTGGCACCTTACCAAGGCTCATATCTCACGGGTTTGGCCTATAACCAAAATGTATATTTTTGTAAGATCTGTTTGATGAATTTTGTCATTTACTAATAAAAATACAGCCATGTTAACTATTTGCGAGGGTGCTTGATCGGGCTGTCGAACCAAAATGTGGCTCAATCTCAGAGTGGCATTGGTCAGATAGGCGATCTTCTCCTGCTTGTATCGTTCAAAGTGAGTGTAAATTGCTGTTGTTATTTAAGTTCGTCACCTCCTTTGTAAGTGGTTCTTTTTCTTCAAGAAAGAATGAAATGGATTAGTACATATAAAAGAAACGTGTTTCTAGGTAGTCTTTCTTCCCTTTTAGCGACTAATTTTCTTCGATTATGTTCTTGTTTTTATTACTTGATCAGATACATAAGACCAAAATAGAATTTGAGATAGATGATTATCACGATGGAATAAAGATAGTTAGAATCTCTTTTATCAATTCATCTTTTTTAGTTCAAATACTTTTGGCTCAATTTTCAACGTGTTTATAGAGCCTAAAGAGAGCTGATTGTTTATTTGGGTCCCGTAGACATTTACAACATCTCCTCTTGTTCATAGATTTGCTTCCATTTTTATATAGTTAGATTAGATCCGGAATTGTTGATTTTTTAAATAGAAATTAAAAGTAGGAAATCTGTCATCGACCTAGAGAAGTAGGACGATTTAGAGGGGTTGGACTATGGAATTGATCAGCAACATTTCCAAAGCTGGAATTTTTGGAGGTGTATTCGTATTCGAAGGAGTAGGTGATTATACACTTAAAGATTCTTTTTTTCTTTTTCCTAGTGATTTGCCTCGAAGATCTTACCTCCCTGAATGGATTATGTCGTGCTTAATTATTCGTTGGTTTTGTAAATTATTTTGTTGTCCCTTTTTCTATTCTAAAAAAATCAAATATTGTAGGATCAAAAGTGGTTCTAATGAATGAGAGCTCCTACGAAAATTGATCAAATTGTCTCAACTATGGTGAAATATTTTTGAGTTCATATGGATATTTTAGTATATATTTTGTTAATAAGACGGTCAGCACAAAATTAGGAGACGGGTTGTTGGCATTGTTTCAGGTCACGGATTTTCAGAAGACTTGGTTAGAAGGCCATAGTTTTGGTTTGCATGAATTATTTCGCATGAGAGTAATATGAACCCAAAAAGTCTTTTAATACAAAGTCACAGTTTTTCAAAATGTTTATGGAGTGTAAGTGACGCAGCATACATCAATATTCTGATTAAATATAGAATAATTTTAATTTAACCATAATTGATATGATCTATCTTTTTCCTTATCGAAAATTTGATACATGTTCTTGTAATTCTCGTACTCAAAACAATATTGTAAATTAAAAATAAAAAATAAAAAATAAAAATAGTTAACTCATCCTTGGTGATATATCTTTAATTGTGTTAGTTTTGTCACAATTTCTTAATCGTACACCAATTTATAGAAGAAGGAAGCATCTATAGTCTTAATTTAAGAAAACAAAAATATAAAAACAAAGAGCCCCATTTGGCAACTTATTTATTTTCTACTTTTGGTTTTTCATTTTTAGTTTTTTAAAAGTGTGTGTTTGATAGGTAATTCATTATTTTAAAAATAAGATTTTTTTTTTGGAAAAGTGAAAATGATTTTTTTTTATTTTATTATTAGAGGAAAAAATTAGAAATAGAATTTAAAAAAAACAAAGAAAAAGAAACAAAAAAAAGTGGTTACTAGCTACACCTAAACAATTATCAAACGATCCAAATAACATATCTTCCGATGGTTACCTTGGATCAGCTCACTATCGGGCCAGGGCTAACCCTCGGACCATTTATTATGGGCCGGGCCCAAAAGCATTAGTCTGGATTTTAAAAACCTATCTATAAATTCATCATTTATATCACTTTCTCCTTCCTACAGAGTGAAAACCCTAGTTTCTCCACATTCACTCGCCCCAAAATGGCCGCCGCCGCTCGCCCTTTGGTCGCCGTTCAAGTTCTCGAAGGCGACATGGCCACCGATTCTTCTCCGACGGTGCCACTTCCCGATGTCATGAAAGCTTCTATCCGTCCTGACATCGTCAGCTTCGTCCACTCCAACATTTCAAAGAACAGTCGCCAACCCTATGCCGTAAGCAAGCGCGCAGGTCATCAAACTTCCGCCGAGTCATGGGGTACTGGACGAGCTGTTTCTCGTATCCCTCGTGTTCCTGGTGGCGGTACTCACCGTGCTGGTCAAGGAGCTTTCGGAAACATGTGTCGTGGAGGTCGTATGTTTGCTCCGACGAAGATCTGGCGCCGATGGCACCGAAAGATCAACGTGAATCAGAAGAGGTACGCTGTTGTTTCTGCCATTGCTGCTTCTGCCATTCCTTCTTTGGTTTTGGCTCGTGGCCACCGGATCGAGTCTGTTCCGGAATTGCCGCTTGTGATTAGCGACTCCGCCGAGGGAATCGAGAAAACTTCTTCCGCGATTAAGGTGTTGAAGCAGGTTGGTGCTTTGCCTGATGCTGAGAAAGCGAAGGACAGTCATGCCATTCGTACTGGAAAGGGTAAGATGAGGAACCGTCGTTACATTTCACGAAAGGGTCCGTTGATTGTTTATGGTACTGAAGGTGCCAAGCTTGTCAAGGCCTTCCGTAACATTCCGGGTATCGATATTGTGAATGTTGAGAGGTTGAATCTTTTGAAGTTGGCTCCTGGAGGTCATCTTGGAAGATTTGTTATCTGGACCAAAACTGCTTTTGAGAAGCTTGATTCAATTTATGGGTCGTTTGAGAAGTCTTCTGAGAAGAAGAAGGGTTACGTTCTTCCAAGGTCGAAAATGGTCAATGCTGATTTGGCTAGGATCATCAATTCCGACGAGGTTCAATCTGTTGTTAAACCCATCAAGAAGGGTGTGAAGAGACCTTCATTGAAGAAGAACCCCCTCAAGAACCTTAACGCTATGTTGAAGCTTAACCCATATGCTAAGACTGCAAGGAGAATGTCTTTATTGGCTGAGGCACAGCGCGTTAAAGCTAAGAAGGAAAAGCTCGACAAGAAGAGGGGCATTATCCCGAAGGTATCTCTCAAATTTGCCTTTGATAATTCTCACTTTTTTTATTACTATGTGGTTGGTTTCATATGGTAGGAGATTTTCAAATTGTTAATTGTTACTAAAACCAGTTTTGAATTGCGTTTCAATATTCTGATGTAGTTAGATGTGATGATTGCATTGAAGTCTTGGATGCTTATACATTATTACATTTGTGGCACCGTTTTGTAACTGTTTTGGAACCGTATTATTTTGTTTGTTAGATTCTATAGTATGGCATAGAAGAGAGATAGATCCTGCCAAGGTTTTAGTTTCCGTTCCGATTTTTCTTAGGAAACCCAACTCCTTTAATTGATACGTATCATCTGTTTCTCATAGACATTGTTGAACCATTTTTTAATAGGTGGTTCGTTCTTTACTTTGGTTTAAACTAATTGCAATAAGCTAGAATTAAAATGTTGATGTCATTGAAGATATCCAGGTCCTAAATTTATGGAAATGTTGATTCACACCTTCCATGGACGTCAAACCCATGTAATCATGGAAATATTGGCGTGTCACCGGAACGTTAATACTATAGCTTTAAGTAGCTTGGGTAGTTACCATCTTCTATTGTTTGTTATGTGATATTGCGACCCCTATTGACCTATGAGGGCATTTTGTTTTCAGGAGGACGCTGCAGCAGTAAAGGCAGCAGGCAAAGCATGGTACCAGACAATGATTTCAGATAGCGATTACACCGAGTTTGATAACTTCTCCAAGTGGCTTGGTGTCTCACAGTGATTTCCTTTCTCTTTGATATTTTCATAGACCTTAGTTTGTTAATTAAATTTTGTATGCTGTTGTTGCTCCTTTTCTTGTTTTGTGTCATGGAGGAAATTAGGTTGAGGAATAGTCAATATTATACTGATTGGGATCATGAGCTTGAGCTTGAGCGTTTCCTCGTTTCTTGCCTCCTTTCTTGTCTTGGTGGTGGAAGAGTATTTACTTTTGGAAATGAAATTGAACATCTCAAGAGCTTTAGGAAAATCAGTTTAGTTTTTTTATATCAGTAATTTGCACTGAGGTTTACACTTTCAATATTATATTTGAATTTTGAACCCATTGTTTTTTGTTATTTTATAACTTTGTACTGCATTGAATTCATTTTTCATGCTATTTGTGAGGGTTGCTGAGTTTATAGTATATCTATACCATCTGGGGGCATAGACTAAGTCAGGTTGGTTTGTTTAAAGATTAAAAATCTGTTCATGTTACAATAAGAAAACATGAACTCACTGGTTAGAATTAATTTTGATTGTTGAACACTTTAATAAGTGATTTTATTGAAAATTTACAAGTAAAGCTTGTTTTGCCGTAATTTCTATTAATTCTTGATTTAGAATAAGTAATTATAATGGGTATCAATTTTAGAAAAAATAAGTAAATATATAAAATATTTTAAAAAATTATAAAGGACTTGGAGTAGTTTATCAGACTAAGACTTGCATGATTGATAGACTAAATTGCTATATTGGTAACTATATCTTTCTAATATGGGTGGGCCTTGTTTTAATATTAGAACATGCCCTGTGGGCCATGTATCAGCCCAGTCCAAGATATTATTTTGTTCCAAGCCCAAATGGCTGGGCACTTGGAAGTAACTTTATTAAATTAGTTTTTAAGCAAAATACACAAAATGTTAAAAAGAAACCAGATACAAGAAAAAATTGAGCATCAAAATCGATGGATTTTATTTGTTGTAGATGATGAGATCATCTTCTCTATTTCAGAACGTACCAACAATGGGGACTGAGTATTTTTTTTTTTAAGTTAAAGAAAACATTTCAAAATCTTATATAAGGATAAAAAGTATAATCAATTAACACGTCTGTTTCCTTTTTAGGAAATTTAGGAAGATTTTGCCAAAATTTAGGTGGAATGGTGCAATTATTTACGACTATTGTGGGAGGAACTATTGCAAGTTTACATAATTTGATATTGCAAGTGGGAAGTTGGGGTTCCAACTTCAACTGGGACAGGTTTAGACTATAGCCAAGGTGACTGCTAATGGTGCTTTCTCCTTTGCAGTGGCTACCAACTTTCTTTTATATTTTAAATTACAAGTATATGAATTTTAAATGTAGTGTTGTTTTGAAAATAGGTACCAATTTGTAAGTTTTTATTGTTACGAAAAATTGACCATTTGTTCGAAAACGGAAAAAAATCTTGTATGGAGGTGCTAAAGTTAGTAAATGTTCGTAAAGAATAGCAAGTGTTATGTATTGTGTTTTTCACTTATATAGATATGTTTCATGAGCACATTACACTCACTTTTAGGTCCAACTATATTGATTGGCGTTTGAGTCAATTGGACTAAAACCCAAATTGGATCCACTTATTTTATTTGATCCAACGGTTATAATTATAATATAATTGGTAAAAAAATTCAACTTCTAATTAGTCTCAAATACAATCATTTCTAAAAATTATCACTCATTTCTAAATGAGTGGCAATTCAAAATTTCTCAAACTAATAGCAATTAATTTTAAAGCTTATAAATATACTATCAAATGTTGTTTTAGAATGATTATTTAAATCCAAATTAGTTTCTGAATTTTGGTACCAAAAGGCAAAAACATGTGAAAATTATGAAATGTAAGTTTATTTTGTTTGAATACATTGGCATCCAAAATTATGATAATTTAATTCGTGAAACATTGGATTTAAACTTAAAGTACTTTGACGTCCATCTTATCAACGAAAATCTTTTAATTTTTCTTTGTACCACAAAAAGCTATTTAACATTAAATTCCAATTGACCGTACCGGACATGATTCTGCATTCCTCTCCATAAAAACCACGTTTTCCCTTCTTCTTAATTTTTATCATTATCACAATAAAATTTATATCTACTTTATTGTCTTCATTTACTTTCAAACGTTATATTTTTTTCATAAATTACTTTGATTTACATAGATTTATCACTAGTCTTTGATGCATCGTTATATTAATTGACAAACTTAGTATAGGTTCAGAAATGTATCATTAGATTTATTGGCAGAATTATTATGATTTCAGAGACTACTTTATGTTTGCAATATGCAAACAAAAAAATGTGCTATGGAATATTTTTTTCTAATTTTTTTTTTCATCTTATGTAGTTTTCCTTTTATTATATATAATGTATATTCGTGTTTGCGTGTGTATACATATATTTTGGTGTAATAAAACAAAATGGTATTTTTAATTATTAGTTAGACATTTTGAGTTGAGAAAAGAAGAAGGAAATTATTCATTAAAATATCTAGAAATAGTTAGTGCCCTTTGGGGAGTATGAATGCAAAAGAAATGAAGCTCCATGTTGAAGTGGACCTTCCTTTTTCTAGGGATTTGCATTGTATAAAATACAAAGGAGAAATCAACCTTGGTTTGTTACATTTTAAGTACATTTTTTTTGGTAGTCGGTCTAAATATTGCTCAACTGTTTATTGAAGAAAAAATAGAATGTTTTGAGAATATTAGTGTCTATATATTAAATATACACTAAAATACCTTTTCTCTTTTTCTATTTACAATTTATGCATACGTCTTAAGGATTGTTAGTATGATATGTTTACTACTATATTGTATGATATATGAGTATTTTCAAAACTGGTATTTGTATCATCATGTACTAAAGTTTATTTTGTTTGTTCCTTAGATATTCTATTTCCAACAAATATGCCATTAATTGCTTAAAAAAGGTTGTACTATATTAAAGTATATAATGTATTTTAAATTCAACTTTAAGAAGGGAAAAAAAGAAGAAGAAGAGTAGTCTAGAGAGAGAGAGTGTGGTCTCAGTCACAAATTGGTGTCCATTGGTCTGATTGATTTAACCTCCACACAGTTTTCCTTGTTTTCTTTCAAACAACTCACTGAGGAAGAAGAAGAAGTGTAGTTTATTAGTCACCCCCACTTCTTTCTCTTCTTCTTCTTCTTCTTCTTTATCCCATCCGCCATGGAAATGGAGCTTTTTCACATCCAATAGAAGAACAGCCTTTCCCACTTTCTCTCTTTACCTTGTTTCATCTTCTCTTCTCATCAAAACCCAATTGAAACAGTTATGAGTTTGTTTACTGGTGACCCATTTCCATTTTTTTGAGAATCTCAACTGTTGGGTCATCTTCTTTCTTCATATTCTCTCAGTTTCTTTCACAACGCTTCTCTGATTCTGTAACTACTGTTGCAGTGTTGTGATGGGTTGATTGATTCTTTACATTTACAATCCCAATTATGCTTTGATTTCCCATTGTTTTTGTAGAAGGTGGAGCTTCAAACCCAATGCTGGATCTTAACCTCGAAGTTGTTTCCTCTGAGTCGGCTTCCGATTCGGTTGAGATGGTTACTGACAGGTTTCTGCAGTTTCCGGCGAATAGAATGGAAAGCGCCGGTAGCTTCAACTCGTCTTCTATCGTTAACGGCGATCTTTCTGCTAGTACCACCGGCGACGAGGACTCTTCTTCTAACGCTGACGAGGCGTTTCCGTTTGCCTTTGGAAAAGACTACGCGGATCAAGAAAGCTTAACGGCGAAATCACTCTGTGTTTTTGATGACCACCGCGATCAGACGATGGTGCTCTTCCCGTTAACCGGTGGGTTATCTTCTGGTTCGAGTCCGCTGAAGAGGTGGCCGGAGGTTTCTCCGTCGGAATTTGGTTATTGTGGTGGCGCGCCGGACCGGCGAATAACCGCACCGCCGACGCAGCAACAGAGGAAGAACCGACGAGGTCCAAGGTCTCGAAGTTCGCAGTATCGTGGGGTTACTTTTTATCGACGAACAGGAAGATGGGAATCGCATATTTGGTAAGAGGATTTATTCTCTTTGAAAATTCCTTCTCATTATTAGGTTGCTTGAATTTGAATCCGCCATTTATACCATTCTTGAGCACATTTTCTGTTCGTTACAGGGACTGCGGTAAACAGGTTTATTTGGGTATGATTTCTTAATTTTCCTTTTCCCAAACTCTGTTTTGTTCATTCTTCCTTATGGATACTCTTGTTCATAATCATGGCTATGGCTGTTTCTCTTTTCCTTCAGGTGGCTTCGATACTGCACATGCTGCTGCTAGGTAACAAAAAAACCACATCTCTTCTTATTTGTTTGTGTATTTTTTTCGTTGGATTTCTTATAAGATTCGTATTTTCTATCTCAGAGCATATGATCGAGCGGCGATCAAATTTCGCGGGATCGATGCAGATATCAATTTCAATGTCTGTGATTATGATGAAGATATTAAGCAGGTGGGGTTGTTTAAGATAATACTTATTACTAACCGACAGTCAAATTCTCTTTTAACGCCATTGATGAAGAGCTTTACGCTGGCTGCTATTAATAACCCAGATGAGTAATTTCACCAAGGAAGAGTTTGTTCACATTCTTCGTCGCCATAGTACTGGATTTTCAAGGGGAAGCTCGAAGTACAGAGGCGTTACTCTGCATAAATGTGGGCGGTGGGAAGCACGTATGGGCCAGTTTTTGGGCAAGAAGTGAGTCTAAATCATTATATGGCCTTAACTTTTTTTACAGAACATCATGGGACTTCGTTTTCTGTGTTTGTTGACTTATGTTTCTGGAATTTTGTCTTCAATTGAGCTGTTTTTGTTGGCTTTTTCTTACTTGTAGGTACATATATCTTGGACTCTTTGATAGTGAGATTGAGGCTGCAAGGTCTTCTTAAATCATTCATGTTTAGCCTTTCTAATTTGCATTTTATTTTTTAACTTCATATTTTGCTGCTTAATCAGGGCATATGACAAGGCTGCCTTAAGATGTAATGGTAAGGAGGCTGTTACAAACTTTGAACCAAGTTCTTATGTGGCAGAGATGGCTTCTGAGAATGACATAGGAGGTCTATTCCTTCTCTGTTTATACAATTTGCTATTTGATCATTGTCATTTTCTCGTTCTAGTTCTTAACGACCTCGTTTGGTCGACCGGGTTAAATGTAATGATCGGTATAGAAAACTCTCTTTATTTCCTTAATGCAGAGAACAACCAAATTATTGATCTGAACTTAGGAATTGCTCCTCCAAATCTTTCTGATGCCAGAAATGAGAGCATTGGCATGTTTGGTAATGGTATTCATCACAGCTCACAGGAGGTGCTTGTTGACAGAAGAGCTATGGTAATTCCCGAGACTCCCTTCTGGAATTATTTCTATGACTTTTAAAGTTTTGGTATATAACATAATTTGAAGTAACTCATCATTAATTCTGTTTGGATCTAATTTTTTATTGTTTAAATAAGTTGAGTGCAAAAACACTTTGGAAAATCAATCCAAACACATCCTTAAACATTTGGACATTTGGTTTCACTTGTGTTTTTACATTGACTATGTCAAACTGCATTTAATTTTCTTTTCGTGTTTGGCTAACATCTTGCTCCATTGGCAGCCTGAGAACTCGGTTTCAACAGCAATTAGATCATCTCAGCCATATAGCTCTGCAGTGCCTTCTAATTACCATTCTTCTTGGAATGTTTCAAATTCCAGTTTCTTTCCCGTCTCCAGGGTAATAATGCATCATTTTGAAAACTAAGTTCATTAAACTGCACGATCTGACTGTGGTAAAATAAATATTGTTTTTCATATTATCCTGCATCTGTATTAATCAGTAGATATACTGAGTTATTATACAAAGGTTATACCATTCATTTATTTTAATAGAAGAAACTACTGTATAGTACACTATAACCTTGATAAAATCAGTAGATATATTGTTCTCGATCCACACTGTTCATTTATTTTAGTCTAAGGGACTATTGTAGTACATATTTTGCTTACCTACGAATTTGGTAAATATATAGTTTTATTATGTGAGGTCCAGAAAACTCATTTATTTCAGTTGAAGGGTACAGATGTCTTCTGTTTACATTCAGCACCCTCACTTACTCAGTAGATAAGAGTAGTAGATACATCATTTTATTACGTGGGGCTCACTTTTCTCTAGCCTTTTTTTTCTCTCTCTTTCTTTTTTCATTTTTCTTTTTTTCATATTTTCAAAGTTCAATATTCTTCGTTAAAGTTGAAAGATTTTAACTTTTGATTTTTTATTTCAAGAGTAAATGTTTAAACTAGTTGATTCATGTTCAAATCGACGGTGTTGTCTTTTTTTAAAAAAATTTTACATACAAAACTAGGGACATCACTAAAATTTGTTGGAATACATTTTCTGTATTATCTAACGCTTTGAATGACTAAACATAAACCCTGTAGTATCATTTGATGCTTTTTTCATATCTATCTTTAGTAATAATTTGATCTCGTTGTTCATGGGTGTAGTTAATACAATGTTTGTGAACCATGTAAATCATGGCGTAGATGTTTCTAGTTGTTCACATTCTTCTTGCTTTCTTTATTTGTAATTTCACAACTAAATTGGTGAATGCAGGAGAGAGCAACAGAGATGAGGATGGGGGTTGGGTCCTGGGAGTGGCAAATCCATGGCCACCCAAGTGGAACAACCTCTGTGCCACTCTTCTCTGCTGCAGCATCATCAGGATTCCCTTCTTCTTCTTCTTCTTCTTCTTCATCAACTGCCGTTTCATCAGCATCACAAGCTGTTGGTGAAATCCATTTTCCAGCAATCTTCTACTGTAGGAGTTGAGCAGAAAGCACCAGGTAGAATTGAAAGAAGGAACACAACTCACAGTTTAAAGCCATTATTTGTTTCTGAAAGATTATAGGTAACCTAAAAACACACTCTGCCTTGTTTCAAGGGCATTTATAGATGTATTTTAACTAAGATTTACTATGTTGAGATTACTGGATGCTGAGTTGAGATGACGGGACTTTAGTACTCATCCAACTTCTCCTTTTTATAGACTGCATGGCAACGTTGTTATGTTGGAATCAGTGAACATATAGATATTAAGCTTCTTGAATTGTCCAAATCTTGCAAGCTCTAGACCATAGCTTTCCTTGAGATCTTATCTAAGATTTGGTTTGGGCTAGCTTGGTTTAATCAATAATAGCTGAGCTTTTTGCACTTTTTTTCCCCTTTTTTGTTTTGTATTTATTTCATGAAATTTTCCTTCTGGTTAGAGTACAAATCTATGCTGATTCTAGTTATTTATCTTATGTAGTTTAAACATAAACTTTGTATGATACCTTTTACAAAATTGAGTCTTTAAGGCCCTACTTGTCAATTTGCCTTCTAGTTTTTGCATTTTTGTAGCATGTGTTTGATTTTTTGTTACTAACAACCTTTGGTTATCATCATTTTTAATTAATATCTAAATTAAAAAATTCCATAGCTGTCAATTTTAGTGTATAAAGAATTCAAGACCTTTCAACTAGGTATAAAATAAATAAACTAACAAAGGAGAAGTAGTGTTTTTTAATGAGCTATGCTCATCTTGGGAAGTCTTTTTCTTCTTCCAATACCAATATCGACATGTATTTAGTTCACGTCGGTTCATGTAATTTGAAGTCAATAAGTCCCTTATGTGTCTAGATTGGAAGTTTTTTATTGAATCACATACAAAAAGCTTTATGAAATCTTCCCTTATTATTTGTATACTATTACAAGTTATTTAAACTTTAAGATTTACAGGTTGTTAAAATGAAGAAAATTGCATTGGATAACAAAAAAAAATTAGAAAAAAACAAGTTCATATTCTAAAATTGACAAATATGACGATAATAATGTGATGGTAATATGCTATTTTGAAAATGTAAGTGACATATAATCTATTATCATAAAGTTTTTTTGCTATTTTTGCGAACTTTCCTAAAATGAACCTAATTCAATTGACAAATGTACTTATACGATCAATCTTGAAGTTAAATATTCAATTCTCTCCCCTATATTTTCATCGAGTATGACAAGTTCTAAAGTTTTTTTTGTTAATTAGATATGGACCTATAATTACTTTTATAAAAAGTAAAACTTAAAATTGGTGATAGAAAATATATTTTGAGATAGCAAGTATGATTTATATGATTTATGGTAAATGGTTTGTGAAGCTTACATGTATATTTTTTTGTATGTAGTCTATTTGTAGAGTCCTTTTTCTATGATAAAAAAACACTATATTTACTTGCCTATTAAATGTTTCCAAAACACTCTACCTAATTTCTTTTAATAAAAAAAAAAAACATCCATCTTCAATGCCATAATAAATAGAAAACAAAAAGTACCAAATGACTTTTAATTTTTGTAATTTACTCCATCCATAAATCTACCTTTAATGTACTAAAAAATTCCTAATTACATCTCTTTTTTAAGAAAAAAAATTAAACTTAATTCAAACCATTTTAATACAACAAAATGTGAAGGCAGACTAAAAGAGGGAAGTTTGTAAAAATGGCAAAAAAAACTTATAATAACAGAGATTACGTCACTTACATTTTCAAAATTACAAAAATAGTAAATTTAAAAACAGATTATCGTCAAATTATTATTTGATTATCGTCATATTTGTCAAATTTGCAATAAGCAAAAAAGATGTGTTATGAACTCTTATTTTTCTAAATTTTTTTGTCATATAATTTAACTTTTTTAAAAAATATTCAACCTCGAAAAAAGAGACTTTTCAACCTTCAACTTTTACTCAAAAGTGAGTATCATATATTTGTTTTGGTTCATGCAATGATTTTATATTTTTTAAATGTTGCTAACACGACGAATGACATATTCATAAACATGACGAATTACCGTTTCTAACAAGCTACTTTTCACTAATATATATTAACAAGTGCTAAAGTAAACTTGTATCCCCAAGCATATGTTATCAATAAAATTGTATTCTTCAAATTCTTCATCTCATAATATATTAAAAAATATGCAAATAAATATGTCACTTAGATATATCATTCATCCACATATTAAATGTTTTCTATTATAAAGTGGCAAAAACTCTCCCATTATAATCCTAAGTTGTTATAGTTTAGTTACAATAATCTCTCTTTGATGTATACATTATTTTAGTTTGATAATAAAATAGTAAATACACGTTGTTACCGTCTTATTGTCTCAAATTCTAGAGGTGTAATATAGTTTACTTTTTGAGGGAAAATGATATGAAAGTTAGAATTTGATTGGATGGGGTGAAAAAGAGTGTGGGGGATAGAGATAGACTTAGCTGTCACTATATAATACAAATCCCTACAAATATTGCATTGCCAATTCCTTTTATAGGACACTGCCACTGCTTAACAATAGCTGCAATCATTCATCTTTTTCTCTCTTCCAACCCACCAACTTTCTTTTAACATAAATATTTATTTCAATCTCCCAATACACTATTATTTTATTAAATTCTCAATTCATAATTTGTTGTCTATACCAAACTTTTATTATTAAAAATATTTTAATTTTCTTGTAATTCTCTAGTGTTGGTGATGAGATGATGTCTGTTATAGTTTTTAGCTACATTTAACGTTCAATATTTGTGGTTGAATGTGTTATGGGAGTGATTCTTAAAATTTAAAAACTACTATTCTTATCTACTAAATTACTCTAAAGATAGTCTTTTGAAGTTTTGAAATTAACTGTTTAAACATAATATTTTCTATTATCGAGTAAGTTTTAATAGCTAAAAGTATGTTTAAATTAATCTTAAGCATGTTTAATTGTTATTTGAGGGTTTATTCTATTTTATTTAGTATATTTTCGTATGTTTAAACAGTTCAATAATAAACATCTTTAGTTCGACGTTACGATTGAGATTAAGCTTCGTACTTTATTTGATTTTTATTTTAAATTTTTAAATATGTTTTCTTTTATATTATTGTTGATTTTTAATTAAGATAAATTATCAAGTAATAAAATATATGTTTGAAATAAATTTTAAACCTAACAAGTATGATTTTAGTGTAATACATTATTTTACCTAATATAGTAATATCTAAGCATCGTCAGAAATGGTACAATTAACTAAATATTTATGTTTAACAAAAAAAATTGTGTACAATTAATGGATTTTCCCCATTTATTCAGTTCACAAAAAAACTCAAACTTATTGTTCAATATATGTTGAAGCTTTGACGATAGATGGCAAGAAGAACGATTTTCAATCGAAATTTTGAGCTCTATAATGTTTGACGACTATCATTAATAGAGATCTTTGAGGAAGATGTTATGTCATTCATAGTACTTTTTCTTGATCCTTAATTAACCATCTTCGACTTAGAAAAAAGTCCAAAAATAGCTTAGAAACTGAAGAAAATATCAAGTTATATAAAAAACAACCGAAAAACACACTAATCACATCCGGGGAACTTTCTAAAGTTGTTTATTAGTTTTATCTGTGTTTGTCTATTTATGTCTATACGAGTCTATCGATTCTATAAGTGATGTTATTGATAGACATCGATTGAAGTCAATTAATCGCTCACCGTATTTATAAACACTTGTATAAATCTCTCTCTTGTCTATTTGAGGAATAACGTGTGGAAGGGGAGCATACCCACGAGCATTCTTTCACCAACCACAAACTACAAATAACGGGAGATTCAAATCTTGGTCCCATGATCCATTGCCTTCTTCATTGCTCTGATTCAACAAACGTCTTTGTAAGATGAAAGCTTTTAGTCCTCTGTCAGTCTTTGGAAAGGAGCATAGCAAATTTAGCACATCACGAAAGAGAAGCTAATGTAATGTGTTTGATCTGCAACAAAATCCTGAAATGACCGATCAATTCTTTGTGGACTGGAGAAGAAGCGATCTCCCCAAGTATGAACATTATTATTATTTGTCTTCTTCAAACCATTTCGTTTTCATGAACAAATTTATAAAGTAATTATCAGCATTATCGTATCCTTAAAGAATGATGATAAGAGAGAAGAGGATGGATGATTAGGAGATGAATCTCAAGTGCCTTCTGGCTTCTGTGTGGTTGGTGGTTTCAATTTTTTAGGGTTTGTATAATGATTAGTTGAATCAATAGTGAGTGACAGTTGCTAGTAATAATAATTAATAGATGTAGATTTGTCTTTTGATGATCGGACTGTTCATCTTAACCTTTTTTGTTTTCTGACAACACGATTGGAACTTCATTCCATGAGGAGAAGACAAATCGATAGCTAGGGTGCAAGCCGGCAAGGCGAGCAGAGATGAACTTACAAACCGGCGTAGACATAGACCTACACTAGAGATTGAAAGAGATCACGATTTGACTTCCACGCCATGAGAACAATAATACTTTAACCTGCATAAGTAGCATGGACCTTGGTTATCCCTTTCGGGCCAAAACGTATTAGGCCAAGGCCCCACTCAATTACATTTGGGCCGGTTCAGGCAAATAGCAATGGGCTGGGAAAAATATAGCTAAAATAATAGTTTCAAATTAATAATTATATTCCATACCTTTTAATTATTTTATAAATATAACAAAATATGTTAAATTGATCTATCAAATTTAAATACAAAATTTAATTAATAAGTAATACGTGTGTTTAAGATATAAAATTAGAACAAAATGTTTTTCCAACTAAATACAAATATTAACCGAGGTGCATCTATTAATGGATCGAGAGACATATATTATTTTTTATTAATTATAAAATATTTATATTTTAATATTAAATATACCGTTGTTCACGTTTAAGCTAATCTACTAAGCGGTTAGACCTTACAACTAAAAGAAATCATCAAGTATAAAATGATATGTTTCTTCTAGGGAAAAAAAAAACAAATCAAACATTACAATATATATATATATATATATATCTATATATATATATATGCATACATATATATATATTAAAGCCTTTAGGCCTTACAACTTATTTTTGTCATGATTAAGTATCAACCAGAACTATATTATGATTTGACTAAAGTAAAAAAACAATGCAATTAGTAAAGTATGTATTTACTTAGAAGGGTTCTTTCCCCAACAAGAAAGTTAATAACAATATTGAGATGAACGAAAATTACAAAAAAAAAAAAAAAAAAAAAAAAGATTACACAGATCATTCCTAACCTAAAAGAATTGGTAATGGTCACATCACATCATGAACTTCCAATTTGAATGACTATTATTTTCATTTTTTTGTCACTAAAGAAGCTTAATTTAAAAGAAAATTTACCTAAAAAAATATGAAAACATACTATCTGTACTTTAAAATTCTAAAATTAGAGATTTGGATCTTGAAAAAATAGTATGCACACTTTAATAATAAAGTGATAGTTTGAACTTTGAAGATGTGAATTCTGAAGTAGGCTTTTTTAAGAATAATAATAAAATAAACAAAAAAAAAAACATTTATTCTTTATGATTTTTTTTTACTAAATTACACATAATTTTCTCATATTTGGTATAACTATTTTGTAAAATTATTAAAAGAATGAAAGAAACAGGCTAGCAAGTACATACCAATAATTCTTATTGAAATACTTGACCATTAAGCAAATGTTAGAAAAAAGTTAAACAATCATGAAAACGCACTATCTCTTTGTTGTTTTTATTGCTTTGTGTGTTTTTTTTTCTTCTTTCTTTTTAATACAATATATATGTGTGTGTGTGTGTGAATAAAACAGCTAAATTGAAATAATACATGAGCTGTTAGGCATTTTCCCACTATGGAAAGTGAAAGAGAGATTCAAAAGGAAGAGATATTAAGCATCTTTTTAGCAAAGTTTTTTCTTCTTTTGTGTTCTCCTCCCAATCCTTAGTGTCATGCAAAACCATTAATGTCACTTTTTTAACACAAAGTCTTTGATGTTGTTTGGTCATTTCAACTTTATTATTTGCATGTTAAGCTTGTAGAATTGCAACTACAAATTCGACCATAAAAACAAGGTGGACAAAAGTTTTAAAATATAACACCAAATTACAACGCAATATAACATAATATATACCTAATTTTTGTAATGGAGTTGAGAAATTATTTGCAAAATGAAAGCTAGGAGAGAGCACTATTAACATTGATAGGTGGTTTGATTATTGTTCGTGGTTCCCTCAAAATTATTATAATTTTCAATCGTTCTAAATCATTTTTAGAAATAAAATCAAGTTTATATTAAAATTTGAAATAGTAATGATGCTCTATAAATTTTGCATTGAAAGTAACATATAAAGTGGGAACTTTGATAGTATATTACAAAAGTATAGATTTTAAAATTTATAACGTGCTCGAAATCTTCTAAGAATTATTTGATTTTATATTGTCATAACAATTGTCTAAAGTTAGTTTAATTACATTTTTTTTTAAATATTGGGAAAATGACTGTTTGATAAAAAAGAAAATACCTTGGTTGTCAATGGTTTTGATTTGACAAATTTGATTATCCTAATCATTCAATTAATGTAAATTAAAAGCTTAAAGTTGTTTTATTATTATTAAAATAAAATATGTAAGTTAATCATTGGCCAATTCAATTCTGGAAGAACTAAAGTTTAAAGTGAAAGCTACGGTTTTTCTTTACTACTTTTCTTTTAAACGTATAGAAAGTTACTTTAAATTATAACCAATTCGTTATCTTCATTGAATTAAATTGTTAAAAATAAATTATTGTTCAAAAATTAGATAATTTGTATTCATACATATTTTTAGTACGACGACGATAAGATTACGAAGTTAAACCTTTAACTTAAGCTATTGGATACGTAATTCATTTGAATACTATTTATCAACTTTAAATTGGTTGATAAAAGTGATTTTGGTTCATGTATTTAAAACTTCGTTATTGTGTGTTTCAAAAGTGTAACTATTATCGTCTTTACTACAACAAGTCAAATTTAATCTCACATATTAGTTATTGTTTTTTAGGAAAAAAAAAATGTATTTTAGCCTTAAAGTTCTATAAAAACATGTGCAATTTGATTCATTTGATCTTTGAATGTATCATTTTAGTCGTAGTATATTTAAGAATTTGCATTAGATCGTTCGTTTTAGTCTCTAGCTTTTAAGAAAGTTTAAAAGAATCTTGAAACATATTTTTATTAAAAAAAATCTAAACCATGCTTAAATTTAGAAAAATACTAAAAAAGAATCATTATAAGGTTGCATAATTCTTTTAAACAACAATACAAATGATTTGGTTTAAGTTAACTAAAAATTTCTCTCAAATTTTGAGAAATTTTACCTAAAACTAAAATTGCAAAATTTATAAACCCATAAATCAAACACATATGTTCTTCACGGTTAGTAATTAAAACAAAATTTTAAACTATATTTTGAAATATATGTTAAAAAATATCAAATTTGACAAAATATTTATAACATATTATTAAATTTTAAATTTTATTAATAATGAATATTGATAAACACTCGAGGAATAGAATTTAAAATTTGGTCATATCTTATAAATATTTTAATTCATTTGGTTATTTTGAAGAATGTTTCTTAATCCAAATTGTTTTAAAATTGAAATTAGAATATTAAATATTAAATTCATTAAAAATAGGTAAGTTATACTAGAATATCAAACATTAAATTAAATTCTTACATCAAATAATTAACACAGAGCTTATGAATAAATTAATTGAATATTTTGAATCTAACCTTTTGTTGGGTCCCACGCATCCCAGTGACGCAATGCTGACGATAAAACAAAGTAGAGGGAAAATTAATACGAAGTTTATTCCTCTCTATTTGTTTATATTTTATTTACAATTTCAATCTCTACATTCACAATATATCTTAACACTCAGTATTTTTTGTGTTATATATAAAAAACTAATTATCCATTCTTACGAAAATTTGAAAATAAATAAAAGTTAATAGAGTTATAACATTGACTCAAAAACTATTTAAGATTCAATGCATAATTGTAGCATACTTATCTATATTTTGATTTAACTATTGCTCACTAGGATTAATGAGATTTTTAGGAAACAACCAAAACTCATATTATTCACCAAATCTTTTAATGTTTTTGGTTTTTGGTAGTTTGAAAAATTATATATATTTTATAACATAAATCAAATTCACGTAGTAAACAGTTCAGGCCAACTTAATGATACATAATAGAAATATTTGAATCCCAAACCTCAATTTATTTTACATCATGAACCTCCATTTGGTGTACTGAGAATAAGAAAAATTATGCTGAGAATAAATATAATAAAAAATTATATAATTTCGTCTTTTACATTTTTAACCAATTTAAACCTACTTTGTATTGCTAGTTGATTTTTTTTCAAAATTTATTTATTTATATAGAATTTTTAATGAAGACTTTATGAACATATTAACATGTATATGTAATATCTATTATGCTTAAATAATTATTATTTAACTAAATTTGAACTTAATTTAATAAGAAACTAACGGTAAATTACAAAAATCACTCCTAAACTATATTCATATTTTGAATATAATTAAACTCTGAAATCAAATTCATCTACCAAACTTATATAATTACTTATATTTTGATATTTATATAAGTTTGAAGTGGAATTTGTATAATTACTAAAAATTTGGTATAACTTTAACAATTATAAAATTTAAAATCTAATTTTTATTATGGAAAATGGAAGAGTGTAACCGGAAAATCATATAAAAGAAAATATGAAGAGAGAGAGAGAAAGCGCTAGTTGGACTCCGTTCAATCTCTCCATCTCGCTCTCTTTCCATATATTCCATATCGCGATTGTTTATTCAATACAAGAATTCTTTATTATACACTTTCTTCTTTCTTCCTTACTTTACTTTCTCTTCAGCTTCACCACTCTCTTCCCCTTCAACTCCTCAAATGCCTCCAATGGCTTCAACCACCACTGAATTCTGAATCCTCTTTACAATCCTTTTCTTCACGCTCGTCAAAAAGAAATGGACGCTAAGCTTTTGCTTCTGCTTCTTCTCTTTCTTTTCGACGTCTCCTTTGCTCAGATGCCAGGCATTTACTCCAATCTCTGTTATTCTTGTTTCTACAATGATTATTTATGCTCTTTTTTTTTTTTGCATTTTATACCCATATCTTTTCTGTCTTGAGGTTTATCCAACTATGCAGTTGTTTGTTTCTCTGTTTTTGTCAAGTCTTATGTGGCGTTTTCTCCGATTCTTCAGTTTTCACTCTTTCTGGTCTGCTCAATGACTTTTGATGTGTTTCTTGGATTCTGGTTTAGAATGAATTTTTGGTGTTTTAGATTTTAGCTCTATCGTCACCCTTACCTAAACTTTGATTCTAGATTATGACTGTCGTTTTCCATTCTTGAAATTTGACTGAACGTATTCAAAAGAATACATTCCATTACGGAAAGAACGTGATGGTATTATGTACTATATGTCGTTTCTGGTCTTCGAATGTTTTGTTGGAGATATTTTGATCTTTATGTATTGGGCTCAATGTTGACTAACTTGATAATTTTGTATTGCATGGTTTGTTATTTTTTATTGTTGAAGTGATTTTTAATTGTTTCCCTCTACCTTGGAACATTACTGCACTTTTTTTTTTACCTTCATTTCATTTTTTATTTGATTGTGGTTTTATGTTGCTTGCCATATATTATTCCTTCGCATGCTGATTCTCATTGTGGAATATGGATATTGATTAATCAAATGGTCGAGTATTTATTACGAATCTAAAGTATTCTGTATATTGTGTGTGGAGTAGGTTTTGTAAGTTTGGACTGTGGAGGTCAAGAAAGTTTCACTGATGATATTGGTCTTGAGTGGGATCCAGATACCCAAGTTCGTTTTGGAGAAGCAGTTAACATTTCTGTTGCAAATGAAACGAGGAAGCAATATATGACGTTAAGACACTTCCCTGCTGATTCCAGGAAGTACTGTTACTCACTTAATGTCACTAGTAGAACACGTTACCTTCTCAGAGCAACATTTTTATACGGTAATTTTGACAATAACAATGTGTATCCAAAATTTGACATTTCCCTTGGGGCAACTCACTGGTCAACAATTGTCATATCTGATGCCAACACTATTGAGGTTCGAGAACTCATATTTCTGGCTTCAACTCCTACTGTAAGCGTATGTTTGTCAAATGCTACTACTGGGCAACCATTCATATCCACGCTTGAGCTTCGGCAGTTTAACGGTTCTGCCTATTACACTCAATTTGAGGATCAGTTTTACCTGAGTGTCTCAGCAAGGATTAATTTTGGAGCAGATTCGGAAGCTCCAGTAAGGTAAGTCAGTCTGAGTAGTATAATTGCTTTCTTGTATACTCATAGTCATATAACCGTAGGAATAGGTGCAAGCAGTCAACAGTATATTAACAAGTCAATAACTGAACTTTTACCAATCTTCAGCCATCTTCATTGGGTCATCTATTGCGACAATGCTTTGGATACTTTTAAGATGTTTTAAGAAAGACTTATAAAAATAATATGAGACCAACATTTCAGGTATCCTGATGATCCTTTTGACCGGATGTGGGAGTCGGACTCTGTGAGAAAAGCAAATTACCTTGTTGATGTTGCTGCTGGTACAGAAAAAGTTTCCACTAAATTACCAATAGATGTAGATAGAGATGAAAGACCACCTCAAAAAGTAATGCAGACAGCTGTAGTTGGCAGAAATGGTTCATTAACTTACCGGTTAAACTTGGATGGTTTTCCTGGCTTTGGATGGGCAGTCACCTACTTTGCAGAAATTGAAGACTTGGGTCCAACTGATACAAGAAAATTCAGGCTTGTACTTCCTGGAATGCCTGAAATCAGCAAAGCTGTAGTCAATATTGAGGAAAATGCTCAAGGAAAATATCGACTTTATGAGCCTGGTTTCACAAACATAACCTTACCGTTTGTTTTATCTTTCCGGTTTGGTAAAACACAAGATTCTTCATTGGGACCTCTGTTAAACGCTATGGAGATTAACAAGTATCTAGAAAAAAGTGACGGTTCTCTAGATGGTAAGCCTAAATCTAAATAAGTTTAAATTCTTGAATGTTATATTTATAGTTTATGTCCTACAATGAATTTATGGCTATCTTGGCTGATCTATTATGTTTGATATTGGAACGTGTGAACTTCAGGAGCAGTCGTTGCTAGTGTAATTTCAAAATTTCCATCATCAGATTGGGATGAAGGTGGTGATCCATGCATGCCAGTTCCTTGGTCATGGTTGCAATGTAACTCTGATCCACAGCCAAGAATAATTAAAATGTAAAAGTTGTTACTAATGCAGCCATTTTCCAAGCCTATTTATGCTTACGTATATTTGATCATTCTAGTTACTCTATCTTCTTTTGGCATCTGGTTAGTTCATTGTCCAAACAGAATTTGTCGGGGAACATACCTACAGACATTGCAAAGTTGAGCGGTTTAGTTGAATTGTAAGTTCCATTTTGCATGCAACATTTTTCTTGGTTGTCCAATTGTTTTTTTTTTCCATTCTACTTCCATAAAGGCTGGTGTCTCTTTTGATTTCACCATCTGTTTTTGGTTCCTATGCAGATGGCTTGATGGAAATTCATTTGTTGGTCCTATACCCGATTTTACTGGATGCATGGACTTGAAAATCCTGTAATCTCTAGTGACCTCATTCCTATCTCGTAATCCATTGAAGGTTTTTAAGCTGACAGAAATCTTTTCTTTTTTAGCCATCTTGAGAACAACCAGTTGACTGGAGAGTTGCCTTCCTCTTTAGCAAGTCTACCAAATTTACGGGAGCTGTAAGTATCATCAGAATGAATTTTGATGCAAATTTCAAGGATTTTTTTGCTATACATTTGAATCGTCTTCTTTGTAATATTTGACAAAGTTTACATTAGTAGATCCAATTTCCAAGTGAGGTGTCTGACATATGTCTTGTATTTGATGGTTGTAGGTATGTGCAGAATAACATGCTATCTGGAACAGTGCCCTCTGGTCTTCTCAGTAAAAACCTAGTCGTTGAGTGAGTATCAGTTTCAATACTTGGTTTATCCGTTTATAATTCGTTTTTCATTGTGCTAATATTTGAAACTATGTGCTTTCCTTGGAAAGAGTTCCTACCTGCCTGCACATAGTTTTACTTCCTGAGCATCTTAAAAGAGATTCTACCTACCTGCAATTTTTATTTTTTAGGTATTATTGTAAGTTATGCTGTACACACACACACACACATTTTGGTGGAAATAGTAAAATATGTGATAAATAAATATCTGTTTCTGAATTTACTTTGTTTCGGATAGTGAATTATTCCCAATCTGAAAATATGGTCGTAGTTACTTATCCAAACCCCAATTCCTAACCCGTTGTATAACCTCAACTATTTTAATTTTTGGGCAAGTTTCATTACTCTTGATATTGCATTCACTATGTGCTCTCGTTCATTTACAGCTACTCTGGAAACATTAATCTTCACGAAGGGGGAAAAAAGAACCACGTTTATATCATTGTGGGTTCAGTAATTGGTGCTGTTGTTCTGCTGTTAGCTACTGTGGTATCTTGCTACTTCTTACATAAAGGAAGAAGAAGATATCATGAACAAGGTACATACAGAAACATTTTCCTTGCAAGAACATGAGTTGATGTGACATGCTGAAGTGTTTTAAAAAAAATTAAATTAGGAGATCTACCTGAAGAATCCTTGGCTGTACAAAGATTTGTCTCGTCAAAGGGTGATGCCTCCAAGGAAACCGCACATTGCTTCAGTGTAAATGAAATTGTCCAAGCAACGAAAGATTTTGAAAGAAAAATTGGCTCTGGAGGTTTCGGTGTTGTATACTACGGGAAGTTAAATGATGGAAAAGAAATTGCAGTTAAAGTTTTGACTAGTAATTCCTTCCAGGGAAGGCGAGAATTTGCAAATGAGGTAATATTGGTATAGCTGATCCTCTATTCTATTCAGTAATTTTCGTTCAAAGATACTTGAATGTGTGGCTCAGTATGGGTTGTGTTGGCCAGTTTCGCACTACTTTATTTTATTATTTTGTTATTTTCTTTCATGTCAATAATGTGGTAGAAACATATGCATGGAGAGGAAGTGTGGGGCTGACTAAATCTAGAGTCTTATGGCTGATGAGCTATTAGATGTTGAGAGAGAGAGAGAGAGAGGGGAATGAATCAGCTACTGCAGCAGCAAGATGACTAAGAATCAATCAGGAGTAAAGTGGAAAAGTTGGTCAACAAATGAGTTGACTAAAGAGAGGTGTGGAGGAGTCTGTAAGAGTGGACTCAAAAAAGATGTAACTACTACGTGACTTGATTGTGAGAAAGGCAGGAGTTGCTGTAATCTGACAGAATGAAAATTTCTCATGTTTAGCAGTTCCTTATGGTTAATCACATGATCAAAGAGGAGAATTGAAGATAAGCTTGACAGGAGATGCTTTATTTGGTTAGTACCAGTAGAGTGATAGTTAATTTTCAACTCAAACATGACCAAAGCTAATTGGTGCTCATCACATGATTCCCCACATCACAAACAGGGATGTCATATGGAAGTTTTTTGGCTCTTAATAAGAAGTGTGTTCGAAAATATGGGTGAGTATGAAATAGTCGGGGAAGCAGTGTTTTATATGTTCTATTCACATCCCAGAAGAAATTGCAGAGTTGTGGAGTTAAAAAGTAGAAGAAAATGTTCATGCAAATAAAATTATCTGGTAACTGATCAATATAGTTTTCTTCACATCCCTGTCTAACTTATCACTCTCCCCATGAACGAATAGAACTTTGATTCGACTACTCCCTCTCTTATCTTGTTGCATTGGCTGGAATGGTATTAGATAAAAACGAATAGAGCTTTTACACATCTTCTCCCTCTCCTATCTTTTTGCATTGACTGGATTGATGTGATATAAAACCTAATGACATTAGAAATTGATATTTGTGGCTGATGGATGACCAATTGGTTATGAAGGTGACTCTTCTTTCAAGGATTCATCACAGAAATCTTGTACAATTTCTGGGATATTGCCAAGAACAAGACAGAAGTATGCTTATCTATGAGTTCATGCATAATGGAACTCTCAAAGAACATCTTTATGGTAAGCCTACATGTCATTTTTGCAGTGAACAATGCAGGTTCTGAAACCAACTGACATCTCGTTTGTGTACAGGTCCACTAACACGTGAAAAAACTATCAGTTGGATAAAGCGCCTCGAGATTGCTGAAGATGCTGCAAGAGGTTTGAATGAAAGCTATGTGCATCTTGTTTTTTGCCCTGTGCATGGAAGAATCTGATTTTCCTTGACACATTCTGCTTGTTACGTTTTCAGGGGTTGAGTACCTTCATACAGGCTGTATTCCAGCAATTATTCACAGGGACTTGAAAAGCAGTAATATTCTTCTTGACAGGCACATGAAAGCCAAGGTTTCAGATTTTGGTCTTTCGAAGCTTGCAGTAGATGGGGTCTCCCATGTGTCCAGCATCGTTCGGGGGACTGTTGGATATTTGGATCCGGAGTAAGCTTTTCCTCTTTCTTGAGAATTTAAATATATCCTGAAGTAAAGTTTGATGGCTATAATGTATCTGTATACGTGTGTGTGCGTGTGTAGTCTCTAGTTTACTAAAAATTCTTATCACCTGTCTTGTTGCATTATTTTACTATCAGGTATTACATCTCCCAGCAGTTGACAGACAAGAGTGATGTATATAGCTTTGGCGTTATTCTTCTCGAGTTGATATCCGGTCAAGAAGCTATATCTAATGTAAACTTTGGTGCTAATTGCCGCAACATTGTCCAATGGGTGAGTCTAGATTCCTCAACTATAACGTAATATGGTACTCGCTACTCAGCCAATAAGTTGATTTAATTCTTTGCTATAAGAAATTTTTAGATTCTGTTAATAAGAGGGGAATAGAAAAATATTTAATGATTTAACATCTGCATAGAAAATATTTATCCTACTTCCCATTTGTGCTATATATATACTCATGAAATATATTATGAATGGTGCATATTGATTGATCATAATGCCAGGCGAAATTACACATCGAGAGCGGTGACATTCAAGGGATCATCGATCCATCGCTCCGCAATGAATATGACATTCAATCGATGTGGAAAATAGCAGAGAAAGCACTAATGTGTGTACAGGCAAATGGGCACCTGAGGCCATCCATATCTGAAGTGCTGAAGGAGATACAGGATTCAATTCTAATTGAAAGGGAATCAACTGCAACTAAAGAAGGTAACTCTGATGACATGTCTAGAAACTCAGTCCATTCTTTGAATATGGGATCTCTTGATTTGTGTGGAAACGAAAACTACGTGTCGTTTGACGAATCCATTGCTCGGCCTACCGCAAGGTAGTAGGGTAGTAGGTAGTAAGTTATATTGTACAAACACATCATTTTTTAGGAACATAAAGTTTGCATTCTTTACGCTTGCAGTTAGGTCAAAGGTTTGTCAATGTGTCCCATATTTTGCAACTCTTATTACACATCTCTTTAAAAGAGACGAAATGGATAGCTAGTTGTAAATTATTATTTAACAGATTTTTGCTAGAGTTGTCATTGAGAGTACTCCATTTGTTCAACACACTCTCAGATTCTATTAGCTTACCCCTTACCTTACTTGTTTGTAGTATTGACCTGGAGTGATTTTAGAGTGCTTTGAAAAAATTGATAAGCATTGGAATACTTCTTTGGGTCCAATAGCTTGTTAGACAAATACTTGCACTTTTGAGAAACATTCTATTATTATGGCTTAAATTATTTTTCATGTTTAATTTACTTGCAATTCTGATGATATGAAAGCCATGTTTAAGCGTGAAAATCAAATATTAGGTTTAACTTTTCCATGTGCTCCATTTTGAAAACAAGTCAAATTTCTTAGAAAGCTAAAAGGGTTAGATAATAATTCAAATAACTTTTGAAACAATTTTAATGCTTTTACTTAATCTTTTTTTCATATCAAATGAGTTCAAATAAAAACAAATTTTTAAAATTATTTTTTTCTTCCATCAATTCAAAGAATCACATTCAAACATTTCCAGACTAAAAAGTAAATTTTATTGTATTTTAATAACTACTCCCAATCTAACAGCATAAGTTAAATTGCAAATCTGATCATTATAATTTATACAATGTACGGTTTTAACTTTTATGTCTTAAAATTAGAATCTCTTTTCTATTATTTCCTACTATGGACATGTTGATTATTTATGAATGTTCTATTAAATGATAGAGATTACTTATTAAATTTTATCATATCATTGAAACTAAATACTATGATTAAATCTTTTAACTTCCTTTCAATTTAACCACTAGTGTTTTAAAATATACCCATTAAAAATTGGTTGAGTTAAAAAGTGTAGAATTCTTCCAATAATATTTTAGATGATAATTGGTGGAAATGTGACAAGTTTGGTACTAAGTGGAAGCTAGATGCTTTGGGTCCAACCAAGCCATAGACATAGATGTGACCACCATTTTTCTACTTTACTTTTATTTTTAACCACACTTGTGAAATAAAAATAATGGATCCCAAAGCCTTTACTCCTCCACACAAACCCACATTTAAAACAACTACTATTCTAGATATTTTACAATTTTATATTATTTAAAAACAACCCTCTTCTCATCACAAAAATCCCCAATTCACATGTTCTTAAATCATAACCATATAACATTTTATACTTTCCTTCATTGGTTGATGCTTTTAAGAAGTCTGACTGTGGCATTATCTTTTATTAAATAGTTTCTTGAGAGAGAGAGAAAAAAAAAAACCATTTTGTGGGGTTGAATTTCTTTAAATTTAAATTTCAAACTTATATTATCACTTTTTTTTCCAAATTAGACGTGATTATCCAAGTTAAATAATTATAGAACTAAAAATGAATATTTGAAACGATTGAATTTTAATTTATTTTGACTAAACGCTAAACTAAAAATAAAAATCACACCGGAAAGAAAGCATTCATATTGATAGTTTTAGTCTTTTAGATACTCAAGATAGGCATTATTCAAACTAAATTTCATTCTGCAGATTGTGTTTGTTACATTAATAAAGATTTTGAGATGTGAATGATGAAAAGTTATAACATAGTAAGCAAGTTGCTCAATTATCTCTAATGAATTGTGGGACTTAGATCCAAAATTTGTATTATGCTTGTTAATACTTTAAATGTTAGATTTTACCATTTAAAACATAAGATATAATTATAGTTTAACTAAATACGATTATATTCTCCCTCGAACTAAAAATAATTAAATTAAAATTAGTAAATAATTTAAAACAAAAATTAGTTTCATTGTCCAATGCTAAAAATAGGTTTCAACAACTTTTGAGCACAGTAAAGTATGAAATTCAAGTCCATAAATTTTTGTTTTTTTACAAAAAAGAAGTTGAAAAATGGCTACATTTAATTTAAGGATTGAATATTTAATTTTCAAGGGACCCAACGGACCAACATTTTGTTCTTCATTAAAATAGTTGGAATCTGCCTAACAAAAAAATGTGAATGCTTTTATTTCAATAAATTAATTCAATTCAAATTAAACAAACAAAATAAAAATTTGTACCTACCTCCCATCAAATATAATATATATATATATATATATGCATACCTACCAATTTCTAAACGTTATATAATTACTTTTAATTTTCTATTTAGAGGAATTATAGAAAACACAGTACATTTTATAGAAAAATTAACTATAAATTATGTAATTGTGTTACTCGGATGTTACTTCAGTGTTTGTGAGATTTAAGTCTAAGTTGGAAATCAATTATTTCTCTTCGATTAATTTAGCAATTTGATATAGGGTTAATCTCCAGATTTTCTTTTTTGATAGACAACAGCTTTATTCTATGAGCATTGTTTAAAAGGTACCAAGTTTGGTGGAATTGATGGACCATGAGTTCGTCCTTTCAACATGTGAGGGATTATTACAATTCATAGTAATCTTGTTGTCATTAGAACACACGTATATATATATAGTTTGTCATCTACCACATGATGCATTCTTTTTCTTTAATTTTATACATGCATCATTTTCTTTAATTTTATACAAATATATTAAGACCAAATTAAAATTTCAACGTCATATTTGGTATGCATAAAATTGCAAGTTTAATAGTTAAACTAGAGTCGTTTGAACCGTTAAAGATATTTTTCTTTTTTAAAGTTGAAAGTTTAAATTTTTATTTAATACGATAAAAATTAGAAAATAAATCGATTTTAACTAGTATTATTGCATAAACTTGGACTAAAATTGTAAATTTCAACCATTTATGACATGTTATCATTCTAACCTAACCTAAGTATCATTGAAAAATACTCTCCTGCATTAACAAAAATTTGTAGAGCGTCAAAAAAATTAACAAAGCATTTACACAATATGCAAATTTAAAGTTTTGAATATGATGAAACTAGTATCTAATGGTACATACTAATTTATCTGAACTAGTCGCATTCTATTTCTACATTTTATAAGAAGGTAAATACTTTCCATTTTATTTTCTTTAAAATAAATTATCTTAAAAATTGAAATTAAATAAAGATGACAAATTTAGGGTGAAAATTGACATTTTTATTTCCAAAAGAAAACTATAATTGAATTAAAAATCCTAAAAGTAATAGAAATTAAAGAAAGAATAAAATCGTGTCGCTTTTATGTAACTCAGCCATTTGTTTAACAATGAGTCAGTAAAGAGAGAGAGAAGATTTCAGTCGGCAAGAAGGGCGACGTCGTTTCATAAACTGAGCGACCGCTAAACGAGTGGCTAAGAAACAACATTGAGAAACAGCAACACGTGTTGAAATCACATTCGTTAATCTCAATCAAGAGTAGAAACCGGCAAACCGCAGGAAAAACCCCGAAATTTATGAAATTATTATTTTATTTTAAAATAAAATTGCACGAAAGAGAAAATAATAATAATAATAATAATAATAATAATAAAGGGAAAAGAAAAATAAAAAGCGCTTTGGTTTTGCCCTTTTCCTCTCCTGAATTTGCCCTGAAAAAGGGAAAAACAAAAAACGAACGGTGCTGATAAACTTGATTCTCTCATCTCAGTCGTCTCCTTTCTCCTATCTTCACCATCGTCCGATTCCATTCCACCACTCCATTTCCACCCGATCTAAATCCTTCTCTCTCGCGCCCAAATTACAAATCTTCCGTTTTCTCCCACCAGGTAAAAGAAATATTTCTTCTCTTTTTTTTTTCTTTTTTTTTCCTTTCAATTTTTCAATTCTCTCAATTCGTCTCTCTTCAAACCGACAATACCCCCTTTTCGTAGTTCCATGGTTTTTCCACCTTTTTCCTCTCTTATTTCTCACCCATCTTCCATTTTTGTTTCTGGGTTCTTCTCGACGTTCCGTTTTATGGTCCTGTTCATGGGTTTTGTTTCGTTTTTTCTGGTTTATGGGATTGATGATGTTATTCCCCTTATAGGGTTTTCGTGAAGATGGCTGATGCTCCGGCGAGTCCCGGCGGAGGAAGCCATGAGAGCGGTGAGCAGAGTCCGAGGTCTAATGTTCGCGAACAGGATAGGTTTCTTCCTATTGCGAATATTAGTAGGATCATGAAGAAGGCTCTTCCTGCTAATGGGAAGATTGCTAAGGATGCTAAAGAAACCGTACAAGAATGTGTATCGGAGTTTATCAGTTTTATTACTAGCGAGTATGCGAGTATTTTTATGATCAATTTTGATTAGTTAATTTTCCCTTCTCCATGTTCTGAAGTTGGGGGATTTTTTTTTTCAATGGTTGAATTGCTTCTACTTTCTAGGGCAAGTGATAAATGTCAAAGAGAGAAACGGAAGACGATTAATGGTGATGATTTACTTTGGGCCATGGCCACTCTTGGATTTGAGGATTATATTGATCCACTTAAAACCTACTTGACGAAATACAGAGAGGTAGTCATTCGGCTAATTACAGTGTTTTAACTCTTATGAAGATATTGTTCATTATCCACTTTTCACGATCCGGTTGATGGTTTTAACAGGGGGCGGCCTTGCATCTAGTCTTGTTAACTTTTTTTGGGACTCTTTGATAACGTTTTGGTTTCTGGTTTCTGGTGTCGGGTTTTTGAAATTTATGCTTGTTTTCTCATTATTTCTTTATGAAAGGCGAAAAATGTTTGAATTCTTATTCAAAATCCAAAATCGGAAGCAAGTTTTAGGAAACTAAAAAAAAATTCTTATTTTTAAGATTTAGCTAAGAATTCAAACTTTTCCGAAACTAAAATGAAAATCATAGTAAAGATAGAATGGAAAAACAAGCACACTTTTTAAGAACCATAAACCATAAACTAAATGGTTATCAATGGAGGTTTATTTGTTTCTTTTTGGTGGTTAATTTTACTGCTTTTCGTTGTGTTCTTCAACTGATGGGCGGATGCTATGGTTTTGCATTTTTTTGCCTGCTGGTTGGAACTTGGGACGTTTTAGACGGAGGTAAGATAAGTTTTCCTATACTGTCTCTGTGAATTGTCAACATCATGTATGAAATTAGGAGGTTTTTATGTAGTTTTTGTGTTTTCTTACAGGGTGACACTAAGGGGTCTGCTAAAGGTGGTGATGGGTCAGCTAAGAAAGAAGCTCATCCAACCCCTATTCCTCAGGTCCATTATATGAGTATGATATTTTTTTCTCACTGAGCTGGATTTTTTGGTGTTTTCTTCTGACCTTCTCTTTTTTCAAATTCTATAGATGGCTCATCAAGGGTCGTTTTCCCAAGGAGTTAATTATGCAAGTTCTCAAGTACTCTCTCTCTCTCTCTCTCTCTCTCTCTCTCTCTCTCTCTCCCACACTCAAATAAAAATCTGCATATACGTTCACAATGTCTTCTGAAGAAGTAAAGAAGCAGTTTGGGTGTCCTCAGGGTGTCTATGAGAGTGATTTTAAAATGATTAAAATCATTTTGGTCATGTTCAGAATCAATCCAAAACATGCATTTGGTCATTCAAAATCAATTTTGATGGTATGAAAATCATTTTTAAAAGTGTATAGCCAAGTATTAAAATGATTTTGAATGGTTTTAACTATGATAAAATGATTTGCAGCTGTTTTAGAATCATTTACAAACATGACATGTTCTTTGGATGACTTTGCAACAACTCTTGGATTGTTTAGCTAATTACTTACTTTGTCAAAACTCATACGGTTTTTGGTCGTACAACCAAATGCTGCCTTGATAATTCTAAAATTACTTAAAACAATTATTTTTGGAGAAGCACTTTCTAAGAGTGCTTGTCCATCTAATTGAAAGTCATTTTACTCATATGTCATGAAGTGATGCAAATGTGCTTGGTAGTCTTCCCATTACTTGTTCATCTAATTGTAGAAGTATGTGTTTGGAACTTGATCTATTTTTCGGTTGTGGCCAGAGGTCTTTTGTGAGAATTTGCTAGAATTCATATTTTAATAATTGGTGGGTAGAGTCGAGAACTTTTCTTGGGGGCTTGAAGTTACAAGTTGATTTCATTTGTTATCCATTTCTTTGGACGATGTTCATTATTTATCCAGCACTCTTCTATGTTGAATCTACTTGTAAAGTAACTTCTTCATTTAAGTTGTTCTCCCCCTTCATGGAGTGATTTAAGTTGTCTTTTGTTTTCCCCTTCTTTTAGCAACTTCTTTCGTTCAAGCGTATTTGTTTCGTTTTATTTTGTTTATATCTTCATGCTTGTTGAAGTTATTCCTCGGGGAAAACATTTGCTTCTTATATTACCCGGGGTTTGTTTTAGAGCTCTCGTATCAAATTCTTGGTTGAAATATATGAAAAATCAGAAAACAAGTTTGAACATTTCGAGGAGATGGCTTATAGCAGTAAAAGGTTATTTCCCTTTTAGCCATGGTGAAAGGGCAGTATATTGGTATTTATATCTTTTTAAGTTACCTAGAAAATGAGTAAGTAACCTTTTTCAGCTTCTTTGTATTGGGATCATCTCCCTTTGTGTAAAAATGGGCAAAAGTAGTAAACCTAGAAGCTACTTTGATCATGCAACCTCCCATCCATATTAATAAATACCCATTTATCCAATGAGTTATCTAAAGCAAATGAAAATGTCGTAGTGCCAAATGGTTGTTCTGTGCAAATAGTTAAGATATAAAATAGCATGAGTAGGAATAACTAATAAGGGCTTGTTTGGAAGTACAATAGTTTCAAGTAATGTCCTGGAAAGAAATATTTCTATCTGAACACTTGCAAAGAAAATTTTACTTCTTTCTCTCTATTGTTTAATACCATCTGTCCTTTTGTTTGCAGTCACAAGCCCAGCATCTGATGGTCCCTATGCAAGGTACTGACTGAAATTGCCTCAAATCGACCATGTAAACTGTTGAATTTGGAGATCTTTGTTCAGCATAACAGCAAAATTTGAGTCTATTTATTTAAAGTTTGGGTGGTTTTGATACTTTTCATTGTAGAAACAGTTGAAACTTTGTATATTATTATGGCTGTCTATTGGATTGGAAGTTAGGACACAGTATTTAATAGAGGTTTCAAGTCCTGGGGATCCCATTTATTCATGCTTGTAAACCTTACAACCTTGGCAAGGTCTTGTAGATCTTGAAAAAGACTTGGTAGCAGTAGCACCCTTTGGATTTTTTTTTAGAATAATTTTCCTAATCAAAATAATAAATTGTGCCAGGAATGATTTGCTTCTAGTTCTTAAGTCCTTTTTAATGCACATGAAATGAATGGTATTGCACTGTGAAATCCTTGATTCTTGTGTTTGACTTGGTTTCTGATATGCAAATTGTATTCTTAAATGTAAGACATTAAAGTAAAGTGGCTTTTAAATAGGTTGGTTAACTTTATAATTCGTTCATGTACGCATGGGGTAAATAGCAAATTTGGTTCTGCGACGATTCTAATAATTAGTTTTCTCTTTCTTTTTTTGTTACACATTCACACTAAAAGGAATTTCTGTAAAATGATAATGATCCTATTTGACTAAACTGAAATTACATGACGCGATCTCGTTCTCTCTGTCTGTCTTCCTTTTCTTGCACAAATCACTACCTTCATGTGCAAAAACCAATGTTGCTCTCGTTCAATCTTGGTGACTTGTTCGTTCCATGTCCCTCTTGCTTAACCTTGGTGTCATGCTCGATGTCCCGCCCCCTCAACCTGCAAAATCAGGGACATTTCACTGCTTAAAGGACATTTTGACATTTTTCAAACATTGGGTTATTTAACATTTTAGACCTTAAAATGGGTCTTCTAACCAATTGTTTCTCATGAACTGCATTTACCTGAGAGTTACTGGAGAATGACAAACTTGCCTTTAATGACTCATGGTTATGCCATCCAGCACATATGCTTTAATTTTTCAAGTCTCTTAAGAATGATGACATGTGGGCTCCTTCCCTTCTTTACAATTGTTTAGTTTGATTTGACTTTTTAATCATAAAGTTTCTCTGCATTTAATTTCCTTGCGGGATTGCAAAAATAATGGGTACAATTCTTATTTTTGTTCACTATTTCATATCTAACCAGTGCTTTTGATGTAATCAACTTCTCCACAAATTTAACCCTTTTCTTTTAGAAAATGAAAATAGGGCATGAGATTAGATTCACCTAATGACAAAAATGCTTGCAAAGATTCAATGATAACAACTTCGACTTAGTTCTACGGTATTGTTTTAATATTAATTTCACAATTGGATTTAAAAGAAAATTTATAAATGTGTGAAAACATATACCATTGATTTGAAAACATAATTTTTAGCAAATGGTTACAATTGATTCTTGGAATTTTAGTGAGAATCCAACTAGAGCTTATTAAACGAAGCTTTAGATAATCACTTTTGGTAGTTTCCTTAGCTCTGTCATTAGTAAATGGTTTTTTCCGTAAACAAATTAAAATTCTTGTCCTTTTGCAATGTTTTTCTTGGAGAGTAACGCGGTGGGCCGAACTGGGCCCATTTGTGGAATACTTTATTTATTTATTATTATTCTTTGAAATAGTACTTTATTTATTTATTAGGTAATTATAATGTTCGGTTATTATCGCTGAGTTATAATAGTTTTTTTTTGGGTAGATTATTTAGTTTGGATTATAACCGTAGATATTTGTGGTTTGTGGGAGTAAATTTTTCTTATTTTAATTTGAAAAATAAATAGTAAATTTAATAAAAAATAATAAATGTGAAATAGTAAAAGCGGTAGCAAATATGAAATATTGTAACATATGTGGATTTAAAATAGTGTTTATCATAAATCATTATAGATTAACTTAGTGGTAAAATGAGTTGTCCCTTAAATTAGTATAGACGCGTGTAAACAGACTCCTACCTCATGGATTAGGGAGGTTATTATTATGGTTCAATTACATTGTAGTTTTTATTATTTAACCAAATAAAAATGTATATTTTTAATAAATAATATGAGTTGACAAGTTAATCATGCTTGCTTGCATATACGAAACATGTCTATGAATAATATTAAGTAAAAAACTACATTTAAGAATAATAAAATTGAAATATGAAAAGTTAGAAGAAAACAAATCTAATTTAAAAACTGACAATAAAGATACCAACAAAGAAGATGGAGAAAAAGAAAAACCAATAAATAAATGATGGGTAACTAAATTTTAGACTTGTCCAAGATTTTAAATTCGGTTATGTGTATCTTCTAACTAAATATTCTCATTCCTATTTTATCGTTTCTTATTTCAACTTCTAAGTTTTAGAGGTAACTAAAATCTCAATTTGAAGAACTCTATAATTGGCATATTAGGTTTAAAAATCAAACCAACTAATTAGGTTAAATCTGAAAAAGAAAGATTCTAACGTATTTTTTTAAATAAATGTTTTAGATAAAATATAACTATGGAGAAAAAGAATGAATAAAAAATCAATTAAAAGATTTTTTTTATCATTCCTAAAGTGAACAAAACCCAAATAATGAAAAAAATGATTGAAGAAAATCTATTTGTATAAGAAAAGTATATACATTAGTCACTAGAGTCGTGAGTGTTCGATAACCAAGCTAACTACTATATACATTTTATAATTGCAAGTGAATTTAACTAAGTGATAAATGAAATATACAACTCCAAACTATAACTAACTTTCTTGGTATATGATTGTAGGGTATCTTTGAAAATATGAGATGTCCATTGAGCAAAGTTTTCGACATGGTAAAAGAGATTGAGTTATATAGTATGTCATATAATTCTATTATACGAGAAAGGTTAGTCCACTATTTTTACTCTATGTTGAACTCGTATAATTTTATTATTCGTAAAGAAAAAATCACCTAATATAATTCATTTAAAGAAAAATGACTGATAGATAAATGATATGCACAATATTTAAGGCTAAAATTTAAGAAAAACAATCTTATCACAAATAAAAAGTGTTTATTTTTTAAAATTATATCTTTTACGAACTTTCAAGGTATGAATAAGCAAAACATTGTATAGATGAAAATGATTATTTTTTTAAAATTTTGAATATAAAAAAAGAAAAATTGAAATAATTTACAAAATATAATAAAATTTTACCAATTCCACGTGTATAGGGAAAAAAATCTATTAAAATAATATATTTTGAAAATATGAACATTTTGATTAAACGAAGAATAATATAAAAAGAATAAAACCTAAAAAGATAAAAAATGAAAATAAATAACAATAAAAAATATTTTGATCAAAATATATTCACTCTCTCTCAGTCTTTCATATATATCTTTTAAGCTCTGGCGTTCTCTCGCTCTGTTTTTTCATCATCGTCGACGTCAAAAGAGCTTTTACAATTTCGATCACCGATAAAAGCATCTGCGGTGAGAGTTGCGTTCCGCCGTCGACGGAGAATTTTTCTCGCTCACAAACTTCCGTATTTTTTCATCGTGCTTTTGGAATTTCGTGAGTCTTCGGTTTGCAGCGCTAAGGTACTGAGAAATATAACATAGTTTTCTCTTGTCTGATCGTAAATCCGTCTTTACATTCGTGATTTTTGATCTCGTTCTTCATCGCATTCGCTTTGGCTTTCGTATTT